>NC_053022.1:148232113-148597108 GCF_003073215.2 Triticum urartu
CCCCCCTCGTGTCGGCACGAAGGGAGTCCTAAGTTATGAATGCATGCCCCCTCCCCCAACCGAGGTTCACCCTAGCAAAGTGCGAAGTAGCTAGCAGCTCCCCTCCTCCCTCGTGTCGGCACGAAGGGAATCCTAAGCTATGAATGCATCCCCCCAACCGAGGTTCATTCACCTAGCAAAGTGCGAAGTAGCTAGCAGCCCCCCTCCCTCATGTCGGCACGAAGGGAATTCTAAGCTATGAATTCATGCCCCCCCAACCGAGGTTCACCCTAGCAAAGTGCGAAGTAGCTAGCATCCCCCTCCCTCGTGTCGGCACGAAGGGAATCCTAAGCTATGAATGCATGCCCCCCAACCAAGGTTCACCTAGCAAAGTGCGAAGTAGCTAGCAGCCCCCTTGTGTCGGCACGAAGGGATTCCTAAGCTATGAATGCATGCCCCCCAACCGAGGTTCACCTAGCAAAGTGTGAAGTAGCTAACAGCCCCCTCCCTCGTGTCGGCACTAAGGGAATCCTAAGCTATGAATGCATGCCCCCCCCAACCGAGGTTCACCCTAGCAAAGTGCGAAGTAGCTAGCAGCCACCCCTCCCTCGTGTCGGCACGAAGGAAATCCTAAGCTATGAATGCATGCCCCCCCAGACCGAGGTTCACCTAGCAAAGTGCGAAGTAGCTAGCAGCCCCCCTCTTGTGTCGGCACGAAGGGAATCCTAAGCTATGAATGCATGCCCCCTCCCCCCAACCGAGGTTCCCCTAGCAAATTGTGAAGTAGCTAGCAGCCCCCACCCCCCTCTTGTCGCCACGAAGGGAATCCTATGCTATGAATGCATGCCCCCCCAACCGAGGTTCACCTAGCAAAGTGCGAAGTAGCACCCCCACACACTTTCAGTCGGCGGGCCAGAGAGGCATATATCTCACCAACATGGATCGTAAAACGGACCAAGAATAATCCACCTTGGTCGTACAACCTCTCTCTTGTTGTTGGTCAAAGTGATGGCCGTCGATGCGACCCCGGAGATGGGCTAGCTCGTCAATAATCACGCAAGTAGCTAGTCCCCGAAGACAACCACTGCATGCGTGTGGCCCAAACATATGTATGGAGAGGTGTGTTTTTGAGTAACAATGGAACAACTTTGATGTGGCACCGTGATTTCGAACTAGAAATCCCCAGACTGAGTGAGGGTTAGGTTGACGATGCATATGTATGTTACACCACACTTCAAGGCAACGGCGGGGATTCATGCATGCATGCATGCGTGCATAGTATATGCGCTCAAACTTAATTAGGTCTGAATCTCACCACGACCTATACTACAATAACACGAACCAAATGAAGAATCCGCCATGGTAACCTATCTTGTTGTTGGTCAGGTGATCATGGATGTCCACGCGGGCCCATGAATATATAGGCTTGTCGCCGATAACCACGCGAGGGAGTGTACCGTTCGAAGGCAACCACTACATGCATATGTATGGAGGTGATGCATGCATGCATGTTTGAATACACAACATTGATGTGGCACATGTGTCAAAAATCGTACACTATCTCCCCACACAGAGCGAGATCGGTTCATGATGTGTCGTGGTACTAGCCTCTTCGACTCGATGGGAGGGATTCATGCGTACACATGCATGCGTGTGTGCTCAAGCTGTATCATGCATGCCATCCGAGAGCAAAAATAATAATCCCCTCCTAAGTCAAATTAACCTCTCTTGTTGTCAGGCAAAAAGTAGTGATGGACCAAGCGAGCCCACAAATGGAAAGCATCAATATCGCTGATAACCGCTTAAGTGGGTACGAGAGGACAACCACCACCGCTTTGCATGTGGGCCAAACATATATATGTTGAATACCCAAAATGCACAACTTTTATGTGCCACATGCCTCAAAAATCGTAAACCATGCACCCACATAGAGTGAGGTTCATATCAAGCATACTACATATAATAGCCCACTTCCCCCCTCTTCACCGCATACTATATGCTCCTGCCGTAATATATGTAATCCAAAAGAATCCTCATCGATGGTGAAATTAATTAACTGTTGGGTTTCGTAGTAATTTCAAAATTTTTCCTACGCACACGCAAGATCATGTGATGCACAGCAACGAGAGGGGAGAGTGTCTACGTACCCACGCAGACCGACTGCGGAACACAACGTAGAGGAAGTAGTCGTACGTCTTCACGATCCAACCGATCAAGCACCGAAACTACGGCACCTCCGAGTTCGAGCACACGTTCAGCTCGATGACGATCCCCGGACTCCGATCCAGCAAAGTGTCGGGGAAGAGTTCCTTCAGCACGACGGCGTGGTGACGATCTTGATGCACTACAGCAGCAGGGCTTCGCCTAAACTCCGCTACAGTATTATCGAGGAATATGGTGGCTGGGGGCACCGCACACCGCTAAGGAATAGATCACGTGGATCAACTTGTGTGTTTCTGGGGTGCCTCTGCCTCAGTATATAAAGGACTAGAGGGGGGGAGGCTGGCCGGCCATAGGAGGCGCGCCAGGAGAGTCCTACTCCCTCTGGGAGTAGGATTCCCCCCCAATCCTAGTTGGAATAGGATTCCTTGAGGGGGGAAAGAGAGAGAGGGGGGCCGGACACCTCTCCTAGTCCTAATAGGACTAGGGGAAGGGGGGAGGCGCGCGGCCACCTTGGGCTGACCCTTTCTCCTTTCCACTAAGGCCCATCAAGGCCCATATGGTTCCCGGGGGGTTCCGGTAACCTCCCGGTACTCTGATAAAATCCTGATTTCACCCGGATTCCGATATCCAAACATAGGCTTCCAATATATCAATCTTTACGTCTCGACCATTTCGAGACTCCTCGTCATGTCCGTGATCACATCCGGGACTCCGAACAACCTTCGGTACATCAAAATGCATAAACTCATAATATAACTGTCATCATAACCTTAAGCATGCGGACCCTACGGGTTCGAGAACAATGTAGACATGACCGAGACACGTCTCCGGTCAATAACCATAGCGGACCCCTGGATGCCATATTGGCCTCCTTACATATTCTACGAAGATTTTTATCGGTCAGACCGCACATAAACAACATACGTGTTCCCTTTGTCATCGGTATGTTACTTTGCCCGAGATTCGATCGTCGGTATCCAATTACCTAGTTCAATCTCGTTACCGGCAAGTCTCTTTACTCGTTCTATAATGCATCATCTCGCAAATAACTCATTAGTTGCAATGCTTGCAAGGCTTATGTGATGTGCATTACCGAGAGGGCCAGAGATACCTCTCCGACCTCGGAGTGACAAAAACCTATCTCGAAATACGCCAACCCAACATGCTACTTTGGAGACCACCTTAGTACTCCTTTATAATCAACCCAGTTTCGTTGTGTGGTAGTACCCAAAGTGTTCCTCCGGTAAACGGGAGTTGCATAATCTCATAGTTATAGGGACATGTATAAGTCATGAAGAAAGCAATAGCAACATACTAAACGATCGGGTGCTAAGCTAATGGAATGGGTCATGTCAATCAGATCATTCTCTTAATGATGTGATCCCGTTAATCAAATAACAACTCATTGTTCATGGTTAGGAAACATAACCATCTTTGATTAACGAGCTAGTCAAGTAGAGGCATACTAGTGACACTTTGTTTGTCTATGTATTCACACATGTATTATGTTTCCGGTTAATACAATTCTAGCATGAATAATAAACATTTATCATGATTATAAGGAAATAAATAATAACTTTATTATTGCCTCTAGGGCATATTTCCTTCATTAACCTCTCCCGATGTAGGTCAAAGTGATGCATGCATGCATCGAGGATGGCCTCATGGGCCCACAGATGGAAGCGTCACACGTGAGTGTCCTAGCTAGGATATGCATGTGACCCAAAAAGGTGTTGTGTGATGTTTGAATAACCAATTTCAGAATTTTGATGTGGCACATGCCTCGGAAACCAAAAAGTCCTGACACTGAGTGAGGTGTACTTGTTCACGGACGCGTACATATAGTATATATGCTAGTCCCCTCCCACCTCTTCGACGCGTACTATATACCACCATAACACAAACATAAAAGATTCCACCTTGCTGGTCAAATTAACCTCACTGCCGGCTATTCGTCAAAGTGATGGATGACGACCTCGCGGGCCCATAGAAAGCGTCACATGCGAGTATCGAGTGTCGTGTAGGACAACCATCGACTGCATGTGGCCAAAACATTTATGTATGACAGGGTTGTGTAATGTTTTAAATAACAAGTTCACGACTCTGATGTGGCACCGGCCTGCCTAACAAAACGGCCAACCCACATGGTGGCTCATGATACGTCTCCAACGTATCTATAATTTTTGATTGTTCCATGCTATTATATTATCTGTTTTGGATGTTTATGGGCTTTACTAAACACTTTTATATTATTTTTGGGACTAACCTATTAACCGGAGGCCCAACCCAAATTGCTGTTTTCTTGCCTATTTCAGTGTTTCGAAGAAAAGGAATATCAAACAGAGTCCAAATGGAATGAAACCTTCGGGAGAGTTATTTTTGGAATGGAAGCAATCCAGGAGACTTGGAGTAGACGTCAGGGAAGCTTCGAGGAAGCCACGAGGCAGGGAGGCGCGCCCTACCTGTTGGGGATACACATAACAGGTAGGCCCACGAAGGGTCGAAATATCATGAAGCATGGGGTCCACACAACATGTGGGTCCAGGTAAATTTCATAGAGACATACTATCCACTCGGACAAGCAGCATACTATCCACTCTACCAAGCAGCATACCATCCACTCGACCAAGCAGCATACCATCCACTCGGATGATAGTTCACCACTCGACCGTACGACTCACTCAGATATACGAAGACCAGCAGGCAGAAAAGCAGTCGACATCATTCTCATAGTGAAGGCTTGATAGTGGGATGGCTTTATGGCATACATGCCCCACTTTGTAACATAGGAGATGAGGGGGTGGCACACTCTATATAAGCCACCCCACCACTAGACTAGGGGCCCTTTTCTTCCATGTCTCTCTCTTTTTCACCATTAGTCTCAGGACTACGGGGATCCGTTCTCCTCTCATTGTAATCTCCTGATACATACTAAGATAAAACAAAGCCTCTCCGGAGCACGAGACGTAGGGTTGTTATCTCTACCGTGAGAGGCCCGAACTCGCTAAAACCACCGTGTCACCCATATGCATCTCGATAGATCATGCCCCTTTATCCTACCCCTCTCTTATTGTCGGAATCGTTACCACGATAGTTGGCGCCCACCGTGGGGCATGGCGTCTATCAAGCCATGAGGCAAATGGTTTTATTTCTTCGATCTTCGTCCATCGATCAACAATCATCAATGGAGAATTTGATTAAGGATGTTTCATACATCGCTCCACTCACTTGAAAGACATGATACTCATCGTACAGAGGAATCGGGAAGTTTCATTCGATCATGTCTTTTGCTTTACAATCGATCTTTAATCTACTAATAATGGTTGTTTTTTCTGTATGTACACATGCTCATGCGAGTCCTGTGGAGTTTCGATCAATCAAAAGGAAAAGAAAAGATACAAGACGAGGAGGACGGCGGCTTCATCTTCTTCACATCGACTAGAGAGCATGAGTAACAGCGCCATTGTTTGGACGAGGGCCATGGAAGCTGAGCTCCTGACATGGCCAGTCCGATGTCGCCTGTCTTCTTCGTCGCCAACCGCCAACGTCTCCATGAAGTCGACTGCCACCTCCCCGGCTTCACCGACCTCCGACGTGTACATCCACGCCGGAAACACACCTCCAGCGGCGTTCCCGAATCCTGCCGCCGGCCTGATGCTAATGGTGCAGCGGTCCTTCCTTCCTGCTCCACAAAGACACGAGCCTGGCTAGCAACGCGGAGCTTCTCGGCCCGGTCGTCCTCTCGACAGCGATCTCCATAGTGGAGGCGCCCCTCCCGCTGGCGTCGCAGGCACGCTACACACTGCTCCCTCACCAGCTTCTCCGACGTGGTCGCCGCGGCGTGCGCGCAGACCCGGCGCGACGCGGAAATAGGGAGCCCGTCAGGCCCCCGGTCGCGGCGGTTCTTCCCTCCGTCGCCGGTTGCTTGCCATGATGCCTTCGTTTCATTTAACCATGCAAGGTGAGTGGGTCACGTCTTCCTTGATTATGTGCATGCAGGTAAATGCGCCCAATTACAGGAAACATAAAGACGAGGTGGTCTTCAATGCGAGATTAATTGGCTGCCTATGCGCTTGCCTTACAATTAATCCGGCGTTAGTCCACTCTTTTCGGAGCCACTTGCGCAAACCTCGAACGCACATGCAGCTTGTGTCCCGGCCCAGCTGCCTGTTACTCCGAACCGGTGCTCCCGTACACTCGGACTACATTCGGACAGACAACTAAAACGCCCCGGTTTATTCGGATGTTATTTCCATCCAGATGACTAACATGCAGGCACTCGGTCGCCCCGTGTGGCTATCAGTTGGACACGTCCTCATCTCTCGGACGCCATCGCGTCACCATTTGGAGGACACATCTTCATCGGCTTGCCCGGCAAGCTAAGTGTATTTTCATAGTTCATCCTCATACATTGTACATACGGACAACTAAACATCCAATATCATTCGGGTGGATTCCGCACTCGGACGAAAAATGTGCAGGTTTTCTCGGACAATTAAATGTCCAGACATTCGCCTACCGCACACCGTCAGTCTGCTGGATACGCCATCACTCGGCTGCTCCGCGCGTTGCCGTTTGGCTGGGCACATCTTCATCAAATTACCTAATTGGTCGCCCCGCGCGTTGCCACTCCGCGGGACGCGTCTACTTCACCCGGACGCTCTGCACATCATCACTTCGAGGGACCCGTCTACTTCACTCGGACGCCCCACACATCATCACTCTGCGGGACATGTCTACATTACTCGGGCGCCCCGTGCATCGTCACTTCTCGGGACACGTCTACTTCACCCGGACGCCCCGCACATCGTCATTTCGGGGGACCCGTCTACTTCACTCGGACGCCCCACACATCATCACTCCGCGCGACATGTCTACATCACTCGGACGCCCCACGCATCATCACTCCGCGCCACACGTCTACTTCACTCGGCCACCCCGCGCGTCGTCACTCCGTGGGACATGTGTACTTCACTCGGACGCCCTGTGCGTCGTCACTTCGTGGGACGTGTCTACTTCACCCGGATGCCCCGCACTTCATCACTTCGCGGGACACGTCTACTTCACCCGGACGCCCCGCACATCGTCACTTCGGGGGACCCGTCTACTTCACTCGGACGCCCCACACATCGTCACTCCGCGGGACATGTCTACATCACTCGGACGCCCCGCGCAACATCACTCCGCGCCACGCGTCTAATCCACTCGGCCGCCCCGCGCGTCGCCACTCGGTTGGTCACCTCATAACCATTCGGCCGCTCCATGCGTCGCCATCGGTTAGTCACCTCATCACCATTCGGACGTTCCGTGCGTCGCCATCGGTTGGTCACCTCATCACCACTCGGCTGCCCCACGCGTCGCCACTCGGTTGGTCACCTCATAACCATTCGGCCGCTCCGTGCGTCGCCATCGGTTGGTCACCTCATAACCATTCGGCCGCTCCGTGCGTTGCCATCGGTTGGTCACCTCATCACCACTCGGCCGCCCCGCGCGTCGCCACTCGGTTGGTCACCTCATAACCAATCGGCCGCTCCATGCGTCACCATCTGATAGAGGCAAAGGTGTCTCGATGTTTCGATGAGATGGTGGCTATCGTTTTCTGTGGGAGTCGACCTTGACGATCCGGCTACAAACGTGCGAGACGTCGTGCCTTAGAAATTGCTAAACCAACTTCTGAGGGTTATTGACCACGCCGGAGCACGATCAACCTGACCACGAGGGTCTGTTTCCTGCGAGCAAACGAAGAACAAGCAAGAAACTGAGATTGCAATCTGGATATTGCGAATATAAGATGAAAGCTTTATTGATCAAGGTGGGGTTCTGTGACGTCTTGGTCTGGTCGTTGGACACAAACGAAGTACGCGAAGTTGCAGCTATGGCGAACTTTTAATCTAAACAAAACCCAAAGCCTAAACGATGCCCTAAGGGCTGTATATATGGAGGAGAGAGGGGGAATTTCGTGGCCCTTGGTGGAGGGGTCCGAAACCAACCCTAACTCTTGTTTCTCCACACATACAGACTCTAAAAACAGCCTATACTTAAGTACTTCGAAAATACATGGGCCTGGCCCAATAATAAGGTGACGCAGCACCTAAAATAGCCTCTGGACGAAATTTATGAAGTGGCATCTTGTATATTTCGTCCCATGCTTCATGCACTCATTATGGTGGCTTCAGAGTCCTGGAATCATCACTTGTAACTCCGTTCTTGTTCCCCTTGCGCATGCCATCATCTCCATGCTTGAACTTGCTCCAAGGTTCATCTTTCTTGTCCAAGCCAGGCCCTTCATTTGTAAGCAAAACAAATGTATCCAATTTAGGTAGCATCATATTCTCATGAACATTAGAATCGTTACCAAGAAACGAAAGTACCTGATAATTCAATTGGCGTGCGTGAGCTCTAATAACCGGTCCAGTGTGTATAGCAGCAGGGGCTGTGGGTGTAACAATGGCTCATCACCATCGGTTGGTCACCTCATCACCACTCGGCCGCCCCGCGCGTCGCCACTCGGTTGGTCACCTCATAACCATTCGGCCGCTCTGTGCGTCGCCATCGGTTGGTCACCTCATAACCATTCGGCCGCTCCGTGCGTCGTCGTCGGTTGGTCACCTCATCACCACTCGGCCGCCCCGCGCGTCGCCTTCGGTTGGTCACCTCATCACCACTCGGCCGCCCCATGCGTCGCAATCGGTTGGTCACCTCATCACCACTCGGCCGTCTCGCGCGCCGCCTTCGGTTGGTCACCTCATCACCACTCAGCCGTCCCGCACGTCGCCATCGGTTGATCACCTCATAACCACTCGGCCGCCCCGCGCGTCGCTTCCGGTTCGTCACCTCATCACCAATCGGCCGCCCCGCGCGTCGCCATCGGTTGGTCACCTCATCACCACTCGGCCGCCCCGCGCATCGTCATAGGTTGGTCACCTCATAACCACTCGGCCGTCCCGCGCGTCACCACTTGGTTGGTCACCTCATAACCACTCGGTCGCCCCGCGCGTCGCTTCGGTTGGTCACGTCATCACCACTCGGCCGCCCCGTGCGTCGCCATCGGTTGGTCACCTCATCATCACTCGTCCGCCCCGCGCGTCGCCATCGGTTGGTCACCTCATAACCACTCGGCCGCCCCGCGCGTCGCCTTTGGTTGGTCACCTCATCACCAATCGGCCGTCCCACATGTCGCCATCGGTTGGTCACCTCATCACCACTCGGCTGCCCCGCGCGTCGCCACTCGGTTGGTCACCTCATAACCACTCGGCCGCCCCGCGCGTCGTCATAGGTTGGTCATCTCATAACCACTTGGTAGCCCCGCGCGTCGCCACTCGGTTGGCCACCTCATAACCACTCGGCCCCCCCGCGCGTCGCCACTCGGTTGGTCACCTCATCACCACTCGGCCGCCCCGCGCGTCGCCACATGGTTGGTCACCTCATAACCACTCGGCCGCCCCGCGCGTCGTCATAGGTTGGTCACCTCATAACCACTCGGCCGCCCCGCGCGTCACCACTTGGTTGGTCACCTCATAACCACTCGGCTGCCCCGCGCGTCGCCAGTCGGTTGGTCACCTCATAACTACTCGGCCGCCCCGCGCGTCGCCATAGGTTGGTCACCTCATCACCACTCGGCCGCCCCGCGCGTTGCCTTCGGTTGGTCACCTCATCACCACTCGGCCGCCCCGCGCGTCGCCATCGGTTGGTCACCTCATCACCACTTGGCCGCCCCGCGCGTCGCCACTCGGTTGGTCACCTCATAACGACTCGGCCGCCCCGCGCGTCGCCATAGGTTGGTCACCTCATAACCACTCGGCCGCCCCGCGCGTCACCATTGGTTGGTCACCTCATCACCACTTGACCGCCCCGCGCATCGCCACTCGGTTGGTCGCCTCATCACCACTCGGCCACTCGCGCGTCTTCAGACAGCTAAGTCATTTTACATTCTGTTATTTCCGTCTTCCCGAGTATCCCATAATTCACACATCACGTTCACTCGGAGGCCACGCCACCGAGTGTACCTCTACGCTCGGCTGCTTATTTTCACATACTTGCTTAGTACTGGTTATGTGACTCCCGAGTCCAACTTCCATTTTTTCACATACATCATTCACGAACACCATGTGTCGTTCTTCATTTCGATTTTGCATCGCTCCTCCGGGGCTGCAACTCAGTCGAAACACTACACTTCCGTTTTATTTGAGCCAGTATCAATGAGTTCAGTCGGATCCTTCACTTCGACAAGTTCAAACGGATCCTTCGCTCTTCCAGACTCTTGCTAGTTAACTAGCAAGCCCCTTGCACTTGCAGCGGGTGTCTATGGGTGTTATTCACACAAATCATTTTAGCACACATCAAATTTCCTCGAGAAATTATTTCGTTGGCTTGTGCCATTTTTTACACAAGTTACGCGATCACTCGACGGCCTTATGCGCCAACTTCATCACTGCTCGGACTCGGTCACCGTACCGGTCTTAGCGCACCACAACACCGACTTTGTCGCTCTGTTGACTTCAAACACATCCAGCCAAACCCTCTGTGGAATCCTCTTCATCGTATCAATGATATAGACCTCGTCAGGCATGAGACAGATAAGTCCCTTTTGTAATTAAATTTTACACTTCACTCTTTTGTGAGTTTGCCTCTTTCGAGCATCACTCGGAAGCTTCTCCTCATCTTTACCCGAGCCCGACTCGATGAATTGCAAATCATCCATTCAAAACTATATTTATCGTATTCCGACATGTCCGTTGTCGAAGCCTGTAGTACGCTCGGGGGCTACGCCGCACTCGGGGGCTGCATCTCGTTTGGAATGACACTCTCCTGAGTAGTCGAGTACTTCATCACCTGTCAGATCCTTCACTTCAACAAGTGCATTCGATCCGCCACTTTGACAAGTTTTATAATCACTCAGACGCTCTATGCGCCATCTTCATTTCTACCCAGACTCAGTTGTCACGCCGGTCTTGTTGCGTCCCAACCACACTACACCGACCTCGTCACTACATTAGCTTCGAAAGCATCCGGCTAACTCCTTCGAAGACAATTTCAGCCACTTGGCTGGACACGCAATCTTTCACTTGGCTGCCCCGCGCATCGTCACTTGGCCACGCCACGCGTCGTCATTCGGCCGCCCCGCGCATCACCCCTTGGCTGGACACGTAGTCCTTCACTCGGTCACCTCACGCATCCTCACTCGGCCGTCCCGCACGCCGCCACTCGGTTGTGCACGTCTTCACCACTTGGCCACTCCGTGCGTCGCCTCTCGGTTGTGCATGCCTTCACCATATGGCCACTCCGCGCGTCACCACTTGGCTGGACACGTAGTTCTTCACCACTCGGCCGCCCCGCGCGTTGCCACACAGTTGTGCACGTCTTCATCATTCGACCACCTCACACAACATGACTCGGCCGCTCCACGCGTCGTCACTCGGTCATGCACGTCTTCACCACTCGACCGCCCCGCGTCATCACTCGGTTGTACACATCATCGCCCCTCGGCCACCTCGCACGTCGCCATCAGTTGGACATGTCTTTGCCTCTACACCCCCAGCACGGGAACGACTAAGTTACTCATATGATCAAACCCATATCACACTTTGTAGCAAGCTTACCTCTTTCAAACATCACTCGGGGGCTACGCACAGCCGTTGGCCATGCTGTCCTCCGGGGCTACGCCCATTCAATCGACCCATTGATCACATCAGGAATATCTTTCTGACCATACATACAAGTGCCACCAAATTTTTCCTTGCAGTCAACATACCCCGATCAGTCGGGAAGCATGTCCACTCAGAAAAATACCCATTTCATGCAAAATCTAATGGTCGATATAAGAAGTACTACTGGAACGATTACTCCCTGGAGTGGCCAGCTTTTTTCTACAGTCGGCAGTTTCAAGGTCGAATTCATTCATCGTGCTGAGTGCACAAAGATCACTTGATTGATCCAGTTCCAGATTGAATTCATTTACAGTGCCAAGTGCACGAAGATCAGTCCGATTGAGTCAGCTCCAAGCTGAGATTATTTACCATGCCAAGCGCTTGAAGATCCATCCGATTGATTCAATTCCAGACAAAGATATTTACCGTGCCAACTACATGGAGGTTTATCGGGAGACTTAAACCCTTTGCCAGACTCATCTAGTCTGACAGAGGCTCGGGGACTACACCCAGTGGGTGCACTCAGCGTGTCCCCACTGGAAGAGAACTCGGAAAGAAACATTTTGCTCAATGCAAACCCAGATCCAGATCACTCGACCCCTGAGTCGGAGAAGAACAAGTCCAATCAGTACCAGCTAAGAAGATTTTCTCTCTCAGACCCCCGCCGACTGCCCGCAGTCGACAGCGGTCTCGGGGACTACACCCAGTGGGTGCACTCAGCATGCTCCCACTGGAGTAATCTCCACTTGGTATGGCTCGACCAGTCCGAGTGACGAACAACAAACAAACAAGATTTAAAGAATCTCGTCGACTACCAAAAAAAATTCTTATAAGGTGAGTTTTAACGCTCCTCCATGGACCTGTTTTGAGCCTTCTTCTAGGACTCAAAGCGTGAAACTCACAAGTGTGGATCTAAAACCGACTCGTATTGACGTTCCTCCAGGATAAGAATGACATCTCTCTGAGAGAGCAGCCCATGTGTCAATCTTGTTGCACAGATTTAATGACACATCCATACTCTGATCACAAGTTAACCTCTTCCGAGAGATGATCGAATGTCACCAAGTTGCTCCTTGCAGGCACTTACCCAGATCAGTCGAGAAGCACAGTACCAGAATCCATTGAGACTTTGTTCAAACCTTGGTTGTCTGAAAGCACGATGACAGGTACCAAGTATTTCCGTAATCACTCAGGCCAAATTGTGTCTTTCACAAACTCGTTCTGCAAAATCGCAATCGATTCGGGGGCTAATGTTGGGGATACACATAACAGGTAGGCCCACGAAGGGTCGAAATATCATGAAGCATGGGGTCCACACAACATGTGGGTCCAGGTAAATTTCATAGAGACATTCTATCCACTCAGACAAGCAGCATACTATCCAGTCGACCAAGCAGCATACCATCCACTCGACCAAGCAGCATACCACCCACTCGAATGACAGTTCACCACTCGACCGTACGACTCACTCAAATATACGAAGACCAACAGGCAGAAAAGCAGTCGACATCATTCTCATAGGCTTGATAGTGGGCTGGCTTTATGGCATTCATGCCCCACTTTGTAACATAGGAGGTGAGGGGGTGGCGCACTCTATATAAGCCACCTCCACCACTAGACTAGGGGCCCTTTTCTTCCATGTCTCTCTCTTTTTCACCATTAGTCTCAGGACTACGGGGACCCGTTCTCCTCTCATTGTAATCTCCGGATACATACTAAGATAAAACAAAGCCTCTCTGGAGCACGAGACGTAGGGTTGTTATCTCTACCGTGAGAGGCCCGAACTTGCTAAAACCATCATGTCTCCCATATGCACCTCGATAGACCATGCCCCTTTATCCAACCCCTCTCTTATTGTCGGAATCGTTACCACGACACTACCCCCTGGGCGCGCCCCCACCCTCGTGGCTCACCTGACCGACTTCTTTCGCCTATATATGTCCATATACCCTAAAAACATCGAAGGGCAGAATAGATCGGGAGTTCCGCCGCCAGAAGCCTTCGTAGCCACTGAAAACCAATCTAGACCCGTTCCGACACCCTACCGGAGGGGGCATTCCCTCTCCGGTGGCCATCTTCATCATCCCGGCTCTCTCCATGACGAGGAGGGAGTAGTCCACCCTGAGGCTGAGGGTATGTACTAGTAACTATGTGTTTGATCTCTCTCTCTCTCTCTCTCTCGTGTTCTTGAGGTGGTACGATCTTGATGTATCACGAGCTTTGCTATTATAGTTGGATCTTATGATGTTTCTCCCCCTCTACTCTCTTGTAATGAATTGAGTTTTCCCTTTGAAGTTATCTTATCGGATTGAGTCTGTAAGGATTTGAGAACACTTGATGTATGTCTTGCATGTGCTTATCTGTGGTGACAATGGGATATCACGTGATCCACTTGATGTATGTTTTGGTGATCAACTTGCGAGTTCTGTGACCTCGTGAACTTATGCATAGGGGTTGGCACACATTTTCGTCTTGACTCTCTGGTAGAAACTTTGGGGCACTCTTTGAAGTTCTTTGTGTTGGTTGAATAGATGAATCTGAGATTGTGTGATGCATATCGTATAATCATACCCACGGGTACTTGAGGTGACATTGGAGTATCTAGGTGACATTAAGTTTTTGGTTGATTTGTGTCTTAAGGTGTTATTCTAGTACAAACTCTATGATAGATTGAACGGAAAGAATAGCTTTGTGTTATTTTACTACAGACTCTTGAATAGACCAATCAGAAAGGATAACTTTGAGGTGGTTTCGTACCCTACCGTAATCTCTTCGTTTGTTCTCCACTATTTGTGACTTTGGAGTGACTCTTTGTTGCGTGTTGAGGGATAGTTATATGATCCAGTTATGTTATTATTGTTGAGAGAACTTGCACTAGTGAAAGTATGAACCCTAGGCCTTGTTTCAACGCATTGCAATACCGTTTGCGCTCACTTTTATTACTTGTTACCTTGCTGTTTTTATAATTTGAGATTACAAAAACCTATATCTACCATCCATATTGCACTTGTATCACCATCTCTTCGCCGAACTAGTGCACCTATACAATTTACCATTGTATTGGGTGTGTTGGGGACACAAGAGACTCTTTGTTATTTGGTTGCAGGGTTGTTTGAGAGAGAGCATCTTCAACCTACGCCTCCCACGGATTGATAAACCTTAGGTCATCCACTTGAGGGAAATTTTCTACTGTCCTTCAAACCTCTGCACTTGGAGCCCCAACAACGTCTACAAGAAGAAGGTTGCGTAGTAGACATCAGCTCACAACTCGTAGTGTACTGCGAGCCACCCGCCACCCCCAGACGCACACCCCCCCCCCACACACACACCGCGGATCTACCGCAACTATGATGCATGTTAAATTAATTGTCCCGCGGTGAACATACATGTTATAAAATGAGGGACATTTTAATTTCAAAAAAATCACAGAGATCATTAAGACGTTTTAGTACATTGATTGATTGATTTTCTACGGGTATAATGTGCAAAAATCAAATTTGAGCTACATGCACACGTGACAGTGCACCTAAATGGATTGCAAAAACACATGTGTCTCACTGGGTGCATGTTTACTCCTCGTGCAAAAAATTTCAAACATTGAGAATCTTGATTTTTAAATTCTAGTACATCCAAAACTTATTTAAAGTTCATGAAACTTATCGTGTTGTCATATGGACACCAATACAAAGTGGCATTGTACTTTTTCGGGTCAAATTTGAGACCAGTTTTGATGTAATCTTTATCTAATTACATACGGGAGATTATTAATAATTGGGAACCACTATCCCAAATGGATTATTTATTTGAACCGTGAGCGTTAGACCAACAATGGATACGTGCCATGCTTCAGTTAAGCAATAAAGCGACAACATTAATCATTCAAATAGTGATAGAGGCTAAGGTGTCCCGATATTTCGATGAGATGGTGGCTATCGTTTTCTGTGGGAGTTGACCTTGACGATCCGACTACGAACGTGCGAGACGTCGCGCCTTAGCAATCGCTAAACCAACTTCCGAGGGTTATTGACCACGCCGGAGCACGATCAACCTGACCACGAGGGTCTGTTTCCTGCGAGCAAACAAAGAACAAGCAAGAAACTGAGATTGCAATCTGGATATTGCGAATATAAGATGAAAGCTTTATTGATCATGGTGGGGTTCTGTGACGTCTTGGTCTGGTCGTTGGACACAAACGAAGTACGCGAAGTTGCAGCTATGGCGAACTTTTAATCTAAACAAAACCCAAAGTCTAAACGATGCCCTAAGGGCTGTATATATGGAGGAAGAGGGGGGGAATTTCGTGGCCCTTGAGGGTGGGGTCCGAAACCAACCCTAACTCTTGTTTCCCCACACATACGGACTCTAAAAATAGCCTATACTTAAGTATTTCGAAATTACATGGGCCTGGCCCATTAATAAGGTGACGCAGCACCTAGAATAGCCTATGGACGAATATTATGAAGTGGCATCTTGTATATTTCGTCCAAAGGCTTCATGCACTCCTTATGGCGGCTTCAAAGTCCTGAAATCATCACTTGTAACTCCGTTCTTGATCCCCTTGCGCATGCCATCAACTCCATGCGTGTTCTTGCTCCAATGTTCATCCTTCTCCAAGCTGGGCCCTTCATTTGTAAGCAAAACAAATGTATCCAATTTAGGCAGCATCATAATCTCATGAACATTAGAATCATTACCAAGAAATGAAAGTACCTGGTAATTTAATTGGCGTGCGCGAGCTCTAGTAATTGGTCCAGTATATGTAACAGTAGGGGCTGTGGGTGTAACAATGGTATTGATGTCCTCATCAAATAGAAAAACAATATATGTGCCGCCGCACGACCCGTGTGGCGTGCGAGCAGGCGTGAGTTGACGGGACGCGTCCGCCGCGCAGGCAGACGGGGAGGCGTGTGTGCATGTGTGTGAATTGACGGAGGCGTGCTCGCTGTGCAGTGTCATCAGGAGGCATGCGAGTAGCTGTGTGAAACTTTGGTAGGCATGCCAGCAGTCCGGTGCGTAGGCTCACCGGGAGGCGAGCCATCGGTTTGCCCGCCGCCCGCTTCTCTCCCACTACTCCCACTACTCCATACTAATGGTGCGCCCGAGCGGCCGCACCCCCCATCCTCACTACGCACACACAATTCTCTCTCTCCGCTTGCATCCTCGACGCCGCTCTCAGTCCTCAAAGCCGTCAGTGTATGAGGATGCCGCCGAAGCGCCTCATCAGAGGGAGTGGCGACGCCGGGGCTGCTAAAGCACCGGAGCACGGTGTGGAGATGGAGACAAAGGTTGCCATCACCACCGGCGAGTTATCACTGCACCCTGACATCGTCAACGGCATCGAGCTTCCACAGCCAGAGGCAGAGTTCCACACCGACTCTGACGACCACTCCGGCGACGACTCCGACGACCACTCCGGCGACGATTCCGACGACCACTCCGGCGATGATGGACAACTGGTTAGTCATCTATACCCATTTCTATGTCAAATAGATCATAGGGCTTCTCTGGTTACTCCTGCCTCCCCATTTTTGGAATAGAGATCCTATGGTTATGTTCTCCCAATCCATGAAATCTGAGTAAGTTTCGTTAGATCCGTGTAGTGTATTGATTGTTTGAATGGTACAGGTGATAAGAGATTAGTTGTTTCATCTGTGCAAATGATTTCTGCTAGTAATCCGACTAGGGTTAGTGTTCGTGCTAATAATTCCTAGCCAGGGCTTGACAATTGATTTTCAATGACCTACATATGTTTGTGCCATTATTTTCTTCAAGATTGGTCTGTACATAGACGACTGCGCTTAAAAATCGAACCATAATCTCTGGATATGTATAAATAAATAGCCATAAATTCCTAATCCTACTTCACGGCATGTAATCATTGATTTGATGCCAAATTTGTTTTACTATTTGTATAGGTGCTGTTTGACGATGCGGACAACGAGGATAAAAATGTCCAGAGGAGGTACAATAGGTAAATCCTGAGGGATCTTTATGCGGGAATGCATAACATGTGTATTAGGACCTGGAACGGCGGCTATGGATGCCCATTTGGCAACTAGAAGCTTCATGACGCGTATCTAAGTGTTCTGGCGCATGCAAGTGGACGGGCCGTTGGCTCCTTCAAGCAGAAGTATTCTTGCAGGGTGGCGCATGACGCGTATGCCGAGTACCTGGAGAAGCTTCAGGATCGTGCCGACCTGTGAGATGAGATGTGGGATGGATGGAACTATATATGTACGCTTGAGTATGCTTAATAATGTTGAACTATGTACTACTTATGGTTGAACTATGCTTATCTACGTGTACGCTTATTATCTATGTCTGAGTATGTTAAATATTTCGCCAAATTTTGGTGAAAATTACAATGGGGGACCAATAAACCAGGTCGGAGGTAGTACGTCAATCACACACAGTTCCCAAAATTGGAACCGTGTGCAATGACTTTCATTTTGCCTGCTGCGTCAATCGCACACGGTTCGCACTAGCAAACCGTGCCCCCAAAATTCTTTGTGGGATAGAAAACCCTCACCACCCAATTCTAAAAAGAAAACCCTCACCATCCCCACGTCACAAAAACCCTCACCCCGCCCGCCACCCCCTCCGCCCCTCCGGTACGTTCCCCATTCACACATGCACAAGCTCCTCCATGTCTATGCCATGGCACCGCCTATCGCGGCGGTAAACACTTAGCTCGACGCCTGCCGCCGCCGCCAGGCTGCAGGCAAAGCCCACCGCATTTCGCCACTTCCGCTTGCCGCCGCCTATCGCCATCGACTTTCTCGACGCTGCTTGCGGTCGACCCAGCTCCGCTCGGTTGGGGAATCTGCCGTACTGAGGGTTCTTTCTCATGGACGACAAGGTAACTAGTTTAAAAAGATATTATCTCATCTCTTATCCCAGTTCATCTGCCTCCTTTAATCACCCGGTGGAAATCACCGTGAATTCATTTTTATTCGAGCTGATTTGAGGGTTTTCTTTCATTCATAGAATGTACAGTGCGCAGACACTTCAGGACTTGGCGACCGCCGTCAGATATTCCATCTCATCGTACCAGATAACTTGAGGACGTGCGCGGTATGTTCAATCTCACCCTAAATCGATTGGCATGGCCTACTTTCCTGAACATATTCTAAATATTGCTACATTTGGATAAAAGGTGCCACATGCACCATATACATCAAAGGGGATTCCCCCCTCTTCTTTCTATATTAGCCAAATTAATGATGTATTGTTCTTTCGATTACTCTCATATTTCCATGATATCATGTTTACTTTATCTGTTTAATTATAGACTTTTGTCCTTCGATTTCAACTGTTGTACAGTTCTTTTAATTTGGGCCCATATTTGCATGTTACCATATTTTGTTTAACAATCCTACCATTTTCTGCAGGACATCCCTCACTATGCAATAGATTATGTAGTGCACAATTTTTCCCTTTACATACATCAAGGCTCCATGAATGTCATACTGCACACAAACCATGGATTTACAATCGTTGCTATTGTAAGACTTGATGAACATGGTGACTCCTATTTTGGAACTGGCTTTTGGAATGAAATTGCAAAGTTTTATGTATTGAAAGCCGATACTAAAATTGCACTGCACATAGAAGGCCCTGGTCATGAGATATATGCTAACTTCCCTGAAAAAATCACCCGTCCAGACTTTGTTTGAAGTAAGTTTTCTTTTCAACTATCTGCATATGTGGACTTACCCAGCAATGTCAAATGAATTGTGTAGTATTTAAGCAACCAATTGTTATTCCCTTTTCTTACTATATTCCTACCTAATAACTTCTAGTTACCAATACACTTTTCTATTGCCCTGTTTTAACTAAATATTCCTTGTACTCCCAGTTCTATCAGAAAGCGCCCCTGACAAGGAGACTCCGAAGGTGGAGAACGGGGCTGCCAACAAGCGGAGGCGGGCGAGCTAGAACCGCAAGCGACTCCAGCAGGCCTAGACTTAATCAGCAGCCTCCCCGATGATATGTTGAGAGTCATCATCTCCCTCCTCCCAATCAAATATGGGGCGCAGACAACCCTCCTTTCCTTGCGGTGGCTCTCCCTATGGAACTCCAGCCCTCTCGACCTCATCGACACCCACGAGCTCTGCCATGGCTATCGCAAAAGCTTGGATGCGTTCTCCAAGATCCTCGGCAGTCACCTTGGCCCAACCAAAGGCCTTAGAATGGGCAAGTTCCGTTCCAATGGTAAGGACCAAGCCAAGCTTGACGACTGGTTCCGATCCCCCGCCCTAGATTAGCTCGAGGAGCTCACTTTTGATGATGGGCATATGCGGTCGCTGCGGACGTCCGAACTCCGCCTCGCGCCCACGCTGCGTGTCGCCAAGTTCAGGAACTGCCATTTCCCGCCCCTTAATGACGCGCTCGCTCTTACTCTACCATGACTGAAGAACCTAGAGCTCGTCGTCGTCTGCCTCTCAAAGGGTGACATGGAGCGCCTGCTCCGTGGCTGTACTGCACTCGAGTACCTTCGTCTTCAGGCGATCAATGGGTTGAGTACCTTCCACATCACCTCCATGACTCTCCAGACTATTTATGTGTGCTGTTGGTGCGGCAGGAAGACATCACAAAAGGTGGACCACGGTATGGTCATCCAGGACACACCTGCACTTGAGAGATTACTTGTAGTTGATCAAGAAGGTCCAACAAGAATCAATGTCATTTCTGCGCCGAAATTGATAGTGGTGGGCTACTCGTCTGACAAATACTCCGAAGTTGTTATTGGAGCCACACCCGTTCAGGTACAACAGCCGCCTTCTACCTCTCCTTCTACAAATTAACATTATTTCTAATTTTGAAGATGTTTGTTCATCTGTCATTCAGAAAATGATTCCGACAAGCTTGACCCCGAAACTGCACACAGTGAAGGTCTTGGCACTAGAATCTATAGGGCCCAACCTGGAGCAAGTTGTCAGTTTCCTAAGATGCTTTCCGTGCCTGGAGAAGCTATATATCAAGGTGATGTTCCTTTCCTGTTAAATGTTAAGCATAAGGGAGTTCAATTTGTGACACCTTTTTCCAAGTTTACAATGACAATGTACTACGATTTCTGAGGGTTCTTTTGGAGGATTTCAGTACATACATGCCCCCCATATTGGTTGCTTGATCCATATGGTTACAGTCAATAAGCATTTTTCCTTTGGATTCATCTATACTAGTTTTCTCAGGGAACTTCTCATCCACTCCAACCACTTGTGAAGAAGGCTACATTTTTCTAGAATGTAATCAAATGCCCATGTTAATCATGTCAGATCGAAGATGGCATGTTAGTGCATTTTACAAATCCTGCAAACCAAATAGCTAGGCATGTAGTAATGTTCAAAACTACATGTAGGCACTAACCCGTTTTCTTCTTTTGTAGATAAGATTATGCCCAGTGGTGGATAATGTGATACAATATAACAATCACGTCGAATTCCCAGATCTGCATCTCTCAGAAATTACTTTTAACTCCTACCGAGGGACCTTACCGAAGATTATCTTCGCTAGGTTCTTTGTTCTCGAAGCAAGGGTGCTGAAGGAAATGAGGTTTGCCCTACATTTATTTCACAAAAATGAATGGTCTGTTGATCAGCGCCGGCTCCTGCGGTAGAATGGAGTAGGCTCCAAAAATGCTGAATTTCATTTTGGAACTTCAGATGACAGAGTAATCGTAAGTCATCGGGTCAACCCCATAGATGACTTCTCAATGGATGACCCCTTTGCAAAAATTGTAAGGTTTCGAAGCCAGACTTAGAAGTGGTGATATTAGTTTGAACCTCTCTGATATCCATGTTCAGCGCATCAGCACGAGCATTTGTAGCTGATGAGCTGAATTTCATTTCTAATATAAGTTCGAACCTTGTGATCTTCGAATTTGAGCCATATAACTCTGGAATTTGAACCTTGTAACATTTCGAGCTTTTGTGGTACAATCGTTGAAATGGCATCGTATGAGACTCGTATATTGATAGCACTATTTTGACCTTAATATGCAATGGTCTTAGATTTTATTAACCATTCTCGAATCAGTTTACCTTGTCGATCTCACAGCACACGATTTGTATAGCTAACTCGGCTGCGATCTTCGACATTATTGCACACAATTGGTTTCTTCCACCGTGTGCACTGTAGAGCGCAGAATTAATTATCACACTCGAGTGTCCATCATCACCCTTCTTTATAAGTTTGACCTCATCACCCAAGGGTAAAATTATGACTGATGTGATTCCACACACTTAGTTTTTACAAAGCTTTTTGCCAATAAACGCCCATGATTTGTCCCTCTTCTAGCCGACGCGTGGCCAAACTAGCCGGGCGGGAAGCTTGCGCGGTAAACAGCGCGGTAGCATGGGAACAGGCTCACCGACGATACATTTGGCACCTCTTCGAGCCCACGCCTGGGGTGTGGTGTTATCAAGCATGCACTCGATTCTGGAATCCTCTGCTATGAACGTTGTGACAAGACGTGACGATTATAGGCCGACCGGCCCCCATTTATTACAACGGCCATTTAACCTACCCTTGTGTCTCTTCAACCTTTCGATCGCGCCCGACCATTGCAAGAAGCACACCCACCACGAGAAATTCTTAGAGGGTATCTTGCGCGGCTCCAATGGCGTTCCGAGCGGCTGCCGACAACGAGCAGCAGTTCACCATGCGTGTCGTGGTGGACACCCATAGAAGGTTCATGGACCTCTCAGTGGTGTACACCAACAACTCGGTCTGGGCGGAGCACTCCGTCCACATCATTGAGCTGTTGCTTGCCGAGGAGAAGTACAAGGTGGTCGGGTTCGACCTCGAGTACACCCTCGCTCGTGCTGGGTCTCGTCCCAAGGTCGCCGTTGCCCAGATGTGCGTGCACCACCACGTCC
This sequence comes from Triticum urartu, assembly GCF_003073215.2. Classification (NCBI taxonomy): domain Eukaryota; kingdom Viridiplantae; phylum Streptophyta; class Magnoliopsida; order Poales; family Poaceae; genus Triticum; species Triticum urartu. Next base: position 148,254,783 of record NC_053022.1, read on the forward strand.
TCGTCTACCACTACTGCCTGGCCACAAGGCCTTGCGAGCGTTTCACCAGGTTTGTCAACAACCCCACTACATGTTCGCTACAGTGGACATCACCAACAATGTAAAGGCGCTTGAGAATTCGGGCATCGCCTGCCAGAATCTTGTCGACATCCAGGGCCAATACAAGATCAGGGGCAGCAAGGAGCATGAGAAGGACTCACTGGTTCACCTCGCCGAGGCCATCATCGACCCCTACTACAGATACATGAAGGATTCGTGCAACAAGGACAAGCATGCCTGGCACTCGGCCTGGATGGAGAAACTCGACAAAGCTCACATCATGTACGCGGCCAAGGAAGCGTATACGAGCTATGACATGTACAGGTGGATCGTTGACATGAGGAAGTCCCTCCTTCCCCAAAACAGCCAGGGATCCAGCCGGAAGAAGAGCAATGGCAAGCGTCGTCGCAACAATAAGTAGATGATTAGATCCTCATTTCTCCTACTTTAGTATGCATGTAATTGCTTTCTTTGGTGTGTGGAAATGTGATGTGTGTAGTCACTTGTGTAATTGTATGCTTAATTTGGTTATGCAATGCTGTCCTTTTAAGTATATATGTTGATGCTCTGTAGTCAGAGCGTAGATGTTGTGCGGACAAAGAAAATCACATCACACACGGACTAAACAATGGAACCCGTCGGTGATGTTTTCAAGAATCACTCACAATTGTATACCAGCAATCATTTGCTCACAACACACACGACTTGTTAGCAGTAATCGTCTGTGTTGTTATCGGTCTCCGCACACATTTCCAATTACAGAACTGTTTGCCTCATATCACACACATCTTGTTAATTTGAACCATTTCTGTTCTCATGTCTCAACACAAACAATTCATCTGAGTGAACCGCATGCCGTGTATCGCACACACCTTTGATCTGGCTGACCTTTTCTTTTCTGTTGCCTAATCACAAACAGTTCATCCGAGTGAACCGTATGTTGTACATCGCACACACCTTCATCTGGCTGCCCGTTTCTTTTGTTCCTCCTCATCGCAAACGGTTAATTGAGCTGAACCGTATGCCATGCATCGCACACGCAACTAAAATCTAAACCATGTTTGATGCATCCTCCATCACAAACGTTTTGCACCTTTTTTGACGGTTATTTTACACCACCGTTTGCGATTATGGCATCGCACATAGTTTCATCGAAGGGTCTCTAATCATAGTGTTGCGTTAGCAGCATCCTGCAGTAGTGTAGGGCTCCAAAGCCAAAGTTCTCAGATGCTGCACTTAGACTTATTGCTTCTAAGCCACCCCTTAAGATGTGGGTGGTTAAGAAGAAGTAACTTCTCTTGCAGGGAAAGGTCTCCAGCCGGAAATCATTGACTTCTAAAGACAATGCTGGGGACCTAAAACATCTTATGGGATGCAAGATAAAATGCCAGAATGGTCTTACCATTTATTTCGTCCCTGGGTTTCTTGATCAGCATCCTATCTTACCACCCAAGAATCTTAATTTTGATAGTATGCTTGTGCGTCAAATGTTTATGCTTCACAATACTCTTAGTGAAGCCTATCCCACTAACTGCACTACAGGGTACAACACTGAAAGCTACTGAGTGGATAATGGACAGTGGATGCACTAACCACATGACTGGTGATCGAAGTCTTCTCATGGATTCAACCATACGTCCATCTACTAAAAGCCACATCACATTCGCTGACACTAGTAAAAGCAAGGTATTGGGCCTAGGTAGAGTTTCTATCTCAAAGGATCAACACATGGATAAAGTGATGCTTGTTGAATCCTTTGGATACAACTTAATGTCTATCTCAATGCTTTGTGATCTGAACATGATGTGATATTTGGAAAATATCGTTGCCTTGTGCTTATGGAATCTGACAAATCTCTAGTCTTCGAAGGTTATTGAAGAGGTGATCTGTATATGGTAGATTTCTCCGCAGGACCACAGCTTGCTGTATGTCTTCTAGCAAAAGCTTCAGAGTGTTGGCTTTGGCATCGAAGGCTAGGAAATGCGGGCATGAGGAGCTTGCACACTCTCGTGAAGAAGAAGCATATCATTGGCGTCGAGGGCGTCAAGTTCAAGAAGGATCATCTATGTGGTGCTTGTGAAGCTGGGAAGATGACTAGGGCCAAGCATCCCTCAGAGACAATCATGACTACATCACGCCCCTTCGAGCTACTACACATGGCCTTATTTGGCCCTACTCACTACTCTACCCTTACTACCACTGTACATCTCTATGGATTTGTTATTGTTGATGATTACTCTAGATATACATGGGTGCACATAATTCTCTATAAGACTAAAGTGCAGGATGTCTTCAGACGCTTCGCAAATCGTGCCATGACCAACTATGGCATAAAGATCAAGCACATCAGGAGTGACAATGGTACGGAATTCAAGAACACTGGCTTTGACACTTATCTTGATACTCTGGGAATCACTCATGAGCTGTCAGCTCCATACACACCTCAGCAGAATGGCATCGTGGAGCGCAAGAACATGACTCTTATTGAGATGGCTCGTACGATGCTTGATGAGTACAAGACTCCAAGAAAGTTCTGGCCTGAAGCCATTGATACTGCATGCCACATCACCAACGGAGTTTATCTTCACAAGTTCTACAAGAAGACATCCTATGAACTACTCACTGGTAAGAAGCCAAAGTAAGCTATTTCAAAGTCTTTGGTGCTAGGTGCTGGGTGCTGGGTGCTGGATCAAGGATCCGCATCACACTTCCAAATTTGCACCGGAAGCACATGAATGTTTTATGCTTGGTTACGGAAAGTATTCACACACCTACAGAGTCTTCAACCTCTTTCACTATAAAGTGGTTCAAACTATAGATGTGCGGTTCGACGAGACTAACGGCTCACAAAGAGAGCACCTACCAAATGTGCTAGATGAAGCTTCTCCCAGTGAATCTATCAAGCTAATGGGTACTGGAGAAATCATACCCAACGAGGAATAGACTGAAGAGGAAATTGTCATCCTTGCTAATACTCAATGTGAAGACAATGCTGAGCCTGAAGACAATACTGAAGATGAAGATAACAGTCAGCAACAACAAAGTCTTCGCCCTATTCATCCTCGTGTGGCCAACAACATTCAGATTGAGAAGATAATTGATAACATCAATTCACCTAGTCCACTCACTCGATCAAGAGCTACACAACTAGCAAACTTCTGTGGGCACTTTGCATTTGTTTCTATATCCGAACCCAAGAAAGTAGATGAAGCCTTTATGGAACCTGAATGGATTCAAGCTATGCAAGAAAAGCTTCATCAGTTCGAGCTCAACAATGTTTGGGAGCTTGTCAAACATCCTGATCCACGCAAGCACAATATTATTGGCACCGAATGGACCCCGCAACAAACAATATGAACATGGACAAGTCATCCAAAACAAAGCTCGTCTCGTTGCTCAAGGTTACACACAAGTAGAGGGAATTGACTTTGATGAAACCTTTGCTCCCATGGCTAGGCTTGAAGCGATTCACATACAACTGGGCTATGCTAACCACAACAACATACTCCTGTACCAAATGGATGTTAAGAGTGCCTTCCTCAATGGCAAAATCGAAGAAGAAGTGTATGTTGCTCAACCACCTGGTTTTGAAGATCCAAAGCGTCCTGATATGGTCTACAAGCTCAACAAGGCACTGTATGGCCTCAAGCAAGCACCTTGCGCTTGGTACGACACACTCAAAGACTTCCTGAAGAGCAAAGGCTTCAAACCTGGTTCTCTAGATACCACTCTCTTCACGAAGGCATATGATGGAGAACTGTTTGTATGCAAAATCTATGTGGATGAAATTATCTTCGGCTACACTGATAAGAGATACAGTGATGAGTTTGGGCATATGATGCAAGAGCAATATCAGATGTCCATGATGGGAGAGTTGAAATTCTTTCTTGGTCTTCAAATCTGTCAACAGAGAAATGACATCTTCATATCACAAGAAAAATACTTCAAAGATTGCTTGAAGAAGTTTGGAATGCAAGACTGCAAAGGGTACACGACGCCAATGCCAACCAAAGGTCAATTGGGCTCCGACAACAATGGTAAAGAGTTCGATCAAAATTTATACCTCTCCATGATTGGTTCTTTATTGTACTTACATGCATCTACGCCAGATATAATGCTTAGCGTTTGCATGTGTGCCCGATTCCAAGCGGCACCAAAGGAGTCGCATCACCTCGCGGTGAAGCGAATACTTCGATATTTGGCTCACACCGCAACGCTAGGATTATGGTATCCAAAGGGCTCAGAGTTTGATCTAGTTGGATTCTCAAATGCTTATTATGCTGGTGACAAGGTTGATCGCAAGTCTACATCAGGCACATGTCATTTTGTTGGACGGTCTCTTGTCTGTTGGTCTTCAAAGAAGCAGAAATGTGTATCCCTATCCACTGCTGAAGCTGAATATACTGCTGCTGGCGCTTGTTGCGCTCAACTTCTATGGATGAAGCAAACCCTCAAGGACTATGGAATCAACATGAAGAAGGTGCCCCTCTATTGCGACAATGAGAGTGCCATCAAGATTTCCCACAATCCAGTTCAGCACTCGAAGACAAAGCATATTCAGATCCGTCATCACTTTCTCAGAGATCATGTGTTGAAGGAAGACATTGATATCATTCATGTCAACACTGAAGAGCAATTGGCAGGTATCTTCACGAAGCCCTTGGATGAGAAAAGGTTTTGCAAGCTGCAGTGTGAGCTAAATATCTTAGAATCCTCGAATGCCCTGTGAATGGACACCTAATGCTTATGCATATTGATGACTTAGGTGCACAACACACAAAGTAACGTATGTCTTCGATTCATGAAGACATACCCTCTAAGTGTGAATACATTAATGCAGAGTTTAACTTTGGAGCACCACGATAATTGTGCACCGTGTCTGGGTCTAATACTTCCTATACGGTGGGTAACGCCACCACCAACCTTTCTTGAAGATTTTTGTTTGGCGTCATGTTTATCTTCGAAGTTGGTTTGTCTTCAACATTGCCTTGTCTTCATGTTTTATCTTCACAACGTTCGATTTGGTCTTCACTAATATATACATATATACATATATACATATATATGTGTGTGTGTGTGTGTGTGTGTGTGCGTGTGTGTGAGTTCTATCCTCTACAACATTCACTTATAGCTATATCTTCAAGTTGCCATTTTCTGCAGTAAGTGGATGTGATCGGACCCTAACCCCTTCCATGCTCAGCTCTCTGTCTCTTCATATGCATTCTATTGACACGTGTCGATTGTCTTCACTGTGTCCTTGTTAGCTGAAGATATAGAGACACACATTTAAAAACTGCTTTTATTATCTCTATCCTTTTTGCCTGAATACCAGAGAAGCCGAAACGACCACCCGACAAACCAGGCGCATGTGGGGTCATGGCATGACTTTAAATCTATTGCATGCTCGCCACGTGTCCTTCAGATGTGAACCGCCAGGGGCACATGAGTAATTACACTGCGCTGCCCCTCTTCCTTATAAATACTCAACCCCTATGGTCATTATTTCTTCTCCCCTCCCTGTCTCACTCAAACCCTAGCGCCACCACTAACATCAGTCGTCACCGGAGACGAGGTGCTTCACTGTCGTGACTTCTCCGACGCCGTCTTCACGCTGGCCGAGGACATCTTCCCCCCTGCCGCCACCGTAGGTGTCTTCCACCACCAAGTTAGGGCGCGACAGATTGGACTGCTCAGCCTCCATCCTTCTCATCTAGAAGTTCTTCGTGCGGTAAATAAGAACTCACTTTTTACCATTTATTTGATCCATTGAAATCTTCACATCCTCCAAAAGCTGTTTTTTTTCACTTCGAAATCTGGATCTTGTCTATTCTGAATCTCATGATCTGCAAAGACCATTCACTTATGAATGCTTCACATCTAGTTTGATTCCTCACTTGTGCTTATTTTTGGATTCATACAAATCTGGAACCAACCTACATCTATAAGTGAATGTCTTCGCACTATGAGGTCAATGTCTTCAAACTGATTAATCTTCAAAATCTTCTGAGAATGCATATGACCTCTTCCCCTTCCCTTGCATCTCTAATGCTGTCACTGGTACATGTTCATGGGAGAGTCCTTTGGTTCTCATAGTCTGCATTCATTTGTAGAGTTCTTACAACATCATATTGAGTTGCCTGAAGCCAACTCTTGTCTGACTAGCCGACTGAATCCAAACACCGCTGTGAAGCCTTTCAGTTTGAAGCCAATGGCAGGAGAAAAATCTGCAAAGAAAGGTGGCCTCCAGTGCCGTGATAACACTGCCTTGGATCTGCCTCCAGATCTTTATGAACAATACAAGTCTGATCTAGATGAAAACTACACACAACGCAAATCCGGGGTGCAATGGATTCATAGGCATTGGGCAGAGGAATGGTTCCAGTATCACTTTGTCACACCAGAGTATGCAAAGAAGAATGCCATGTGGCCTCCATGTGCAGGCATGATATACAAGAAGCTTCAACCTAAAACCAAGGATGAAGCCATTGCTAAAGTGTCGGTGAGAATGACACCTATGGGATCACTGGGATCCCTTGTACGGTTGGCGGGCGCGGAGTCGTGAGGAGAGCAGGTTTAGGAGCTAGCACACAGATCGTTTACCTAGGTTCGGGCCGCGAGGATGCGTAAAACCCTAGTCTTGCTTTGGTGGATGTATTGAGTGTTCTTGAGCTTTTTGAACTAGCTACGGTGGCTGTGCCATTCCAAAAAGCCGAATCCCTCTCCTGGTCGCCTCGGGCCTCCTTTTATAGGAAAAAGGGGTTGCCATAGTGGCACACAGGAGGTGGAAAGCCCTACAGTGCGCGAGCTTATTGCACGGCATTACGGGACAAAGTGCATTAAATGCGCTACGTAGGTGTCCATTAGCTTTATCGGGGACGGGAACAAGGCCCGTCACGTCTGTCGCCACTCCGCCTCGCTTCGACACCCGCCCAGGCCAGCGATACATGCAGCGCCATGTAGGCAGGCAAGCAGCAGAGGTGGTGCGGTGGTAGGGCCTTCATGAAGATCTGCATGCCACCACGCAGGTGCTTGCTGATTTGGCCTGGAAGCTGCATGTTGCCACGCAGGTGCCTGCCTAGCTGGTTGGGCTGGTAGCTGCATGCGAATGGCGGTGGAGTCTTGGCTGGTGCGGGCCTGGCAGTAGCCTTACTGGCGTCCTCGGCAAGGGCCTTGCCGGGGGCCCGGCAAGGGTCTTGCCGTGGTATCGTAGTCGTCCCCGGCAAGACGCTTGCCGGGGTCTTGTGGATTTCCTCGGCTAGGATCCCGCCGAGGGTCGCTGTCTTCTGGTCCTCATCTGACCTCATATGTTAATGATCTTGACGAAGATTTGCATGCCACCACAGAGGCGCCTCCCGAGGCTTGGTTCCAACGCAGTTGGTTAGGTTGGAGCCGGTGGGCTCAAGGGTGGCTCACTCCGCTGGCATCGGGCAAGTTGCCTCGACAAGGCTCTTGCCGGGGCTGCGGAGGCTGCCTTGGCAAGGATCTTGCCGAGGGACTCCACCTCGCCCTCTTGCTTTCCTACGCTTCTGGTCTTGACGTTGCCTTGGTTGCCTCGTGTTTTGGCTTCCCTCCGGCTTCCCCCCCGCTGCCTTGCTAAGTGTGGCCGTGGCGCGCGGCTCTGACTGCCCGTGCACAAGTAAAGGGGTTAAAAGGAGAGCCCCTACTTTTGTACACTGACAGGAGCCCCCAGGCCTGGGCCACACATAAGCGCGCCGCGTTGTTGGGCTAGGCCCAGAATGGTGCGCGGGCAGGTGGGGCAGATTTTACCGCAGTAACTCCTCCGCTGCCCAGTGTTCAAACCTCAAGGGTTTGCACCCCAGTGTTCAAACCTCAAGGGTTTGCCGGAACCCACAATCCGACAAGCTCTATTTTATATAAGAGTAGAGAGTACAGATAGAGAAACCCGCATGGAATGCGAGGAACCCACTTTGGCCACACATGTCCGTTCAGGAGCAGGACGCCGGCCAAGCTCCTCCTTCCACCATTTTCTCCACTCTTTCGGCGGCATCCGACGAGCAGGAAGAGAAGTTCTCCGACATAAAAGCCGTCTAGGTTGCTCGCCGAGCCCGACAGTTACGAGTGAGGCAACTCGCTGCTCCACCTACCTTGCCTAGCCCGTCGGAGGCAGTTGTTGCACTAAGCAACGCGTGGCTCCACAGCTAGCCGCTCCAATACAGCTCGAGGAAGAGTGCCGGCTTCCTCCACACCGGCTTGTCAGCGAGCACGGCGGCACGGGCATCGTCGCTGCCCTCGATGCCGCCGCGTCGTACAACGCCTCCAGTGTCTGTGACTGCACCATCCATCATCGACGCGGGCGTAGCCGCGCCATGCAGGCAGAGAAAGAAGCCGCCACAGATGTCCACGAGGTGATGCGACTACGCGGATGTCGACGAGGTAACGGCTAGGACATCCCTGCTCGCCACCATCATCGAGGAGAAGTAGGACACGGGAGGCCGCCACCGATTATATCCCATGAAGGCCATCGTCGAGGCGACGCCAGCGAAAACAACCGGTGTCTTGCATGACTCTTCTTCAGCCAGATGCTGGAGGAGGACAAAGAGATCGGGCGGCGACCATTTAGATTAGGTATATTAATTCTACCTTGCTAGTGGTAATGGGTGTATCATAAGTAGTATCATGCATGCCAACTAGGCAAATTTGATGAGGTGGTGTAGAATTAAATGAAGAAAGACAGGGTTGAGTATCTTATTATGATACCATATGGAATTAAGTTACTCCCACTGTGGTTAGTCTTAGGCCTTGTTCAGTTCAACCTCCTCCCAAGTGGTTTGGAGAGGAATGGAGGGGAATTTGGCTTGTACATGATTTAATCCCCCACAATCCCTGCTAATCTATGTATATTGTGGGCATGCTATTTGACCCCTCATTTTGTCGCGCTACGAATAGTGTGAGTGTCTGCATGCAGTACACCATCCTCTAATTTGGTGGATGCCAAGCCGGCCCGAAAAGGAGCTATAACTGTTTTTCAAGTTGAAAAATGTTACCAATGAGGAGCCATAATTAAGCTGGAGGCGTCTCTTATTTTCTTTCGAATGGGAAATAAGCTGGAGAGCTGCAGAGTGTCTCTAATGGGTTGCCTCTAATGTTAAGGCCCTCAAGTACGAAACATGGGCAGCCGACTAGGCTGATACAAAAGCCTATCCATCTTAAAGCCCATTTTTTGTGGGGAGAAGCCCATATTTCTTGAAGATGGGGCGATCCCAGAAAACCCTCCTTCCTCCTCGCATCCACTTATACTACAACTAGCTGGACTCTCCCGCTTCCGTCATCCCCCAATTCGCCCACTCCCCATCTTCCTTACTCGTACAAAAAAACCTCGCTCACCTTCTTGCTCACTCGTATAGAAAATGCCAGCTCCTCATCTTCCACTCCTACAGAAAATCCCAGCCCTCCTTCTTCCCCACTCGCACTGCCACTAGGCTCATCCCTAGCTATTCTGCTAAATCCCATGAGCTCGACGTGACGCCCGCAAGGAAAATGGAGTCGGCTGGCCCCATCACCAAGAAGATGAGGCTCCCGCCAATAGCAATGCCGGTTGTAGATCCTGCACCCGGCAGCGCGGGGAGAAGCGGCGAGCCCCCCCACCCATATCTGAGGAACCCGTAGAATCTCCGGTGGACCGCATCAGCGATCTCCCGGATGATATGCTTGGCGAGATCATCTTGCTTCTCCCCACCAAGGATTGCTGCCGCACACAAGTCCTCTCAACTCGGTGGCGCCCTCTATGGCACACCGCGCAGTTCAATCTCGATTGTCGTCAGATATCTGTCCTTCCTGAATTTGATCTCCTCAAAGCCATTGTCTCCTCTCACCAGCAGTGCCCCGTTCAACGCCTCTGCATCCTGACACGCTACCTATTGTCCATACCTTGCATGGTGGACGCTTGGCTGACATCCCCTGAATTCGAGAAACTCCAGCAGTTTGAGTTCTACCATTACCATGAAAGTTTCATACCACGAACCGAACACCAAGAATTTGTGCCTGCACCACCATTGTCCATCTTGTGGTTTTCCTCCTCTCTCCACACCGCCACCTTTGCCCCGTGCCATCTACCAGACGATGTGGTACAAATGCTTCGACTCCCACTGCTAAAAAAAACTTTCGCTAGTGGTGGTTTATCTGTCAGAGGCCTCACTGCACAGCATCATCCACTCGAGTTGCCCTGCCCTGGAGCGCTTGTTGATTGTTTTGGGAATAGAAATCCCTATCAGTTGCCTCCAAATAAAGTCGCCTCACCTTAAAAGCATTGGAATTTCTTTTGAAGGACAGCAACTCATCATCGAAGATGCCCCGTCACTTCAAAGGTGCTCCTTCATTATTGTTATAAACTATCGCAAATAGTTGTCGTCTCTGCGCCCAAACTGGAGACCTTGGGTGTAATTAGTGATCCATTTAATGATCACAACAAGTTGGCGTTTGGCTCCTCACTTTTTCAGGTACCGTATATTATCATCTACACATTTGTAATCATAGGCTGCATTTTTCATTTGTGCGCATAAGTTTTATATTATCTTGGAGTACACTTTGTGTACTTATATTATGTTATATGCTCAATGAAGAGTTCGTCCATGGATAGACTATCAATGATTCTCGATTCTGTAAAGATCTTATATATAGGAATGTTTCGTTATGATCTGAACATGATTATTGTCTTGCTGTGATGCTTTCGATGTCTGGAGAATTTATATATAAAGGTGATGATTTCATGCACATTGAAAGCCCGTATATATTGTACTAGAATTAACCGTTCAGCTGTCTAATATGTCTCCAACGTATCTATAATTTTTGATTGTTCCATGCTATTATATTATCTGTTTTGGATGTGTATGGGCTTTATTATACACTTTTATATTATTTTTGGGACTAACCTATTGACCTAGAGCCAAGTGCCAGTTTCTGTTTTTTCCTTTTTTTAAGTACTGTAGAAAAGGAAAATCAAATGGAGTCCAAATGACCCGAGACTTCACAGAGATCATTTCTGGACCAGAAGAAGCCCACGGAGTACCGGAGGTGGGTCAGAAGAGTCCCGAGGCCACCACGAGGGTGGGGGGCACGCCCTAGCCCCCTAGGCGCGCCCCCTGCCTCATGGCCCCCTGACCAACTTCTTTCGCCTATATATATGAACACACCCTAGAAACACCGCACAACAGAATAGATCAGGAGTTCTGCCGCCAGAAGCCTCCGTAGCCATCGAAAACCAATCTAGACCTATTCCGGCACCCTGCCGGAGGGGCTGGGATGGTTCTACCTCCTGGATATTCATTGTGATTATTTATTTTACGAGCCCTTTATGTGGTGTCGCTGAGATGCCCGACTGTGGCATTGCTTGTTATTTATTTACTTTATAAGCCCTTTATGTGGTGTCGCTGAGACGCCCGACTGTGGCATTGCTTGTTATTTATTTACTTTATAAGCCCTTTATGTGGTGTCGCACAGACGCCCGACTGCGGCATTTTATTCCCACTCCATTATTGCTTATTCATGTTGCATATAAATAACATGCTTGCATGCATAACAGATGTTTTATTTGTGACTGACGATGTGATCATAGAATACTTCAGTGCATGATTATCAATTATATTATCCCAGTGTTCATAATGGTTGCGAGTACATTCAAAGTACTCACTGGCTTGTCCCTGGCTATTGTCTTGGCCAGATTTCTGCATGGAGAGGAGCGTTGCGGTGATAGCCCCGAAACTAAGCAACGGTGATAGCAGCCTCGCGAAGATAGGAGTTGACCTGGTCAGCTGTTCCTGTGGGAAATGGAGTCCCATAGACACTGACGACTCACAAACCGCTTCCGCCATCGACGACTAGAAACCCAATTGTTGTACTCACAGGCCAGAATGGTCTTGTACTACATATTTTGTATTTTTGCTTGGAATTTCTATATCAAGTTGGTGCCTCATCAGCTAACAGTAATCCTGGGGCTGGTGAGCACGACGGCCATTTTCTGGAAATCAATGTCCGGAAAATCCGGTCGTGACAGTGTTGCGGCCAGCTTCTCTCACACGCGGCAAGATCCTTCTCCTGGGAGTTCAGCGCGGCTTGATGCTGGGCCCGATCGGCCTTAGCTGCAGCGGCCAGGTTCTTCGCCGTCTCCTGGGCCTTCTCGATGTCGGCCTGCTCCATGGTGAGCTCCACCTCACGCCTGGCCAGCTCGCCATGAGCGGCCTTCAGCTCCTCACAGGCTTGGCGATACCAAGTCTGTGCCTCGGCGACGCGTCCCTTGAGGTATGCCTCCGCCTTGTCCACCGCTGCCATCCTTGACTTGGCCTTGTCCAGGCGGGTGTGGTTGAGCGCCTGGAGCTTCTGAAAGCTGGCGCCCATGGCCTGGAGAAGCCGCTCCTCCCGAGAACCGTCACCGCTGGTGCTTGGCTCGTCGACGACCTCGAGCCCGGCAGCGGCGAGCACCTCCTCGTCGAACACCTCTCCCTCGATGGGCACCCTGGAGCTCGACGCCCCTGGAAGGTGGATGAAAAGGTTGTCGCTCACCCTCAGGTACCTGCCGGAGCCAGAGGCAGCGGAGGAGGAAGGCTGGTCATAAGCCACCTCCTCCTCGGCAGCGGGCTTGCCGGCCTCCTCGGTAGTAGCCTTGCCGGGCTCCCTGGTAGGCCCCTTGGTGGCATCCTCAGCCACACCCTTGGCGGCCTCCTCGGCGGCGATCTTCTTGGCCTCCACCTCGGCGGCCTTGGTGACGTCCTCGATGATGGTGTCTATGTCCTCCTGGTCCGCCAATGGAGGATCTGGACATCGAGAAGGGGATGAAGCAAAGCCAAGATAAAGATTCAGAAAGAAGAACAAAAGTGCAGGGATGAGAGGCAAATAATGTACCCGTGTCAGGCTGGGAAGAAGTAGCCCCTTCCTCGCCAACATTTGGCGCCAATGTGGAGCCGCCAGCGCCCAAGTTCTCCTCCTCCTCCGTGTGCATGGGCTCGGTGCTTGGCGCCCTTGCTGGGGACGCCCCTCGGGGCGGCGTGGTTGATGGAGGCTGCGTGTTGGGGGTGGCCCTCAGTGGATCCCCTGCTGCTGTCCTCCTCCTGCGATCACGGCAAGGTCAACACCAAGGATCGTACCCCCGACACATGTTGACGAGGGGCGGGTGATGAGCTTACGCTGGGGGCTGTGCTGGGGGCTGTTGTCCGAGCTGCTCACCATTACCAGTGGCGCCTTAGAGGTGCCCGCCGGGGGCTGCCCTCCCGCCGAAGACCTGGCCCTCTTCACCCTCTGGGACAGTGTCTCCGTATCCCTGCCAAGATGAAGCCAAGTCAAGAAAAGAGAGACGGCCCGGAGGGACGGAGATGACAAGAGTTGAAGCACTTACTCGTCCTCTGTTTCTTCTTCCGTTGCCTTAATCTTCCTCCTCGGGCTAAGAGACCCGAGGTCGAAGAAGACCTCTATGTCGTCACCTGCCGGAGGAGGGGAAGCAAGTGGAGTTGGGGAACACTTAGGCGAAGAAGAAGTAGATGCTTTCTTCTTCGCCATCGCGGCCTTCACCAACTTCTTCGCCGCCGCGGCCCTTGTTTGGCGCGCGGACGTCTCCTGGGCTTGCCGGGGTGGCATGGCCCTGCCGGGCCGAACCGGCTCGCCAGAGCTGGCCCGTCGCAGGACTCGCCCTTTCCCCGCGGCTGGGGGCTCGACAGCTTCAGCCTCCTCCTCGGACGGCTCGTCGTCGTTGTCGTCTCCAATAAGAGGAGCCCCAGTGCCGGCGCTGCTGGCCTCCCCAGCAGACTCCGCCCACTGGGTGAGCTCCTTCTCTTCTGCGTCCGCCGCAGCTTTGTCCTCCACGCCATCGGCACTGCCGGCCTTCCTGGCGAGCTCCGCCTTCGCCGCCCTGGCGGCGATGTAGTCCAGCTCCGCCTGGGTGGTATCCTGGATGAGCCGCGGCTCCTCGCGGATGTACTTCACCTCCAGGGTGCCAAAAAACTCCTGCACTTGATCCTCTGGCGGCTCGGCCCAATTCGGGATGAGGCCGTGCGCGTTGAACTCTAGCATCATGGCGATGATGTTGCTTCAGCGCGAGTATTGTTCAGTGGGACCACCCCCGCCGGCAACCCAAACAAGGGCCCCTTGGTGACCTTGCCAGCCTTCGTAGCCTTGCCGTCGCGGTCCACATCAAGCTGGAAGAGCCGCTGGCAGAAGTGAGCGTGCGCCAACACGGTGAAGTTGTGGTCGAGGCCGGGGCGGAGTCGCATGATGTCCGCCGCGTTCGTGAAGAGCCAGGTCGGCCTCCCCTTGTTATGCAGCGGAGCGATTCGGCGGCGGATGAAATCTGCCCCGATCATCTCAAGGGTGAGCCTGGCCTCGGTGAGGCGAAGAATCCGGGTGGTGGAGACCGTGAGCTTCGCGTCTTCAGCATCGACACTGCTCCAATCGTTTTCGCGAACCGGCGGTGCCTGGCGAACCTGGCAGAACTCTTGTGGATCATCCTCTTCAATCCAGTACCCCCGGCCCCGCCACTCCTCCCGCCTCTCCTTCTGAGCGCCCTCCGGGTATGTCCCCTTGGACCTCGGGATCCAGGTGACACAACTAGAGATGGCGCCTCCCTGTTGGATCTGAGGGAAGAAGTAGTGGCGGAAGAGCGCTGTGTTGGGATGCACTCCGGCGAAGCCCTCGCAGAGATGGGCAAAGAGAGCCATGCACGCCATGGGATTTGGGGTAAAATCCAGGAGGTGGAAGCCTAAGGTATGCATGATGTTAATGAAGAAATCGGAGAAGGGGGGCCGAGGCCGAAGGAGAAGTAATCGACGAAGAACAGATACCGATTCGGGGCGGCTTTGCTGCAGTAGGCGGGGATGACGCGTGTGGAGGGATGCCCCATCGTCTCTCCCCCCATCTTGACCCCCCACAGCAGCCTGAAGTTGTCCCGAAGGTGCGCTGCATCGACCGTCGAGGGAAAGTAGGCGAGCTCCGTCCGCCGCGCTGCCAACTCATTCTCCGGCGGCTCTGCCCCTCCGGCGTTCTTGGCCGCTCCCTTGCCCTTGCCAGTCTTGGGTGCCATGGCGGCTGAGAGCGGTGGCAGGGAAAGGGCAGCGAAAGTGCAGCGGCGGTGAGCAGGGGCTTGAGGAGGAAGAAGGAAGGAACGGTGGCTCTGAGATTGGAGAAGACACAGGGGGTAAATGAGCAGCGTGCCCGCAGCCGTTTCCTTTTTACGGGGAAGGCGCGGGCCGCCTCTTTACCACGATGTGATGCATGTGTGCGGAAACCGCCCCACACATGACCCCCACGTCACGCACGACCCTCCACGTTGTGCGTTCAACGCGGGTCGTGGGGAAGCGCAGCGGAGGAGTTACTGCGGTAAAATCTGCCCCACCTGCCCGCGCACCATTCTGGGCCTAGCCCAACAACGCGGGATACTTGATAATACAAATGATGCAACGGGTTAGTCCATCACAAAATAGTAATCACGGTCCTCACAAGTCACCAGTCGGTATCCAAGTTTGGTTTAACAATTTCACCTCCGAAGACCGACACTAAGACTAACACTTGACCCATCCCAGACTGTAATCCTTAACTATGGACACGGCTAGTCGAATAGGTTTAATCTCTTCAGAGGGTGTACTCTTTACCCACGAGTAACGGATTCCTTTAGTCCATCGGGACTAATTCTGTCTACGGCCTTTTAGTTGAAAACACCCCTAACTTGCACACCAGCTTAACTCATCGGTGTCTGGAATCACCCACGACACTTGTTAAGCAAAACTCTAAGTGGGGAGGCTACAACCTCGCGTAGCATGGGATCAAATTTATATCGCGCGCTCTAAGGGGTGGCCTCCCCTCTCGGTCCCAACCGGAAACACCCATGCCCCCTGACCAGGTGGCATGCCTACCGGCTACAACCGACATCTTCCACCATGGCCTCTCTGTACGGTGTGTGCTGGAAAGGGGTTGACGACTTACTGAACCGTACCGTACCTGCGGCAGGGATGAGTGGTAGTACGAGGCAAATATGGGGGTTACTGGAACAAGACTCGATCTACGGCCGACTCTGGAGGCTTATAAGTTCCCTGCATGACATGTATATCAAATATATTTCAACCGACGAAATCACCACCCATTATACCTTACTATGCCATACCGGACATAACCGTCCCGACGGGGACCGGCGACAAGCTCACTCCTACCCAAGGCAGAGGCTTTCCCGGATTCCTTTCCGGCATGCATGCAAGGCACATGAGGATGATTACCATCACAAGTATATTCATTTCCAACAGCAAGGAAATCACTAATATGCCTTCATGCAAATGATCACATCGCCACATAAAATAACGAGTTCTCCGAAATGAGATGGTGTTATAAACGAGTCAACTAACACACCAAAAATATTATGCCGGGGTTCAGAATGCTTGCCTTCATGGTGTGGAAGGGCAGGATGCACTCCAAATCTTTTGAAAGCTTTCTTCTCTTCCAAAATCCTATTTTCAAAAATATGCAAATAACACATATTTCAAAAACAGTACAAAAAAGTTGTTTGGAAAATTTTCAAATAAATCTCAAAATAAACTAGACAGAATTTGAGGGATGTAGGAAAAAGAATCAACTCATTTGGAGTTGTATTTAAAAAGTTAAGCTCAGTCAAAGTTTTGGTCAAAATCTGTTATTTAAAATTAAAACAGAAAAAGAAAAACGTTTCGAATATACGTACACGTCGAAGGCGTATTCTGGAAACGCGCCTCCACTTATCCAGCGTGGACCGAGCGTGTGTCACTGACAGTGGGCCCGCCTGGCCCACTGGTCAGGTTTGACTAGTCCACCTTCCCTCCTCTTCCTCTGCCCGAGAGGGGGCGGAACTCCGGTGACGCTCGCTGGCGAACAGCGGCGCCGTTCGAGAAGCAGAGGTCACCCGCGGGCTCAGGGGGCCGAGGCGGTCACTCCGGTGGTCACTTTGGTCTCTGGGGTGGACGGAGCTGCCGGCGGCGAGCTCCGCAGCGGACGGTGGCCGTCGGGCGAAGTGAGTTTGGGGCTATGGTGGTTCCCGATCAAAATCGAGTAGGGGGATGGGTTCACGGGAGGAAGAGAGAGCTCCTGGTGAAGAGAACGGAGAGGGGAAGGCTCTGGTAGCGCCGGAATGGCCGGGGCAGTGGCGGCGGCTGCGGTTGCCAGAGATGGGGAAGGAGACCTCCCCGGGTCGATTGGCTGCCAATGGGGGTCCTAGGGAGATGGCTTGGGACTGCCTGCATGTGGAGACGAGCTCGGGGCTCCTTAAATAGGCGATCGGGGTCTGTTCCGACGGTGGCCGCGGATAAGGTCGCTGGCGACCGCCATTCTGTAGCTAGGGCATCGTGGCAGCGATGAGCGCTAGTGGACACGCTTGTGGATGAGCTCGCGCTGTTCCAGGGGCCAGGTGGCGAGCGGGAGAGGCTTGGGCGGCGTTGAACTGAGCAGGGGCTGTCGGCGGCCGTGGCGGCTAGCTCCTGGCCTGCCGGGGACGTGGCGAGGGCTCTTGGCGTGTTGTGGTGAGAAGGGAGCGAGTGGCGTGGCTCTGCAGTGGTGGCAAAGCCAGGGGCGCGACGCGTTGGCTCAGGCGCGGCACGTGCAAAACGCGTGCTCTGCTCGCGCCTAGAGCACGCACGGAACGTGCTCGACGGAATGCCATTGCATGATAGAGGTCTCCAAACTACAAGAGGGTTAGCAGGGTGTGGTTAAAGGCTAGGGCAAAACCATTGGACAAGCTGGTTTGGTCAGGGGATCAGGTTCACAGTGCAAACCAAAAACTCATGCCAAAACAGATCATGCCCATAAGGTGTTTGACGAAATGCCAAGGGCACTTAGGCAAGTCTTTAAGTGGTCAAAAACTCCAGATGGTGGTCTCTTTAGATGAAAGAGAGAGTGGTGAGGTCATTTGGACAAGAGGAGAAAATTGCTAGTGCAAATCTTACAAAACTTCAATTCTGGACAGGGAATAAATGGCATCATTTCATGAACCAAAAATGACCCAAAGGGTGCATGCTCCTGGACTTAAGGGTTTTGTAGGGAGGACTACAAGTAGGAAAAAGAATCAAGAGCCAAGGAGCAAGCAAAAGTATGGTTGCTGTACAAACCATCAAGTTGGTCCAGAATGAAAATGGGGTTGATACACTCATATATTTCAAATAACATCATTGGGTTTTTGCATAAAGTTGAATCATATGATACTACTAACATCCCATAATTTTGGTGGAGGCTAGAAAGAGATATTTTAATGGGTTGTAGTGCAAATTTGCACTCTGGACCAGAGAAGAGAATTGGGTGTAGAGCTCAAAATATCTCATGAATAAAAGATATTTTTGTATAAAAGTGATTTAAAAATATCACATGACAACTCCAAATTTTGGTTGGAATTTTAAGTGAATTTATCAAATGGTTGTAGTTCAAATATGGCCATATAACCTTGAAAAACCATTTTTCAAGAAAATAAAGATCAAGCAATTTAATTATGTAATTAGTTATACTGATAAAAGAAAAGTTTTTCTTGAGAGGTTAAACAAGTCCAATAACATATTTGAAAGGTTTTCACTTTAGGGAACAACTCCATGATAATAAGAAAGGAAATGTTTCAAAAAATCAAAAGGGAGTCCAAAAAATCGAAGTTTTAATTCCTGGCAAAAAATTTAATTTAATAAAACAAGGCCAAAAAAATTTTGGGGTGTCACAACACCACCCCCCTTAAGAAAAATCTCGTCCTCGAGATTTGTTCAAAGTTGTTTTAAGAAAAACTATACGCAATAAAAATGTGGCTACAGTGAGAGGGAAATAAGTGGTGAAAAACCACAGTGTGAATACTGGTGCTGCGTGGAAAAATCTACGGTTCGGGACAAAAACATGAGATTTCTACGCTGGATATAAATTTAGAATAACTTCTAAATTTAAATATACGCTGGTCGTACCCGAGAGCACAGTGCTCTCTCTAGCCGACAGGTGGACCCGGGGCCCACTGTCAGCCTCTTCTTCTCCCTCTGGTTCTCTCTTCTTCCTCTCTCCCGCGCGCTTTCCCGCGCTTTCTCCACCGGCGACGCCTAGCGTGTAGGGCATCTAGGCCGTACCGCAGTAGTGCGCGGCGTGCTAGCTGCCGGTGCAGCGTGCACTCACCTCATGGGCCAGCGCGCTGTCGGCACTGCTCGCGGATTCGTCTCCGAACACCGGCGATCGGCGACGAGCGGCGTTGGTGGACTTCGCCCACCGTACACCGAGCTCGAGCTATAAAACGGCCGGGGTGCCCCTCTCTTCTTCCTCACACCTGGCCTCACTTCTCCTCCTCCTTCTTCCTCCATTACTGATTACAAAAGCTCGGGTTAGGCTCTAATGGCGGAGGCGATGCTGGACTGGTTTGCGATCCTGATATGCGGAGGGCTGGCAACACTGCTGGGGCTCTCCGTGCTCCTGTGCGCGATGATCCTCGACGATCGTCGCGACGCTGCTGCTCGGGTGTTGGCTCTCCGCGGTGGTGGTGATCACGATGAGTAGATGGGGTGTGCCGGGTGCTAACTGTTGTTAGGGGGTGATTAGCTGGATGTAACACCGTTGCAAAGTTTTGCAAACAGTGTATGTGTTCGAATGATTATGGTTGTGAGTCTGCTGTCGTGGTGCTGTGTGAAATTAAATAATCCACGTCGTGAGAAGGTGCAGATGTAGCAACTCAGGGAAAAGAAATCTCACTCCAGGATTTCGCGAGGGAAAAACAGTTAATTTAAAGGAGCATAAACCACAACAAAAACTACACACATTAGTAGAAGCCAAATAATTGACTCATCGTACAAACTCAGGGTATCACGCATAAGTCACACACATAAATAAATGTTGCAATAATGAACACCGCAGCTATGTCTAAAATGGAAACGGTAACTGGACAGGGTCCCTAGAAAACATCTCTGGTACTAGGATACACTCCTCTTCTATCGGGGGAAGTGGATTGACCAGTCGATGCACGTGTCTCTCCTGGTCGGGCCTTAGTGCTCTGCCGATGGCGATCTGAGGATTTAAATCTGCGAGGCTCTGGAGATAACCCATCACACGTTGGGTTAAACGCTCTTGAGCGATGACGTACTAGACAAGGTTGGCCAGGACTGGGTCTCTCTCAATTCGTCCACCGGGAAAAGATGTCACTCCTCCGGGTGCTGCACGGCTCGGGAAGTAATAATACCCTCGTTCGCTGGCATAGGGTACCGCGAATCGAAGGCGAGCAAGCGCTTCGTATGCAACAGCTTCTATGGCCATATGTGGGGTTGGCATAGATTTCCCCACGAAGGAGACCTCCGTTGAATCTTGGTTTGAGTTTACTGGAGGGATGTGTACTGCTGCCCAATATCTCGAGGTGGAAGGGGTGATTCTCGATTTGAACAACTCGTACTGGGGTGGCTGGGTAGCGCCCATGGTACTGCAGGTAAAATCCCACAATATCTTGACAAAACTACCCTGGGTTGCATCTGGTGTTCTCAGGTCAATGCTGGGGGTCGACATGGCAAGAAATGGTTGTGAGGGTGGTGCACAAGGTGAGAGGTGCTTGGTAACGTCACACGGTGGCCTTTTTATAGCACCGGAGCTGGGTCATTTTTACCGTGGTGAATGGTAAAGAAAATTTTCAGCTCTGTTCCAAGGGTCGGGGTCAAGCCACAGATTCACACATTTCACTATAGTGATGTGTTACTGTGGGGGTTGTCGGGGAGGTTTTTGGTAACCGTGTCTAGGATAGAAATCTTATACTGCATACTGGCGTATCCAGGCAAGGCTACTATTAAAACAGAGGCACGACAACAGGCGGCATTTAATTACAAGGCCACACGATTACAAAGCGAGGGTACACTGGGACTCGATACGACTCGGGTGACTTAGTCTACCTCGTTTACATCCAAGCGGGCGTGCCTTGTGGATGTTGAGGCTTCTCCATGGGTCTCGCCGTCGGAATTAGCTAGAGTGGGTTGAGGGGCTGCAGGCTTGGGGTAGCGATGAGGACCATCTCGGGGATTGTTGGCCACAACCCCGTTGGAGTGTGCTCCCAATATGCGACGAAGCACTTCTGGGGTTATCGCAGCACCTTGGCCGATGGCTGGGGCAGGCCTCAGGGGCTCGATCGGGTGTCCAAACAGCACGACTAGGTTGTCGGCGTTGGGCTCGTTCTCTTCTCTCGCCGGGGCTCGACGAACCAGCTCTCCACGAGCTGCGATTAGATCAATAGTGATTTGATCGCACAGTTCCTATAGTGCACTTACATAGCACACTAGGTGCAACAATGCAGGATCTGTCTCGTGATCTCCGTTGGCAACTTGGGGTGGTCTACCATACCCTTCACGTCTGGGGGTAGTAGTGGAACGAGCGACAGTGAACTCTGGGCGCAAGTGCCGGAGATGAACTATAGCTTCTCGAGCAGCTAGTTGGATGGCTTGTGGCTCAAAGGAAGTCGTTCTTCCGGTGAACTTGTAGGGGCATTCGGGTGCTAGACCCCTACCGTAGATGTGTACAGTGGCCCAGAATTGACGGTTCTCACCGCTCATGGGTCCTTGGTACACAACATATTCTGGGGGCTCTTCTAACGCATAGGCACGACGGGTGAGGTTTGCGAGTATGGTCACAAAGCCTCCAAGGTTGGTTGCCGTGGTCTCATTGTGCACGACAGGGCCAGGCATTGTAGCTTGGTTTGGGGTAGAGGCTGTGTTGTGCTGTGTTGGGGCTAGCGTGCCCCTTTTTATAGGAAAAGGGGACAGAGTCTTCCTTCGCACGTTTGCGAGAAAGGACTATTTAGGGGCCGGTTACTGGCGCGTGATCGACAGGCTTAGGTTGATAGGTTGGGCACCGACTGCCAAAAGGTGTCGGGTCACTGTGGGGCTATCTTGTATGAGAAGCTTGGTTCGGTTATGGCTTGATGGGTTGGTCTGTCTAAGTTTATTGACCTGGCTAAGATAGGATTAGCCAATGGTCAGCCTGGCTCTGATACCAAGTCTGTCACGACCGGATTTTCCGGACATTGATTTCCAGAAAATGGCTGTCATGCTCACCAGCCCCAGGATTACTGTTAGCTGATGAGGCACCAACTTGATACAGAAATTCCAAGCAAAAATACAAAATATGTAGTACAAGACCATTCTAGCCTGTGAGTACAACAATTGGGTTTCTAGTGGTCGATGGCGGAAGTGGTTTGTGAGTCGTCAGTGTCTATGGGACTCCATTTCCCACAGGAACAGCTGACCAGGTCAACTCCTATCTTCGCAAGGCTGCTATCACCGTTGCTTAGTTTCCGGGGCTGTCACCGCAACGCTCCTCTCCATGCAGAAATCTGGCCAAGACAATAGCCAGGGACAAGCCAGTGAGTACTTTGAATGTACTCGCAACCATTATGAACACTGGGATAATATAATTGATAATCATGCACTGAAGTATTCTATGATCACATCGTCAGTCACAAATAAAACATCTGTTATGCATGCAAGCATGTTATTTATATGCAACATGAATAAGCAATAATGGAGTGGGAATAAAATGCCGCAGTCGGGCGTCTGTGCGACACCACATAAAGGGCTTATAAAGTAAATAAATAACAAGCAATGCCACAAGTCGGGCGTCTCAGCGACACCACATAAAGGGCTTATAAAGTAAATAAATAACAAGCAATGCCACAGTCGGGCGTCTCAGCGACACCACATAAAGGGCTTAAAATAAATAATCACAATGAATATCCAGGAGGTAGAACCATCCCAGGGATACTCGATAATACAAATGATGCAACGGGTTAGTCCATCACAAAATAGTAATCACGGTCCTCACAAGTCACCAGTCGGTATCCAAGTTTGGTTTAACAATTTCACCTCCGAAGACCGACACTAAGACCAACACTTGACCCATCCCAGACTGTAATCCTTAACCATGGACACGGCTATTCGAATAGGTTTAATCTCTGCAGAGGGTGTACTCTTTACCCACGAGTAACGGATTCCTTTAGTCCATCGGGACTAATTCCGTCTACGGCCTTTTAGTTGAAAACACGCCTAACTTGCACACACCAGCTTAACTCATCGGTGTCTGGAATCACCCACGACACTTGTTAAGCAAAACTCTAAGTGGGGAGGCTACAACCTCGCGTAGCATGGGATCAAATTTATATCGCGCGCTCTAAGGGGTGGCCTCCCCTCTCGGTCCCAACCGGAAACACCCATGCCCCCTGACCAGGTGGCATGCCTACCGGCTACAACCGATATCTTCCACCATGGCCTCTCTGTACGGTGTGTGCTGGAAAGGGGTTGCGACTTACTGAACCGTACCCTACCTGCGGCAGGGACGAGTGGTAGTACGAGGCAAATATGGGGGTTACTGGAACAAGACTCGATCTACGGCCGACTCTGGAGGCTTATAAGTTCCCTGCATGATATGTATATCAAATATATTTCAACCGACGAAATCACCACCCATTATACCTTACTATGCCACACCGGACATAACCGTCCCGACGGGGACCGGCGACAAGCTCACTCCTACCCAAGGCAGAGGCTTTCCCGGATTCCTTTCCGGCATGCATGCAAGGCACATGAGGATGATTACCATCACAAGTATATTCATTTCCAACGGCAAGGAAATCACTAATATGCCTTCATGCAAATGATCACATCGCCACATAAAATAACAAGTTCTCCGAAATGAGATGGTGTTATAAACGAGTCAACTAACACACCAAAAATATTATGCCGGGGTTCAGAATGCTTGCCTTCATGGTGTGGAAGGGCAGGGTGCACTCCAAATCTTTTGAAAGCTTTCTTCTCTTCCAAAATCCTATTTTCAAAAATATGCAAATAACACATATTTCAAAAACAGTACAAAAAAAGTTGTTTGGAAAATTTTCAAATAAATCTCAAAATAAACTAGACAGAATTTGAGGGATGTAGGAAAAAGAATTAACTCATTTGGAGTTGTATTTAAAAAGTTAAGCTCAGTCAAAGTTTTGGTCAAAATCTGTTATTTAAAATTAAAACAGAAAAAGAAAAACGTTTCGAATATACGTACATGTCGAAGGCGTATTCTGGAAACGCGCCTCCACTTATCCAGCGTGGACCGAGCGTGTGTCACTGACAGTGGGCCCGCCTGGCCCACTGGTCAGGTTTGACTAGTCCACCTTCCCTCCTCTTCCTCTGCCCGAGAGGGGGCGGAACTCCGGCGACGCTCGCCGGCGAACGGCAGCGCCATTCGAGAAGCAGAGGTCACCCGCGGGCTCAGGGGGCTGAGGCGGTCACTCCGGTGGTCACTTTGGTCTCTGGGGTGGACGGAGCTGCCGGCGGCGAGCTTCGCGGCGGACGGTGGCCGTCGGGCAAAGTGAGTTTGGGGCTACGGTGGTTCCCGATCAAAATCGAGTAGGGGGATGGGTTCACGGGAGGAAGAGAGAGCTCCTGGTGAAGAGAACGGAGAGGGGAAGGCTCTGGTAGCGCCGGAATGGCCGGGGCAGTGGCGGCGGCTGCGGTTGCCGGAGATGGGGAAGGAGACCTCCCCGGGTCGATTGGCTGCCAATGGGGGTCCTAGGGAGATGGCTTGGGACTGCCTGGCGGAGATCGGTACACGTCGAAGGCGTATTCTGGAAACGCGCCTCCACTTATCCAGCGTGGACCGAGCGTGTGTCACTGACAGTGGGCCCGCCTGGCCCACTGGTCAGGTTTGACTAGTCCACCTTCCCTCCTCTTCCTCTGCCCGAGAGGGGGCGGAACTCCGGTGACGCTCGCTGGCGAACAGCGGCGCCGTTCGAGAAGCAGAGGTCACCCGCGGGCTCAGGGGGCCGAGGCGGTCACTCCGGTGGTCACTTTGTCTCTGGGTGGATGGAGCTTGCCGGCGGCGAGGCTCCGCAGCGGACTGGCCGTCGGGCGAAGTGAGTTTGGGGCTACGGTGGTTCCGTCAAAATCGAGTAGGGGATGGGTTCACGGAGGAAGAGAGAGCTCCTGGTGAAGAGAACGGAGGGGGAAAGGCTCTGGTAGCGCCGGAATGGCCGGGGCAGTGGCGGCGGCTGCGGTTGCCGGAGATGGGGAAGGAGACCTCCCCGGTATGACTGATGGCGCATAGGGGGCCCGAGCTTCGGGTGCCGTGGTGCGCGTCGCGGGCTCTTATCTATTCTTGTGGCTGTGGCCGAGCGACCGCCTCTCTGTAGCTAGGGCGTCGTGGCGGCGAACGAGCGCTAGTGGACACACTCGGTGGATGAGCTCGCGCTGTTCCAGGGGCCAGGTGGCGAGCGGGAGAGGCTTGGGCGGCACTGAACTGAGTAGGGGATGTCGGCGGCCGTGTCGGCTAGCTCCTGGCCTGCCGGGGACGTGGCGAGGGCTCTTGGCGTTTTGTGGTGAGAAGGGAGCGAGTGGCGTGGCTCTGCAGTGGAGGCAAAGCCAGGGGCACGACGTGTCGGCTCGGGCGCGGCACGTGCAAAATGCGTGCTCTGCTCGCGCCTAGAGCATGCACGGACGGAATCCCATTGCATGATAGAGGTCTCCAAACTACAAGAGGGTTAGCAAGGTGTGGTTATAGGCTAGGGCAAAACCATTGGACAAGCTGGTTTGGTCAGGGGATCAGGTTCACAGTGCAAACCAAAAACTCATGCCAAAACAGATCATGCCCATAAGGTGTTTGACAAAATGCCAAGGGCACTTAGGCAAGTCTTGGAGTGGTCAAAAACTCCAGATGGTGGTCTCTTTAGATGAAAGAGAGAGTGGTGAGGTCATTTGGACAAGAGGAGAAAATTGCTAGTGCAAATCTTACAAAACTTCAATTCTGGACAGGGAATAAATGGCATCATTTCATGAACCAAAAATGACCCAAAGGGTGCATGCTCCTGGACTTAAGGGTTTTGCAGGGAGGACTACAAGTAGGAAAAAGAATCAAGAGCCAAGGAGCAAGCAAAAATATGGTTGCTGTACAAACCATCAAGTTGGTCCAGAATGAAAATGGGGTTGATACACTCATATATTTCAAATAACATCATTGGGTTTTTGCATAAAGTTGAATCATATGATACTACTAACATCCCATAATTTTGGTGGAGGCTAGAAAGAGATATTTTAATGGGTTGTAGTGCAAATTTGCACTCTGGACCAGAGAAGAGAATTGGGTGTAGAGCTCAAAATATCTCATGAATAAAAGATATTTTTGTATAAAAGTGATTTAAAAATATCACATGACAACTCCAAATTTTGGTTGGAATTTTAAGTGAATTTATCAAATGGTTGTAGTTCAAATATGGCCATATAACCTTGAAAAACCATTTTTCAAGAAAATAAAGATCAAGCAATTTAATTATGTAATTAGTTATACTGATAAAAGAAAAGTTTTTCTTGAGAGGTTAAACAAGTCCAATAACATATTTGAAAGGTTTTCACTTTAGGGAACAACTCCATGATAATAAGAAAGGAAATGTTTCAAAAAATCAAAAGGGAGTCCAAAAAATCGAAGTTTTAATTCCTGGCAAAAATTTTAATTTAATAAAACAAGGCCAAAAAACTTTTGGGGTGTCACAAACACTCCGTGGCAAGGACGAGGAGGTGGAAAAGCTTGTCGTGCAGCGGACCCAGGAGCTGGAGCAGAGGCACAAGGAGGCGCTCGATGCCCAGGCTTTGGTTCACGCTGACAAGGTGAAGGAGCTGGAGGTGGAGCGGGACGAGCTGAAGGATCGGGTCCTGAAGCTGTCCAAGGAGAAGGACACGCTGAACGGTGCCCTGGTTGAGGCGCAGGGCGCAGTTCTTGACAAGGCCGGGCAGCTCTCTGAAGCCAACAACTCCATCAAAGACCTCAAGCTGAAGCTGGAGGGTCTCGAGGGGATGCTGTCGGAGGGCAAGGCCCAGGAGGAGGCCCTGTCCAAGGATCTGGAGACCGAGAAGCAGCCGCGGAAGATTGAAGCCGCCAACCACAAGGATTTTGTGGAAGGCGAGAACCGCTGGATCGGGCGTCTCGAAGGCGTTGCCGGCAGGATTACCACGCAGCTGGCTACCATGGGGATGCTAAATGTGAGGTATACCCCGGAGCACAACGTGAGTCCCAACGCCAAGCTGACCATCTTCTTCGAGGGCGTCATCGGGGCCCTGGAGCAGCTCCACTCCAACCGGGCGGCCTCCCTGGCCGATGAGTCCCGGAGGCTTTGCCGTGGTGCCATGACCAAGGTTCTCACCAAGGTGGCGCACTGGAACCCCAACCTCGACTTCGATGCCGCGCTGGAGAGCTTGCCGGAGGATGCAGACCTCGCGACGCTCAAGGAGCGTATCAAGCCCATCATCAGCTCATCGGAGGAATCGAGAGGGTGGAGGGCCAGCGCCGGGATTAGGCACCCCGTTTCTCGTTGCTGCTGTTGGTTCATGGCCAAGACAATTTATATCTTTAGTTAGAACCGCAACAACAATTGATGTAATATAACTCTATAGTACTTTTGGTACGATGCATGTTATCTTCCTGTTCGATCTTCCCTTTGTATGTTTACCCTATGTTAAACGGGTAGGCTTGCCGACGCGTAAACCTAGGGCGGCACCTTGAGGACGGATCGCCAATGGCCTACCGGGTGTGCTTGCTGCCAAGCGAACCACCTTACCGCTCTCAACGCGGCCACTCGAACTGTCGAGCTTGACTCGAGTCAGAATCGAGAGTGTTGCCAATTGCGGAAGGCTACCCTGCCACTCTCGACACGGCCGCTTGAGCTGTTGAGCAGACTCGAAACAGAACAAGGGCGTTGCCAATTGCGGCAGGCCCCCTTTGCGTGCAGGCTTTCGTACATAGGGCAGGACCTTCGAGGACAATAACCTCATATATAAAAAGGAAATTCCTTAAAGTTTCGTATGACTTAGCTTTCCTGTCGCTGCACCGGCGTCCTCCGCGCTTGCAGGCGGCGTCGTTCTCTTGGCCGTCTTCTTCTCTGGAAGCCGTGGCCATGAAAAACTGCTAAGCCGGCCGCTAAACCAGATTCTCACAACTGCACACCCCTACCTGGCGCGCCAAAGATGTCAGTGAGAACGACACCTATGGGATCACTCGGACCCCTTCTACGGTCGGCGGCATGGGGTCATGAGGAGAGCAGGTTTAGGAGCTAGCACACGGATCGTTTACCCAGGTTCAGGCCGCGAGGGTGCGTAAAACCCCAGTCCTACTTTGCTGGATGTATTGAGTGTTCTTGAGCTTTTTGAACTAGCTGTGGTGCCTATGTCGTTCCAAAAAGCCGAATCCCTCTCCTGGTCGCGTCGGGCCTCCTTTTATAGGAAAAAGGGGTTGCCACAGTGGCACATTGGAGGTGGAAAGGCCTACAGTGCGTGAGCTTATCACACGGCATTACGGGGCAAAGTGCATTAAATGCGCGACGTAGGTGTCCAATAGCTTTATCGGGGACGGGAACGAGGCCCGTCCTTTCCGTCGCCGCTCCGCCTCACTTCGACACGCGCCTATGCCAGCGATCCATGCAGTGCCATGTAGGCAGGCAAGCAGCCGAGGTGGCGCGGTGGTAGGGCCTTCATTAAGATCTGCATGCCGCCACGCAGGTGCTTGCTGATTTGGCCTGGAAGCTGCATGTTGCCATGCAGGTGCCTGCCCAGCTGGTTGGGCTGGCAGCTGCATGCGAACGGCGGCGGAATCTTGGCTGGTGCGGGCCTGGCAGTGGCCTTGCTGGCGTCATCAGCAAGGGCCTTGCCGGGGCCCCGACAAGGGTCTTGCCGTGGTGTCGTAGTCGTCCCTGACAAGACGCTTGCCGGGGGTCTTGTGGATTTCCTTGGCTAGGATCCCGCCGAGGGTCGCCGTCTTCTGGTCCTCATCTGATCTCATATGTTAATGATCTTGATGAAGATTTGCATGCCACCACAGAGGCGCCTCCTGAGCCTTGATTCCAACGCAGTTGGTTAGGTTGGAGCCGGTGGGCTCAAGGGTGGCTCACTTCGCTGCCATCGGGCAAGTTTCCCTGGCAAGGCTCTTGCCGGGGCTGCGGAGGCTGCCTCGGCAAGGATCTTGCCGAGGGAGTCCACCTCGCCCTCTTGCTTTCCCGCGCTTCTGGTCTTGACGTTGCCTTCGTTGCGTCGTGTTTTGGCTTCCCTCCGACTTCCCCCCTTTGCCTTGCTAAGTGTGGCCATGGCGCGCGGCTCTGACTGCCCGTGCACAAGTAAAAGGGCCAAAAGGAGAGCCCCTACTTTTGTACACCGACATAAAGGCTTCTTTACTTGCATGGTCAGAGGCCCCATGCCCGAAAATGCTGACCCATCTAGTCTTCGATGGTGTTGATAGGATGAACTGTTTGAAGCCAACTTTTAGTTTGCTAAGGCTTTAGCAGCTCAAAACAAGAAGGATCTTGGGATTGACTTCAACCCAGGTCCAGCTGCTCCAAGGCCAGATGGCAGTCGCGAGGCTGAGCCCAATCTAATTGGTCCCTTTGACGACTTTGATTCATTCTTGGCACATTGTGCCGCTCAAAGGACCACTGTTGAAGAAGCTGGTGGGGAAGAACATGCTGAAATTCCAGAGCCCCCGAAGCCAAAGAAGAAGGCCAAGGCTTCAAAATCTTCTGCTGCACCAGAAGCTTCAAGTGTGAATCCATTGAAATCTGCACCACCTGAATCCAGTGTGCAGTCTGAAGACTTGTCTCGCATCTCCAAGAAGTCCAAGAAGCCTATGAAAATCTCTAGGCAAGGCCTTACTCCAGCTAGCATGTAACATCCCAAAATTCTAAATTTTGGAATGTTATATTAAATAAATATTTATGAATGTTTGCTTGAATGTTGTGTGAATTTGAGTGGAATTTGAAACTTTTTGAAAGATTGAATGACAGGGAATAAAAGGACTTCCCCAAACTATCATCCTTGCATTTCATTTCCATGAATTCAAATTCATTTCATCACAAAACCCTAGAGTGAAGATGACATGACTTCTTCCCTTAGAAATGAAGAGGGATTTCAAAATGATTTGAATTCCATTTGAAAATATTCAAAGTCATAAACTTTAAGCAACTCAATGATCCTCATGAGAGAAGATAAAATGACTTCATCAAATTTGAAGAAAGAGAGTTGTAAGTTTCATATAATCATTTGGAAAGTCATCTTGAAGTTATTTGAATTTCCAAAATTCAAATTCTCTGGAAGTTATTCAAAATGAGAGAAGTAATATGACTCTTCAAAAATTCAGAGGCATTTGAAATATATTTTGAATAAGGAAAAAACAAAAAATATTTGGAAGTGGTTTGAATTTCGAATTTAAAACCATTTAGGAGTTATTTGGTTTTTATTCAAATTATTTTGCTCCTAAAAATAGATAAACTGAAATAAGGGTAAAATGATTCCCTTCAATGGAAAATTAGGAGAAAATAAATTTGAAATCAGTTTGGTATTTAAAAAATGATTTTTATTAGCTTTTATTGCAACAACAACATTGTTTGACTTTTCTGAATTTATGTGGATTTTATTTGCCTCTGAAAATATGTTCATGTTATAGGATTTCTTTTTCTATATTTTTGATATATTATATGCCTATATAGTATTTCATTTCATTTATTTGTTCTCTTCTTTTCTTTGGTCTATATTTTAAAAAAAGCCGGCCGAAGCCCTTCTGCCCCACCTGCCAAGCAGGCAGCGAGGCCAGCCCAGCCACTCGCCCACACCACTCGCCCCCTTGCTCGCTTGCTCTCCACCACTGACATGTGGACCCCGCCTGTCATCATCGTCTTCATCACACCATGGACAGAGGTTGCACGTCGCACGCCTCACTGCCCGATTTTCTTGCGAAGATCGCTTGATCCTCCCCCCTTCAAGGGTATCTCCATATAAATACTACCCTCGCTCTCCTCTTCCAATTTTCACAAAAATGGAGATCTTTCATGGCCTAGAGCTTCGACTCGATCTCGCCGGAGTCCACCTCTGCCACCGCCCATTTCACCCCACCACCATCCCCTCCAAACTTGCCATCCTACGCCACTTCCACCCCTCGCTCCGCCTCATTTTCTTCAAATAAAAATGCATTGCCCGAGCCCTCTCCACGCTCCGCACGAACTCGCCGGAGTTGCAAGCCCCGTCAGAACACTGCCAGCTTGCCGCGCCTCCACCCACCACTGATAGTTTCCGCCGTCACCACCCTTGGATGCGTCACGGAGTGCCACATCTTCCCGCCGACTTCACCAAGCTGGAGAACCACCAGGGACGCCGCCCGCTCGACGCCCGAGCCGCCATCGGCCACCTTCTCCGGCCACATCAACACCACCACCACTGTAAGCCGAAGGCCACTCTCCCTCTGTCCGATCTAAAATAGACGACCCAGATTAGAATAAGTGTAGGGGTAGGTTTTTAGTTTATAGATCGGTTTATTTTCTGTTAAGTCAAACCGGTTTGCTGGTTTATTTTTATTACACGCACATGCATGGTTTTGTTAATTTACGACCGAGCGCTTTATAGTTTAGATCGCCCACCTCTTAGGCCCAATAGCAGCCCGACGCGTAGCACCTGCCTGTTTTTTTGTTTCTATTTTAAAAATAGAAATAGTTTCAATTTTAGATTGCTTATATCTTTTACATTTTAAGTCCAAATTGAGTGATTCTTTTTGCATTAGTTTCAAAATTTTATAAAGTTTCTGTTGGTGCACTTTAATTTTAAATTTGAGTACTTCAGATTTGAATTTGATGAATTTTGTTCAAATCACTAATTTGGCTGTATCTTGTGTTTTGTAAAATATTTTTGGTTGACTCTTTTTGCTACTGTTTTGTTATTGTTTTGTCTATCCAGTAGCATATAGTGGTTTATTTTTAGTTTATTTTAAATTAGGTTTATTGCAAAAACAATATTGTTTTGCTTATGTAGTTGTTTTAGTCATATAATTAGTGTTTTTAATAATTATTTCTTTGTTAATTCTTTTTGTAACTTTGTACTTGTTGTTATATGTTTCTATTGGGATACAATAGATAATATTTTTTAGTTATTATTAGTGTTTAGCTACTGTTTTCGTATTTGCTTGTTTAGTTCATAGTGTTAGTTGATAGAGATAGTTTTATTAGTTTCAAAAGTAATTATTTTTGCCACTTCATTGTATGTTGTTATTAATTCTGTTATTTAGGAGTAAATTAGTTTCATAATTATTTTAGTATTGGTTAATATTGTCTTAGTGTTTTGCTAGTTGTTATAGTTATTATAGTGTTAACTAGATAGTTATAATAGTTTTTATACTAGTTCCTTTTGCTAGTAAATGCTTTAGTAAATTATTTTCTGTTGTTTCATTAGAATTACATTTCTTTGCTCTACAAAAGTTATTAGACTAATTTAGTGTGTTATGAGAATATTGTGTGAGTTGATTTCTCCCTTGTTTTCTTGAAGTTTTCTTTGGAATTCTATTTGGTTTTCTTTGATTTCATTACTGTTCTATTTATTGCGTTTTGATTGTTATTTGGATTGCTAGTATTGTTTGCTAGGATTATTTCTTATGTGAATACAATGTTTGACTATATAGATTTTCCCGGAGTGATGAATAGTTTATCAAAGTTCTCGAGAGCGTTATTATCTTCATCAACTTACCAGGCAAGTTCACTTTGATCATACTTTCATACCTATGTTTTATTGCATTTAGTGTCACCCTTTCACCAACTCCTCCAATAGTGATATTGAATCTTGTAGTTGAGTAGTATGCATGAGGTAGGAACCCATCACCCTGTTACGCCCGGGACGTTATATAGTTTTAATGCTATGCTATAGTAGACGGGGTTTGGTATGAGTGCTTAGGAGTGATGTGAGAATGGAGGACTCTACATCAACGAAGACAACTTCTTGATGGCATCTACAAGGACTACATCTTCCAGGCCTCAAGACTCGAGACAAGAATTCAATATACCTTTGGGTGGAGAATGGTTAAGAAGGGTACATGGTGCACCCAGTACTCGGTGATTCCAGAGAGGCGCCGTGATATCATGCGGAAAGCTCCACCCAGACTCAAAGAGACGGAAGAATATTTCTTGCCCGGAAGCTTATTTGTGCAACTGCAAGTCACTTTGGGCTCTGGCTTGGTTGACCCTCATGGTGACTCTAGTTGGGACGGTGCCAGCAGATGTAGAACTATGGTTGGATTGGATGGGCACCGGACAATGGTCAGAGGAACTGTTTGGAAGACCATGTTTCGATCGTCCTCTTCTCTGACGATCTGAAGTGCGAGGATGAAAAGGGAGGGATCGAATCTTGCGGGTAAAGTGTACAAACCTCTACAGAGGGTTAAAACTTAATCGATTAGTCGTGTCCCCGGTTATGGACAATGAGCCTCTGGACTTGGATCTATCTCTGAACTCCCAACACCGGACCAAAAACTTAACTGTGGGCAACTTATGATGATATGGGCTATGAGACATCGATTGACGGAACCATGTCATGATAGAAAACTCCATAGTACACACTCCGATCATTTCCTTTGTTGTAGGGAAAATAAAACCAACTTTTATGCAAAACAAAACTCAGACACGGTCCACGAAGCAATATTGCATATAGAATAGTTTTATCATCAGCTTTCTCTTATTGTGATCTTGTCGGTACATTCAATGTACTGACCTACATGGATGCAACGTATCATGTTGCAGGATTATTTCTACAACGAGTGACTTTCGTTGTTGGGTTACAGTCTACACTCAACCTGCCGATGGCCTTGATGGGACTCCACACCCAATTGATTGTTTTCCGCTGAGACTTATCAGGTATATATCAGTTTTATGTTATTTATACATGTGATTGCACTTTGATATATACATTGATGTACTATGTGTGTGCCAGCATACTGATCCAGGGATGGCACAGATACACAGAGGCTTGACCGTTTGAGGTCTGGTCGCTACAGAGATGGTATCAGAGCCGGGATGACTGTAGGACGTGACCCTAGAAACGAGAAACCCCCTGGGAAAGGATGTCTCTAAAACTTTATTTTCAAAAGGATCCATTACTTCTCATCTTTTTCGAGTCTATCAAATATTCCCTCTTACCTCAAATAGTTAGAATATACACCTTTACCTTTTGACCACATGGAGGATCAACCGAAGCCACTTCAAGAAGGACAAGATATCAGACAACGGATGGCCTCTTTAGAGTAAAGAGTAATTTACTATATATTAGAAGAGTTGAAGCTACAACAGTTGAAGACTCCGAAGACTTGAAGAATTTGAAGAATCTGAAGATTTATTTGACCTTTAGAAGACCAAAACATGTTATATACTTACGTTAGATGTGACAGTGAGCTGTCATTTGTTTGATGTTTTCCGACAGCCACAAAATACAACCCATTTCTTCAAAACTATTGTTTGTATTGTGTGCATACCCCTCCTTTCTTCTCTCGTATCTCACCCCAAAACCTTTGGACCCAATAGATGATGAACGAAGTTGTCTGGTATTCGTTGGACCGATGACTCAGTTGGAGGCAGAGCTATGGATTCAAAACATGGAGAATCACTTCGGAAAAAAATTATTGCAAGGAAGTATGAAGTTCAAGACGCTCTTTAGTTCTTTACTGAGAGTGTTGCAACCTGGTGGAAAATGCATCAAACCATACAAGGATGCAATGGAGCAAAAACTTGTGAGGAATTCAAGAAGACTCTGTTGAGATCCCGTCATATCCAGAAGCACTATGATAACCCGAAGAAGAAACTTTGTGCCTGCAAGATTTGCGGAGAAATAGGACACACCAATGAAGAACACAAGGATGGATGCCCTCATTGTGAAGTAAATCACCCAGCTGAAGAATGCCTGACTGGGAAGGTTACTTGTTTCCTATGTGAAGGAGCTAATCATTTCCCGGCTCAGTGCCAAATCTACCCCAAGGTACAAGAAGTTACCAAGCAGCACAAAGAAGCCCTCAGGGGAAAGTTTAGAAGAATCCGTGATGGAGGAAGTTATTGAAGACCCTGATGGAGAAGGCCTAAACATATTCTACGCTCATGCCTGCTATTCATGTGGAGAAGAAGGAAATTGTTCATAGTATTGCACAGAGGGAAGAGAAGAGTATCTAGGAGACTTCCCGACAGCATAAGTGAAGCTTGACCCTCAGGAAATAGAAGCTCTGATTATTACGAAGAAACGCAGGAAGAGAAAATGAAGGCATCCCCAGAACAACCCAATTTCTGGAGAGAAGTACCTGTGTCATATCACTTGTTACAGGTGCAAGTATTTAGGTCATTACGCTGATATATGTCCAGAAAAGAAGCCAAGAACCCAAAGAGCAGACACCATCTCCAAGAAGCCCAATGACTTATCGAAAGTTATTTGTTTTCGTTGCAAGGAAGCAGGGCATTATGCTACTAAATGTCCCGACAAGATGAAACTGGAGCTAAGTAGTTGGAATTTTGATATTGGTAATAAGTGTAGTAGGAAGCAATTTTATTTTCATGAGTACGATGAGTTGAGTTATGTAATGGGTGCTCGGAGATTGTAATGAATTCATGAAATCAATAAAGTTAATGTGTTATGATTTCTTATGTTAAATTATATGAGTTGTTACTCTATGAACATAGATTTTGGACCAGTTTCGAGGATATGAGAAATATGCTCCATGGAAGAATTTGTGCACTTCAAAGGTGGTAGTACCCTGTGAGGGCACTTGACCCATGGAAAGGATAATGGTATCCCACGGAGTGGAGTTTTGACAAAATGAGTTGGAGTTTTGTTTTGATATGATGAATATGAAGAAAAAAAGTATTGATGGAATTATAGTAGGTGTAATTTTGGAATATGGAACAATTGTAACTCCCAAGATGAGTTAAGGCTATACAGGCATTGAAGTGGGCCCAAAACCCATATGCCCATGAGTCAATAAGGATCAAGCATTACCTTGTTAAATGGCGAAATCCGGAAGAAGCTATGATTCCATCAGTAGACGTTTCTTAGGAGGATACGAAAACCCGAGAGTTCTGAAGAAACGATAGATGTTTTGTTCAGCTTGAAGAATCAATGGATTTAACCGAACCTAGTTTGAGGACAAGAGAAACTCTGCAAGGCTTGTGAGAATGACCGAGTGTTAGAAATGCGAGATTCGCTAAATCTTATATAGGGTAATGATTTGTGTGCGGAATGGATTATTCACCATACCGACTTGATCTTATCATTCGCTCTTGCTATTTGGAATGGTAAATCCAGAGTGACTTACCCATAGTTGTTGGTGTTTTGGGAACCAGGGTACCCAGACTTTCCTGTCTGTGGCCCATGGCATGGCTCCATCGATGGCCTGGTATGGCCCATCTTCAGCACCAGCAAGACAAGACCCTCACGAGGGGCCTAGCCTCGCGAGGCGGAAGACATCAAGACCTCCGGAGGGAGCGGCCTCCCCAGGCTGGCTCCCGAGGAGCAGAGATTTCTATGTAGGTGCCCAGCTCATGAGGTTGAGGTGACGCCAGCCATGACGACCAAGGCCAGGCGAGCGCCAGCGGGCATAGAGGAGCAGGTTTCCTCTTTGGTGCTAAGGAGGCAAGCGCAGATGCAGGGTCTCGAGGAATCAGCTAAAGGATTCCATTCCCGTGCAACAAGACCAAGACCGCTAGGACGAATGTCATCACCGAGCCCACTGCAGCGTCATGACCAGAAGCTTTGCAGGCGAAGACCACCTTTCGTCAGGATATGATGTACTACTTGTACCCCTTCAAAATTGGCCATTGTGGGATCCCTTCCCGCCTTCGTTTGGGGGAAGAGGACCGAGGCCACTATAAATATAGCTTAGCCACCACCGAAGAGACGGAGAGACCTCACTAGCTCACACCCACGCTAGAACAGACCTCGTGAGGTTGTTCTTCCCTTGTACTAGTTCATACTCAGCCCCACGCGAGGCTAATCCGCCACAAAGCAGGAGTAGGTATTACACCGCAAGGTGGCCCGAACCTGGGTAAACTGTTGTGTCCCTCTTCTTTCTTGTTCGTCGAGAGCTAGGCCATGGGGGTGAGGAACTGGTTGGCTAGAGTGGTCGAGTCCTTCACACACGCCCTAGAGTTCGAACCTTTCTTGGGTCTGCGGAGCCCTGAATCCAACATTTGGCGCGCCAGGTAGGGGAATGTCGAAGCCTCTCTTCCGTCAGTCGCTCCACCGACGTTCCATCGTTCCCATGGCTGACGCTTGCCGTGTCTGTTCCGAGTGCCGGGCCACTCATGTCACTCATACGGCACCTGTGGGCAACGACGCGCCTCGCCACTCTTCCTCCCCGGTGGCTAACACCACCACCGACCTGCT
This sequence comes from Triticum urartu, assembly GCF_003073215.2. Taxonomy (NCBI): domain Eukaryota; kingdom Viridiplantae; phylum Streptophyta; class Magnoliopsida; order Poales; family Poaceae; genus Triticum; species Triticum urartu. The sequence continues at coordinate 148,291,946 of NC_053022.1, forward strand.
GCCCGCGAGCAACAGGACTCATCGCTGCCATCGTCCGTGCGGCACGACGGATGCACCACAACTGGATCACCCACTCTAGTCATGGTGTCGTCTGCTCACTCTCGTCATGGGCCAGAGAACGCGCAAACTGCATTGCTCATGGCGCACAAGATCCTACGATCTTGCCCGGCCAACGACCTCTACGATGATTGGCTCGCCCGCATCGCCGAGCTCATCAGCGCCACCGGCGAGGTGATGTCTACTACACAACCTTCTTCTTGTAGACCTTGTTGGGCCTCCAAGTGCAGAGGTTTGTAGGACAGTAGAAAATTTCCCTCAAGTGGATGACCTAAGGTTTATCAATCCGTAGGAGGCGTAGGATGAAGATGGTCTCTCTCAAGCAACCCTGCAACCAAATAACAAAGAGTCTCTTGTGTCCCCAACACACCCAATACAATGGTAAATTGTATAGGTGCACTAGTTCGATGAAGAGATGGTGATACAAGTGGTATATGGATGGTAGATAAAGGTTTTTGTAATCTGAAAATATAAAAACAGCAAGGTAACTAATGATAATAGTGAGCGTAAACGGTATTGCAATGTGTTGAAACAAGGCCTAGGGTTCATACTTTCACTAGTGCAAGTTCCCTCAACAATAATAACATAATTGGATCATATAAGTATCCCTTTACATGCAACAAAGAGTCACTCCAAAGCCACTAATAGCGGAGAACAAACAAAGAGATTATGGTAGGGTACAAAACCACCTCAAAGTTATTCTTTCCAATCAATCTGTTGGGCTATTCCTATAAGTGTCACAAACATCCCTAGAGTTCATACTAGAATAACACCTTAAGACACAAATCAACCAAAACCCTAATGTCACCTAGATACTCCAATGTCACCACAAGTATCCGTGGGTATGATTATACGATATGCATCACACAATCTCATATTCATCTATTCAACCAACAAAAAAGAACTTCAAAGAGTGCCCCAAAGATTCTACCGAAGAGTCAAGACGAAAACGTGTGCCAACCCCTATGCATAGATTCCCAAGGTCACGGAACCCACAAGTTGATCACCAAAACATACATCAAGTGGATCAATAGAATACCCCATTGTCACCACGGGTATCCCAAGCAAGACATACATCAAGTGTTCTCAAATCCTTAAAGACTCAATCCGATAAGATAACTTCAAAGGGAAAACTCAATCCATTACAAGAGAGTAGAGGGGGAGAAACATCATAAGATCCAACTATAATAGCAAAGCTCACGATACATCAAGATCGTACCACCTCAAGAACACGAGAGAGAGAGAGAGATCAAACACATAGCTACTGGTACATACCCTCAGCCCCGAGGGAGAACTACTCCCTCCTCGTCATGGAGAGCACCGGGATGATGAAGATGGCCACCAGAGAAGGATTCCCCCTCCGGCAGGGTGCCGGAACGGGTCTAGATTGGTTTTCGGTGGCTACGGAGGCTTCTGGCGGCGGAACTCCCGATCTATTGTTCTCTTCGAAGTTTTTAGGGTATATGGGTATATATGGGAGGAGGAAGTACGTCGGTGGACCTCCGGGCTGTCCACGAGGCAGGGGGCGCGCCCAGGGGGGGGGGGGGGGGCACGCCCCCACCCTCGTGGGCAGCCCGGGACTCTCCTAGTCCAACTCCGATACCCCGTGGGCTTCTTCTGGTCCAAAAATAAGTTCCGTGAAGTTTCAGGTCAATTGGACTCCGTTTGATTTTTTGCTTTTCTACGATACTCTAAAACAAGGAAAAAGCAGTAACTGGCACTAGGCTCTGGGTTAATAGGTTAGTCCCAAAAATAATATAAAAGTGTGTAATAAAGCCCGTAAACATCCAAAACAGTTAATATAATAGCATGGAACAATCAAAAATTATAGATACGTTGGAGACGTATCAGCATCCCCAAGCTTAATTCCTGCTCGTCCTCGAGTAGGTAAATGATAAAAACAGAATTTTTGATGTGGAATGCTACCTAACATATATCTATAAATAGTTCTCTTCATTTTGGCATGAATGTTCAGACCCGTAAGATTCAAGACAAAAGTTTAATATTGACATAAAAATAATAATACTTCAAGCATACTAACTAAGCAATCATGTCTTCTCAAAATAACATATCCAAAGAAAGCTATCCCTACAAAATCATATAGTCTGGCTATGCTCCAACTTCACCACACAACGTATTTAAATCATGCACAACCCCAATGACAAGCCAAGCAATTGTTTCATACTTTTGATATTCTCAAACTTTTTCAATCTTCACGCAATACATGAGCACAAGCCATGGACATAGCACTATAGGTGGAATAGAATGGTGGTTGTGGAGAAGACAAAAAGGAGAAGATAGTCTCACATCAACTAGGCGTATCAACGGGCTATGGAGATGCCCATCAATAGATATCAATGTGAGTGAGTAGGGATTGCCGTGCAACAGATGCACTAGAGCTATAAGTATATGAAAGCTCAACAAAACAAACTAAGTGGGTGTGCATCCAACTCGCTTGCTCACAAAGACCTAGGGCACTTGAGGAGGCCCATTGTTGGAATATACAAGCCAACTTCTATAATGAAAATTTCCCACTAGTATATGAAAGTGACAAAACAAGAGACTGTCTATCATGAAGATCATGGTGCTACTTTGAAGCACAAGTGTGGTAAAAGGATAGTAGCATTGCCCCTTCTCTCTTTTTCTCTCATTTTTTATTTTTTTATTTGGGCCTTTTCTCTTTTTATGGCATCTTTTTTCTCTTTTTTTTTTTTTTTGTCCGGAGTCTCATCCCGACTTATGGGGGAATCATAGTCTCCACCATCCTTTCCTCACTGGGACAATGCTCTAATAATGATGATCATCACACTTTTATTTACTTACAACTCAAGAATTACAACTCGATACTTAGAACAAGATATGACTCTATATGAATGCCTCCAGCGGTGTACCGGGATGTGCAATGATGCATGAGTGACATGTATGAAAGAATTATGAACGGTGGCTTTGCCACAAATACAATGTCAACTACATGATCATGCAAAGCAATATGAGAATGATGAAGCGTGTCATGATAACGGAACGGTGGAAAGTCGCATGGCAATATATCTCGGAATTGCTATGGAAATGCCATAATAGGTAGGTATGGTGGTTGTTTTGAGGAAGATATATGGTGGGTTTATGGTACCGGCGAAAGTTGCGCGGTACTAGAGAGGCTAGCAATGGTGGAAGCGTGAGAGTGCGTATAATCCATGGACTCAACATTAGTCATAAAGAACTCACATACTTATTGCAAAAATCTATTAGTTATGGAAACAAACTACTACACGCATGCTCCTAGGGGGATAGATTGGTAGGAAAATACCATCGCTCGTCCCCGACCGCCACTCATAAGGAAGACAATCAATAAATAAATCATGCTCCGACTTCTTCACATAACGGTTCACCATACGTGCATGCTACGGGAATCACAAACTTCAACAGAAGTATTTCTCAAATTCACAACTACTCAACTAGGATGACTCTAATATCACCATCTCCATATCTCAAAACAATTATGAAGTATCAAACTTCTCATAGTATTCAATGCACTTCATATGAAAGTTTTTATTATACCCATCTTGGATGGCCATCATATTAGGACTAGTTTCATAACCAAAGCAAACTACCATGCTGTTCTAAAGACTCTCAAAATAATATAAGTGAAGCATGAGAGTTCATATATTTCTTTAAAATAAAACCACCACCGTGCTCTAGAAAGATATAAGTGAAGCACTAGAGCAACAACAAACTACTCCGAAAGATATTGTAACGCCCCATATGTAACCTGCCATATTTGTATTCCAACTCTTGCCATTTCCGGCACTAAGTTATGTATTTCCTCGTTGTTTGGTTTTGTCATCGTGTTGCTTTTGTCTTTGTCATGCATCTCATATCATGTCATCATGTGCATCGCATTTGCATATGTGTTCGTCTCATGCATCCGAGCATTTTCTCCGTTGTCCGTTTTGCATTCCGGCGCTCCTATGCCCTCCGGTGTCCCCTTTTGCCTCTTTTCGTGTGCGGGTGTTAAACATTCTCGGATTGGACCGAGACTTGCCAAGCGGCCTTGGTTTACTACCGGTAGACCGCCTGTCAAGTTTTGTGCCATTTGGACTTCGCTTGAAAAGGCCTCGTGTGTGTTGCAGCCCAACACCTCCCCAAAGTGGCCCAAAGCCCACCTAAACCCCCTCCATCATCTCGGTCATTCGATCACGATCGTGTGGCCGAAAACCGTGCTCAATTTGGAGCCTCCTAGCTCCTTCTATGTATATAAAGGCACCTCCACCAAAAATCTCGGATCCATTCTACCCTAACCCTAGCTCCCTCTCCCCTCCGCGCGGCCGGACGCGTCCGCCCGCCGCCGGACAGAATCCCGCCGCCGCCACGTGTCGCCTCCCCACTCGACCACCACGCGCCCCACATCGCCGGCCCGTATGGGCCCAGGGCAGGCCCTCCCAGAGCCCCCCCCCCCGCGCGCCCCGCCGCCCGTGTCGGCCGCCGCCTCTCGCCGCCTCCTCACCGCCCCACTCCGCCTTCGCCGCCGCGCCACTCAGCCGCCGCCTCGCCATTGTCGCCGGCCGCCGCGCCACCGCACCGTCCCGCTCCTGCGCGCACCTCCCGGCCGTCCATCGCCACCCCAGCGAGCTCCCGGGCCGGATCCCGCTTCTCTGGTGACCCCCCAAGCCCCGGCCAACCTCCTCCTCGACGCCGGCATATTCTCCGGCGACTCCCCAGCGAACTTCGATCCGCGTGCACGAACCCTAGATCCAGATCTGGGAGGTTGACCTCGTTTTTCCCTAAGTCCCAGTAATTTTTACCATACTTCATCGCATCACAACTTTGCACCCGTGGCTCCATTTTGGGCATGTAGCATAGCAAATTGTTCGTCTCGATATGTACTTCATTTCATCCCATTGCACCATGTTAATTTGAGTTCATCTTGATGCCCTAAATGCTGTTGCAAGAGTGCTATGTAATGTTAGTTTCAGATTCTTATCAGAGTTTGGACATTTGTCATTTTTGCCATGTTTAATGTGTGCCTCCTATGAATTTGAGCCCTACATGTGTTTTGAAGTATGCCATGCCATCCTTACAGGGGTGTATGCCATGTATTTTTGTGATCTTTGTGGTCACTAGCACAAGCATGCAAAGTAGCTCACGTAATGTTGCTGATTTCAGGGACTTCGAATTCTTCCAAGGTTTTTCCCTGTTAATATTTTTATGCCATGTATTCTTGTTGCTACAGGGTGATCCATGTCTCTTTTGAGCATGTTCAGTAAGGATGTTTTTGAGATATTGTTATGCTCTATCCATGCATGTCTTTGTTTGCAATTATGGAGTGCCCTAGCATGACTCAATCTTGCTCTACTTTTGCTATAAAATGTTCCTGGCAGATTGTTTACGTGTTAAGTGATTTTGCTGAGGTTGTTGTAGTTGATCCATGCATTCTATGAGAGTATTCTTGCCATGGTTAGCTTATTTATCATGTATACTTGCTGGGTGTATGCTTAGTTTGTCATGCAATGCCTTGTGGTGAGTGCATCGAGCTCGCAAACATGCCTACGTGAATCTGTTTTGCCATGTTCCAGTTTTCTGCTAAGTCTGAATCTGTTAACGAAACTTGCTATGTTTACATGGGTGCCATTGTATTTTCTGATCCCTTTTGGCTTATGGTTAGTAATGAACTTTTGTTGTATGCTTTGTGTAGTTTCATGCCATGCCTTGCTTTGCCATGATTTGTTCCTGTAGCATGTTTTTATCTTGCTCTAAACGTTGCTTCCTGATGTTAAATCCTGCCATGTTGTTATTTTCACTAAGTCTGTAACCTAATATCTTTTGCACTTTTGCCATGCTTGTTTGATCCTGCTATTGTGTGAATTAACCGTAGCTCAGTGTTCATCTTTTGTCAAGCATCTTGGGTGGATCAGTGCGATGTGCTTTGTTGTTATGTTAGAGTGCAGTAGCTTGTTGTTCTTGATGCATTTAGATGGCCTCGTGCTGTTAATCGCAGCTTTGTGCCATTATTGTTTTGCTTGCCATTTGCAAACCGTGCATCCAATTCCAGTGATGTTTATATCGATTTCGACCGAAATCAACTCATCTTTCTAGCGGCACTCTTGGTTTTCCAAGTTGAGGCCTGGTTCAATCTTTCTGTTCTGAAACATGCATATGCATCGCATATCACATCCCGCATATCATGCAATGTTTTGCATCATGTTGCTTGCGCATTGCACCGTGGTTGATTGTGTCTCCCTTTGCTTGTGTTCTTACTTTGGGTAGAGCCGGGAGACGAGTACGTGATCGAGGAACCCGTTGAGTACGCTTACGAGGATCAAGCTAATGTTAACTCGGAGAACTTTGCAGGCAAGATGACCATACCCTCGAAATCACTTCTATCTTTGCTTGCTAGATGCTCGCTCTATTGCTATGCCTGTGCTACGATACCTACCACTTGCTTATCATGTCTCCCATATTGCCATGTCAATCCTCTAACCCACCTTGTCCTAGCAAACCGTTGTTTGGCTATGTTACCGCTTTGCTCAGCCCCTCTTATAGCGTTGCTAGTTGCAGGTGAAGTTTGGAGTTTGTTCCTTGTTGGAACATGTTTATTGTTGGGATAACACTATTATATCTTGTCTACTTTAATGCATCTATACACTTGGTAAAGGGTGGAAGGCTCGGCCTTATGCCTGGTGTTTTGTTCCACTCTCGCCGCCCTAGTTTCCGTCATACCGGTGTTATGTTCCTTGATTTTGCGTTCCTTACACGGTTGTGTTATAATGGGAACCCCTTGACAGTTCGCCTTGAATAAAACTCCTCCAGTAAGGCCCAACCTTGGTTTTACCATTTGCCATCTAGCCTCTTTTCCCTTGGGTTCCGTGGACTCAAGGGTCATCTTTATTTTAAACCCCCGGGCCAGTGCTCCTCTGAGTGTTGGTACAACTTGTCAGCCGCCGATGGCCACCAGGGGAAACTCTGGGCTGGCCTACTTGAAGTTTGGACAATCCGGTGTGCCCTGAGAACAAGATATGTGCAGCTCCTATCAGGATTTGTCGGCACATTCGGGTGGTTTTGCTGGTTTAGGTTTACCATTGTCGAGATGTCTTGTAACCGGGATTCCGAGTCTGACCGGGCCGTCCTGGGAGAAGGATTATCCTTCGTTGACCGTGAGAGCTTGTGATGGGCTAAGTTGGGACACCTCTGCAGCGTTTTGAACTTTTAAAAGCCGTGCTCACGGTTATGGGCAGATGGGAATTTGTTAATGTCCGGTTGTAGAAAACCCGAAACTTAATTAAAATGAATCAACGGAGTGTGTGGCCGTGATGGTCTCTTTTCGGCGGAGTCCGGGAAGAGAACACGGTCTCGTGTTATGCTTGATCGTAGGTTGTTCTAGGATCACTTCTTGATCATAGTTTCTCGACCATGCCTTGCCTTCTCTTCTTGCTCTCATTTGCGTATGTTAGCCACCATATATGCTAGTGCTTGCTGCAGCTCCACCTCATACCTTTTACCCTACCTATAAGCTTAAATAGTCTTGATCGCGAGGGTGTGAGATTGCTGAGTCCCCATGACTCACAGATTACTTCCAAAACCAGATGCAGGGACCGATGATACCGTTCCAGGATATGCGACTGAGCTCAAGTGGGAGTTCGATGAGGACTCAGACGATACTATGTTTCCTTTCTAGACGATTAGTAGTGGAGCCCAGTTGGGGCGATCGGGGACATTATGCATTTGGGGTTGTCTTTATTTTGGTTCCGTAGTCGGACCTTGATTGTATCTGGATGATTGTAATGATATATTTATGCTATTGTGTGGCGTGGCGATTGTAAGCCAACTATGTACCTCTTTTCTTATTCAGTACATGGGATGTGTAAAGATTACCCCTCTTGCGACATTGCCTACAATGCGGTTATGCCTCTAAGTCATGCTCCGACACGTGGGAGATATAGCCGCATCGTGGGTGTTACAAGTTGGTAATTAGAGCATTCCCCGACTTAGGAGCCCCCTGCTTGATCGAATCGTTCGCGTTGTTGAGTCTAGAAAAATGTTTTGAGTCTTTTAGGATTATATATATTGGAGAGTAGGATTCTTTTTACTCCTCAGTCCCTTCGTCGCTCTGGTGAGGCATCCTGACGTAGAGTTTTGACTCTTCTCTTCTCAAATTTCACTAATTTTTTTTAGGATCATGCGGGTATCTTGGAATTGTTCCGATGGTTTTGTGATGAGAACATTGTTCTTGGTGCCTCCTGACATTTAGGGGTTGTGGCAGTGTCCCGGGGAGTTGAGGTCCGATGTGTTGTCGTCACAATTTTATCGTTGCAGTTCTGGAATACCTGAGTTTCGCCGACATCGAAAATCTCTTTTATGTAGTTGTTGGTGAGATAACCTCGACGCCACCCAGTACTCGGGAGGGAGTTCGGGAGTATTGCCATAACTAGTATAACAGATGCCTTTCGTAGGTTGAGGTAAATGATTTCCGAAGGTTTCTTGGTTATGTGTTGAAGGATGGATACAACTGGATGTAGGATTTGCTAGATTTGGGTGAGATATTATGCTTCCCCTGTATCCCCAACACCTGATTGCATAACCGGAAAAGTTCGGGAGTTTCATAGGTGGGAATTCTTGTAGCTCTAGTACTTCTTCCGCGGATATTTGGTTTGTGATTGGGTAATCCTTACCAAGTATTTGTTCTTGTCCGTACCTTGTTGTTTTATTCTTCTACCTCTATCTAAGTGGCTTCTCAATTTATGGAAGTGTGACCATTTAATTGGAATGCATTCGTTCATTCTTGTTCGAATGTTAAGACTATATGTTGCAATTTTCGATCCATTTGATTCAGCTTGAATATATGTGTCTATCAAGATGCTAACGGATGTCACCCTCTTCAGGATGGCTCCTCCAACGCGTCAGAATCCTGAACCACCGCCGCCACCACCTGCACCTCCGGAGGCATGGCAAGCTGTGATGGCCACTACCAATGCCAACACGTAGATGCTTATGCAACTCTTGCAAGAGCGCAACCAAGGAAATCGAGGCCATGGCAACAATCAGAATCAGTTTGCTACACTCAACCAGTTCCTCGCAAACTAGCCAAAGACCTTCAGCAACTGTGTCGAGGCAACAGACGCTGATGATTGGCTCGTGGATATCTGCAAGCATTTCGAGTGCAGCAACGTCAGGCCTAAGGACTTTGTCAAGTTTGCTTCGTTCCAATTCAAAGACCAAGCTGCAGAGTGGTATCAGCAATACAAAGATTCTAGAGGAGGTCGTGTGATTACCTGGGATGAATTCCGCCAAGACTTCAAAGCTCACCACATTCCTCAGAGTGTTGTTGAGAGCAAGCGTGAGGAGTTCCGCAATCTGAAGCAAGGCAGCTTGTCTGTTTACCAGTATAACATCATGTTCCAGAAGCTCGCTCGTTTCTCTAAGCAAGACGCCCCTGACGAGAAGAGCATGATTTATCAGTTCAGAGGTGGCCTCAGAGAAGATCTGCAACTAGCTCTCGTGCTTTTTGAGCCGAAGAAGTACGATGAGTTCTACAATATGGCACTGAAATAGGAGACTGCTCAGCTCAAGTGCGATGCTTCCAAGAAGCGAGTCAGGGATGCAACTCCTTCTTCCTCAACTCAAGTGGCAACTAATCAGCAAAGTATTGGTTGCCTCCTCCTCCATTCCGTCAGCCTTATCAGCAGAAGAGAAAAGGTGGCAATGGATCTTCCCCCCCCCCCACCCCAGGCTTTCAGAACAAGACTTCGTCTCATGCTCGAAGATCAAGTGCTCCGTATCATCGTCCTCTTTTAGAGGTCACGTGCAACAAGTGTCAGCAGAAGGGTCACTATGCCAAAAAATGCTTCAATCAGAGGCGTCTTCCTCCTCCTCCTCTTGTGAGATCTGCTAGCACTGCAGTGGTCAAGCAAATCCCAAGTTTGCAAAGGTCAACATGATGAACGTAGCTCAGGCAGAGGACTCGTCAGATGTGATCATGGGTAACCTTCCTGTTAACGATATTCCTGCAAAAGTTCTTTTTGACACTGGTGCATCGCATTGTTTCATCTCGAGACCATTTGCATCTAAGCATGAGTTGGTTTTCCAAGATTTGCATAGTCCATTAGCAGTTGTCTCACCGGGTAAATGCTTGCACGCAAGCTACGTGGTTCCAGATGTTTCTATCACGTTGGGCGACTATAAGTTTCTGTCTTCTCCAATGGTCCTTGGTAACTCGGATATTGATCTTATTCTCGGAATGGACTGGCTTTCTAAGAACAAGGCTCAGCTTGATTGTGCTGCCAGGCAGATTCAATTGACACATTTGTTTGAGGATGTAATCGTTTTTGCTACTCGTGATGATACCATCTGACTGTTTTCTCTCAACGAGAAGGGCGAGTTGGATGCCATTTCTCATATTCCAGTCGTTTGCGCATATCAAGACGTCTTTCTAGAAGAGCTTCCAGGAATGCCTCCTCACCAGCCAGTTGAATTCTTCATCGATCTTGAGCCTGGCACGGAACCTGTTTGCAAACGTCCTTACAAGATTGGACCTGAAGAGTTGAAGGAGCTGAAGAAACAACTCGATATTCAAGAGCGTATGGGTCTCATCCGACCAAGTTCTTCTCCATGGGGTTGTGGAGTTCTTTTCGTCAAGAAGAAGGATGGAACGGACTGACTTTGTGTCGATTACCGTCCATTGAACAAGAAGACCATAAAGAACAAGTACCCACTTCCCAACATCAATGAGCTTTTCGAACAACTCAAAGGTGCTCAAGTTTTCTCCAAGCTTGACCTCCGTATGGGCTATCATCAGATTCACATTCGTGAAGAAGATATCCCCAAGACAACTTTCAGAATAAGCTATGGTTCATATGAATACACCGTCATGTCTTTTGGCCTTGTCAACGCCCCTCCAACATTCTCTCGCATGATGAACTTCATCTTCAACGCCTACACAAATGACTTCGTCTTGGTCTATCTTGATGACATTCTGGTCTTTTCCAAGAACAAGGAGGATCATGCCAAGCACTTGGGATTGGTGCTGGATAAATTCAGAGAACATCAGTTCTATGCGACGTTTTCAAAGTGCGAGTTTTGGCTCGATGAGGTTCTCTACCTTGGGCATATCATCTCTGCCAAGGGCATAGCTGTTAATCCTGAGAAGGTGTCTGCAATTGTGAATTGGGAACCGCCTCAGAACGTGAAGCAACTCCGCAGCTTCCTTGGGCTCGCAAGCTATTGTCGAAGGTTCATTGAGAATTTCTCTAAGATTGCGAAGCCTCTTTCCAACCTTCTCCAGAAGCATGTGAAGTATGTCTGGTCGCCTAAATGTGACGTAGCTTTCAACACCCTCAAAGAGAAGTTAGTCACTGCTCCAGTTCTGACTCCTCCTGATGAATCCAAGCCATTCGAGGTTTTCTGTGATGCTTCCCTTCAAGGTCTCGGTGCAGTGTTGATGCAAGAGAAGAAAGTTTTGGCCTATACCTCTCGCCAGTTGAAGCCCAACGAAAAGAACTACCCCACTCATGACCTCGAGTTGGCGGCAGTTGTCCATGCTCTTTTAACATGGAGACATCTCTTGTTGGGAAGAAAAGTGGACATCTTCACTTATCATAAGAGTCTCAAGTACATCTTCACTCAGCCCAACCTCAACCTCAGGCAGACTCGTTGGGTCGAAATGAATCAAGAGTATAATCCAAGTATCTAATATACTCCAGGCAAGGCCAATGTCATTGCTGACGCATTGAGCAGGAAGGCTTACTGCAACAGTTTGATTATCAAGCCCTATCAACCAGAGCTTTGTGAAGCTTTCCGCAAACTTAATCTCCAAGTTGTTCCTCAAGGATTCCTTGCCAACCTCCAAGTATCTCCTACTTTGGAAGACCAGATTCGCGAGGCTCAACTTCTTGATGCTATGGTGAAGAAGGTGAAGATTGGGATTGCCAAGAGTCAACCCAAGTACAAGTGCTATCGCCTTGATAAGGATACTCTATTCTTCGAGGATCACATTGTTGTTCCTAAAGGTGACCTTCGTAAAGTCATTATGAACGAAGCTCACAATTCACTCCTCTCTATTCACCCTAGAAGTACAAAGATGTACCATGACCTCAAGCAGTCGTATTCGTGGACTCGAATGAAACGTGAGATTGCTCAGTTCGTGAATGAATGTGGTGTCTGTAGAAGAGTGAAAGCAGAACACCAATGACCAGCTGGTCTCCTCCAACCTCTTGCCATTCCAGAATGGAAGTTTGACCATATTGAGATGGACTTTGTGACTAGATTTCCCAAGTCCAAGCGTGGCAATGATGCTATCTTCATTGTCATCGACAAGCTCACTAAAGTGGCTCATTTTCTGCCTATCAAAGAGTCTATCATAGCAGCTCAGTTGGCAGAGCTATATACCTCCAGGATTGTCTCTCTACACGGCATTCCGCAGTTGATATCTTCAGATCGTGGTAGCATCTTTACCTCTAAGTTCTGGGACTCCTTTCAGAAGGCCATGGGCACCAACATTCGCTTCAGCACAACTTTTCATCCTCAAACTAGTGGCCAAGTCGAGCGAGTCAATCAAATTCTTGAAGATATGCTCATGGCATGTGTCATTTCTTTCGGTATGAAGTGGGAAGATTGTCTTACATATGCCGAGTTCTCCTACAACAACAACTTCCAAGTGAGTTCGGGCAAGGCCACATTCGAGATTCTCTATGGCAGGAAGTGCCGTACTCCTCTTAACTGGTCAGAGACTGGTGAACGCCAACTTCTTGGCAATGACTTGATCATAGAGGCTGAAGAAATGTGCAAAGTCATCCGTGAAAATCTCAAAGCCGCGCAATCACGCCAGAAGAGTTACTATGATAGCTAGCATCATTATTTGGCTTTCGAGATCGGAGACCATGTCTACCTCCGCGTCTCTCCAATGAAAGGTACTCGTCGCTTCGGTATCAAAGGGAAGCTTGCCCCTAGATACGTGGGTCCTTTCAAGATCATTGGCAAAAGAGGCGATCTCGCCTATCAACTTGAGCTTCCATCCAACTTTGCAAATGTGCATGACGTGTTTCATGTGTCTTAGCTTCACAAGTGTTTCAAGACTCCTAACCGCACCATCAACTTTGAAGAGATTGATCTCCAAGAAGATCTGTCTTATCATGAGCATCCCGTTGCTATTCTTGAAGAAACTGAGCGCAAGACTCGCAACAAGTCTATCAAATTCCTGAAAGTGAAGTGGTCACATCATTCCGACCGTGAAGCCACCTGGGAATGCGAGTACCACCTCTGTTCCGAATACCCGGAGTTTTTCCAGTCCTAGATCTCGGGACGAGATCCTTTTGTAGTGGTGGAGTGTTGTAGCGCCCCATATGTAACCTGCCATATTTGTATTCCAACTCTTGCCATTTCCGGCACTAAGTTATGTATTTCCTCGTTGTTGGGTTTTGTCGTCGTGTTGCTTTTGTCTTTGTCATGCATCTCATATCATGTCATCATGTGCATCGTATTTGCATACATGTTCGTCTCATGCATCCGAGCATTTTCCCCGTTGTCCGTTTTGCATTCCGGCGCTCCTATGTCCTCCGGTGTCCCCTTTTGCCTCTTTTCGTGTGCGGGTGTTAAACGTTCTCGGATTGGACTGAGACTTGCCAAGCGGCCTTGGTTTACTACCGGTAGACCGCCTATCAAGTTTCGTGCTATTTGGACTTCGTTTGATACTCCAACAGTTAACCGAGGAACCGAAAAGGCCTCGTGTGTGTTGCAGCCCAAAACCTTCCCAAAGTGGCCCAAAGCCCACCTAAACCCCCTCCATCATCTTGGTCGTTCGATCACGATCGCATGGCCAAAAACCATGCTCAATTTGGAGCCTCCTAGCTCCTTCTATGTATATAAAGGCACCTCCAGCAAAAATCCCGGATCCATTCTACCCTAACCCTAGCTCCCTCTCCCCTCAGCGCGGCCGGACGCATCCGCCCGCCGCCGGACAGAATCCTCCCGCCGCCACGTGTCGCCTCCCCACTCGTCCACCGTGCGCACCACATCGCCGGCCCATCCAGGCCCAGGGCAGGCCCTCCCCGAGCCCGCACGCGCGCCCCGTCGCTCGCGTCGGCCGCCGCCTCGCGCCGCCTCCTCACCGCCCGCGCCGCCCCGCTCTGCCTTCGCCGCCGTGCCGCTCGTCCGCCGCCTCGCCATCGTCACCGGCCTCCGCGCCACCGTGCCGTCCCGCGCCCGCGCGCGCCTCCCCGCCATCCATCGCCGCCCCAGCGAGCTCCCGGGCCGGATCCCGCTTCTCCGGCGACCCCCAAGCCCCGGCCGACCTCCTCCTCGACGCCGGCATATTCTCCGGCGACTCCCCAGTGAACTTCGATCCGCGTGCACGAACCCTAGATCCAGATCTGGGAGGTTGACCTCGTTTTTTCCCTAAGTCCAATAATTTTTAGCATACTTCATCGCATCATAACTTTGCACCCGTGCTTCGTTTTAGGCGTGTAGCATATCAAATTGTTTGTCTCGATGTGTACTTCATTTCATCCCATTGCACCATGTTCATTTGAGTTCATCTTCATGCCCTAAATTCTGTTGCAAGAGTGCTATGTAATGTTAGTTTCAGATTCTTATCAGAGTTTGGACATTTGTCATTTTTGCCATGTTTAATGTGTGCCTCCTATGAATTTGAGCCCTACATGTGTTTTGAAGTATGCCATGCCATCCTTACAGGGGTGTATGCCATGTATTTTTGTGATCTTTGTGGTGACTAGCACAAGCATGCAAAGTAGCTCACGTAATGTTGCTGATTTCAGGGACTTCGAATTCTTCCAAGGTTTTTCCCTGTTAATATTTTTATGCCATGTATTCTTGTTGCTACAGGGTGATCCATGTCTCTTTTGAGCATGTTCAGTAAGGATGTTTTTGAGATATTGTTATGCTCTATCCATGCATGTCTTTGTTTGCAATTATGGAGTGCCCTAGCATGACTCAATCTTGCTCTACTTTTGCTATAAAATGTTCCTGGCAGATTGTTTACGTGTTAAGCGATTTTGCTGAGGTTGTTGTAGTTGATCCATGCATTCTATGAGAGTATTCTTGCCATGGTTAGCTTATTTATCATGTATACTTGCTGGGTGTATGCTTAGTTTGTCATGCAATGCCTTGTGGTGAGTGCATCGAGCTCGCACACATGCCTACGTGAATCTGTTTTGCCATGTTCCAGTTTTCTGCTAAGTCTGAATCTGTTAACGGAACTTGCTATGTCTACATGGGTGCCATTGTATTTTCTGATCCCTTTTGGCTTATGGTAAGTAAGGAACTTTTGTTGTATGCTTTGTGTAGTTTCATGCCATGCCTTGCTTTGCCATGATTTGTTCCTATAGCATGTTGTTATCTTGCTCTAAACATTGCTTCTTGATGTTAAATCCTGCCGTGTTGTTATTTTCACTAAGTCTGTAACCTGATATCTTTTGCACTTTTGCAATGCTTGTTTGAACCTTCTATTGTGTGAATTAGCCGTAGCTCAGTGTTCATCTTTTGTCAAGCGTCTTGGGTGGATCACTGCGATGTGCTTTGTTGTTATGTTAGAGTGCAGTAGCTTGTTGTTCTTGATGCATTTAGATGGCCTCGTGCTGTTAATCGCAGCTTTGTGCCATTATTGTTTTGCTTGCCATTTGCAAACCGTGCATCCGATTCCAGTGATGTTTATATCGATTTCGACCGAAATCAACTCATCTTTCCAGCGGCACTCTTGGTTTTTCCAAGTTGAGGCCTGGTTCAATCTTTCCTTTCCGAAACATACATATGCATCGCATATCACATCCCGCATATCATGCCATGTTTTGCATCATGTTGCTTGCGCATTGCATCGTGGTTGATTGTATCTCCCTTTGCTTGTGTTCTTGCTTTGGGTAGAGCCGGGTGACGAGTACGTGATCGAGGAACCCGTTGAGTACGCTTACGAGGATCAAGCTAACGTCAACTCGGAGAACTTTGCAGGAAAGATGACCATACCTTCAAAATCACTTCTATCTTTGCTTGCTAGATGCTCGCTCTATTGCTATGCCTATGCTACGATACCTACCACTTGCTTATCATGCCTCCCATATTGCCATGTCAATCCTCTAACCCACCTTGTCCTAGAAAACCGTTGTTTAGCTATGTTACCGCTTTGCTCAGCCCCTCTTATAGCGTTGCTAGTTGCAGGTGAAGATTGGAGTTTGTTCCTTGTTGGAACATGTTTATTGTTGGGATATCACTATTATATCTTGTCTACTTTAATGCATCTATACACTTGGTAAAGGGTGGAAGGCTCGGCCTTATGCCTAGTGTTTTGTTCCACTCTTGCCGCCCTAGTTTCCCTCATACCGGTGTTATGTTCCTTGATTTTGCGTTCCTTACACGGTTGGGTTATAATGGGAACCCCTTGACAGTTCGCCTTGAATAAAACTCCTCCAGCAAGGCCCAACCTTGGTTTTACCATTTGCCATCTAGCCTCTTTTTTCCTTGGGTTCCGTGGACTCAAGGGTCATCTTTATTTTAAACCCCCGGGCCAGTGCTCCTCTGAGTGTTGGTCCAACTTGTCAGCCGCCTGTGGCCACCAGAGCAACTCTGGGCTGGCCTACCGGAAGTTTGGACAATCTGATGTGCCCCGAGAATGAGATATGTACAGCTCCTATCGGGATATGTCGGCACATTCGGGTGGTTTTGCTAGTTTAGTTTTACCATTGTCAAGATGTCTTTTAACCGGGATTCCAAGTCTGATCAGGCCATCCTGGGAGAAGGATTATCCTTCGTTGACTGTGAGAGCTTGTGATGGGCTAAGTTGGGACACCCCTGCAGGGTTTTAAACTTTCGAAAGCCATGCCTGCGGTTATGGGCAGATGGGAATTTGTTAATGTCCAGTTGTAGAAAACCCGAAACTTAACTTAATTAAAATGAATCAACGGAGTGTGTGGCCGTGATGGTCTCTTTTCGGCGGAGTCCGGGAAGAGAACACGGTCTCATGTTATGCTTGATCGTAGGTTGTTCTAGGATCACTTCTTGATCATTGTTTCTCGACCGTGCCTTGCCTTCTCTTCTCGCTCTCATTTGCGTATGTTAGACACCATATATGCTAGTGCTTGCTGCAGCTCCACCTCATACCTTTTACCCTACCTATAAGCTTAAATAGTCTTGATCGCGAGGGTGTGAGATTGCTGAGTCCCCGTGACTCACAAATTACTTCCAAAACCAGATGCAGGGACCGATGATACCGTTCCAGGAGATGCGACTGAGCTCAAGTGGGATTTCGATGAGGACTCAGGACGATACTATGTTTCCTTTCCATACGATCAGTAGTGGAGCCCAGTTGGGGCGATTGGGGACATTATGCATTTGGGGTTGTCTTTGTTTTGGTTCCGTAGTCGGACCTTGATTGTATCTGGATGATTGTAACGATATATTTATGCTATTGTGTGGCATGGCGATTGTAAGCCAACTATGTACCTCTTTTCTTATTCAGTACATGGGATGTGTAAAGATTACCCCTCTTGCGAAATTGCCTACAATGCGGTTATGCCTCTAAGTCGTGCTCCGACACGTGGGAGATATAGCCGCATCGTGGGTGTTACAGATATAAGTGAAGATCAATGAGTAGTCGAATAATTATGCAACTATGTGAAGACTCTCTAACATTGAAGAATTTCAGATCTTGGTATTTTATTCAAACAGCAAGCAAAACTAAATAAAATAAAATGACGCTCCAAGCAAAACACATATCATGTGGTGAATAAAAATATAGCTCCAAGTAAAGTTACCGATGAACGAAGACGAAAGAGGGGATGCCTTCCGGGGCATCCCCAAGCTTAGGCTCTTGGTTGTGCTTGAATATTACCTTGGGGTGCCTTTGGCATCCCCAAGATTAGGCTCTTGCCAGTCCTTATTCCATAGCCCATCAAATCTTTACCCAAAACTTGAAAACTTCACAACACAAAACTTAACAGAAAACTCGTAAGCTCCGTTAGCGAAAGAAAACAAAACACCACTTCAAGGTACTGTAATGAACTCATTCTTTATTTATATTGGTGTTAAACCTACTTTATTCCAACTCCTATATGGTTTATAAACTCTTTTACTAGCCATAGATTCATCAAAATAAGCAAACAACACATAGAAAACTGAATCTGTCAAAAACAGAACAGTCTGTAGTAATATGAATCAAACATATACTTCTGTAACACATAAAATTCTCAAATAAATTGCGGGACGTGAGGAATTTATTTATTAATCATCTTCAAAAAGAATTAACTAAATAGCACTCTCCAATAAAAAATGGCAGCAATTCTCATGAGCGCTAAAGTTTCTATTTTTTTATAGCAAGATCAACAAGACTTTCCCCAAGTCTTCCCAACGGTTATAATTGGCAGAAACACTAATTAAAACATAAAAACTCAATCATAAAAGAGGCTAGATAAATTATTTATTGCTAACCAGGAGCAAAAATCAAGGAACAAAAATAAAGTTGGGTTGCCTCCCAACAAGCACTATCGTTTAACGCCCCTAGCTAGGCATGATGATTTCAATGATGCTCACATAAAAGGTAAGAATTGTAACATAAAGAGAGCGTCATGAAGAATATGACTAGCACATTTAAGTCTAACCCACTTCCTATGCATAGGGATTTTGTGAGCGAACAAATTGTGGGAAAAAGAATCAACTAGCATAGGAAGGCAAAACAAGCATAACTTCAAAACTTTAAGCACACAGAGAGGAAACTTGATATTATTGCAATTCCTACAAGCATATGTTCCTCCCTCATAATAATTTTTAGTAGCATCATGAATGAATTCAACAATATAACTAGAACCTAAATCATTCTTTTCATGCTCGACAAGCATAGAAATTTTATTACTCTCCACACAAGCAAAATTCTTCTCATGAATAATAGTGGGAGCAAACTCAACAAAATAATTATCATGTGAGGCATAATCCAATTGGAAATTAAAATCATGATGACAAGTTTCATGGATATCATTATTCTTTATAGCATACAAGTCATCACAATAATCATCATAGATAGCAACTTTGTTCTCATAATCAATTGGAACGTCTTCTGAAATAGTGGATTCATCACAAAATAAAGTCATGACCTCTCCAAATCCACTTTCATCAATATAATCATCATAAATAGGAGGCATGCTTTCATCATAATAAATTTTCTCATAAAAACTTGGGGGACAAAAAATATCATCTTCATCAAACATAGCTTCCCCAAGCTTGTGGCTTTGCATATCATTAGCATCATGGATATTCAAGGAATTCATACTAACAACATTGCAATCATGCTCATCATTCAAATATTTAGTGCCAAACATTCTAATGCATTCTTATTCTAGCACTTGAGCACAATTATCGAAATCCTTATTTTCATGATAGATATTAAAACGATGAAGCATATGAGGTACCCTTAATTCCATTATTTTATAATTTTCTTTTATAAACTAAGCTAGTGATAAAACAAGAAACAAAAAGATTCGATTGCAATATCTAAAGATATACCTTCAAGCGCTAACCTCCCCGGCAACGGCGCCAGAAAAGAGCTTGATGTCTACTACAAAACCTTCTTCTTGTAGACGTTGTTGGGCCTCCAAGTGCAGAGGTTTGTAGGATAGTAGCAAATTTCCCTCAAGTGGATGACCCTAAGGTTTATCAATCCGTAGGAGGCGTAGGATGAAGATAGTCTCTCTCAAGCAACCCTGCAACCAAATAACAAAGAGTCTCTTGTGTCCCCAACACACCCAATACAATGGTAAATTGTATAGGTGCACTAGTTCGGCGAAGAGATGGTGATACAAGTGGTACATGGATGGTAGATAAAGGTTTTTGTAATCTGAAAAAATAAAAAACAGCAAGGTAACTAATGATAAAAGTGAGCGTAAACGGTATTGCAATGTGTTGAAACAAGGCCTAGGGTTCATACTTTCACTAGTGCAAGTTCCCTCAACAATAATAACATAATTTGATCATATAACTATCCCTCAACATGCAACAAAGATGAAGCATTCTAATGCCAACATTGCAATCATGCTCATCATTCAAATATTTAGTGCCAAACATTCTAATGCATTCTTCTTCTAGCACTTGAGCACAATTATCGAAATCCTTATTTTCATGATAGATATTAAAAAGATGAAGCATATGAGGTACCCTTAATTCCATTATTTTATAATTTTCTTTTATAAACTAAGCTAGTGATAAAACAAGAAACAAAAAGATTCGATTGCAAGATCTAAAGATATACCTTCAAGCGCTAACCTCCCCGGCAACGGCGCCAGAAAAGAGCTTGATGTCTACTAAAAAACCTTCTTCTTGTAGACGTTGTTGGGCCTCCAAGTGCAGAGGTTTGTAGGATAGTAGCAAATTTCCCTCAAGTGGATGACCCTAAGGTTTATCAATCCGTAGGAGGCGTAGGATGAAGATAGTCTCTCTCAAGCAACCCTGCAACCAAATAACAAAGAGTCTCTTGTGTCCCCAACACACCCAATACAATGGTAAATTGTATAGGTGCACTAGTTCGGCGAAGAGATGGTGATACAAGTGGTACATGGATGGTAGATAAAGGTTTTTGTAATCTGAAAATATAAAAACAGCAAGGTAACTAATGATAAAAGTGAGCGTAAACGGTATTGCAATGTGTTGAAACAAGGCCTAGGGTTCATACTTTCACTAGTGCAAGTTCCCTCAACAATAATAACATAATTTGATCATATAACTATCCCTCAACATGCAACAAAGAGTCACTCCAAAGCCACTAATAGCGGAGAACAAACGAAGAGATTATGGTAGGGTACGAAACCACCTCAAAGTTATTCTTTCCAATCAATCTGTTGGGCTATTCCTATAAGTGTCACAAAAAGCCCTAGAGTTCGCACTAGAATAACACCTTAAGACACAAATCAACCAAAACCCTAATGTCACCTAGATACTCCAATGTCACCTCAAGTATCCGTGGGTATGATTATACGATATGCATCACACAATCCCATATTCATCTATTCAACCAACACAAAGAACTTCAAAGAGTGCCCCAAAGATTCTACCAAAGAGTCAAGACGAAAACGTGTGCCAACCCCTATGCATAGATTCCAAAGGTCACGGAACCCGCAAGTTGATCACCAAAACATACATCAAGTGGATCAATAGAATACCCCATTGTCACCACGGGTATCCCATGCAAGACATACATCAAGTGTTCTCAAATCCTTAAAGACTCAATCCGATAAGATAACTTCAAAGGGAAAACTCAATCCATTACAAGAGAGTAGAGGGGGAGAAACATCATAAGATCCAACTATAATAGCAAAGCTCACGATACATCAAGATCGTACCACCTCAAGAACACGAGAGAGAGAGAGAGAGAGATCAAACACATAGCTACTGGTGCATACCCTCAGCCCCGAGGGAGAACTACTCCCTCCTTGTCATGGAGAGCACCGGGATGATGAAGATGGCCACCGGAGAAGGATTCCCCTCCGGCAGGGTGCCGGAACGGGTCTAGATTGGTTTTCCGTGGCTACGGAGGCTTGATATGTCCATTTTGCATCATGCTTTTGTATCGATATTTATTGCATTATGTGCTGTTATTACACATTATATCACAATACTTATGCCTATTCTCTCTTATTTTACAAGGTTTACATGAAGAGGGAGAATGCCGGCAGCTGGGATTCTGGGCTGGAAAAGGAGCAAATATTAGAGACCTATTCTGCACAGCTCCAAAAGTCCTGAAACTTCACGGAAGACGTTTTCAGAATATATAAAAAATACTCAGCGGAAGAGATTCACCGGGGGGCCACACCCTGCCCACAAGGGTGGGGGGCGCGCCCTACCCCCCTGGGCGCGCCCCCTACCTCGTGGGCCCCCTGGTGGCCCTCCGGTGGCTATCTTCTACTATATGAAGTCTTTCGATGGGAAAACAATAAGAAGCCATCTTCTCGGACGAAACTCCGCCGCCACGAGGCGGAACCTTTGCGGAACCAATCTAGGGCTCCGGGAGCTGTTCTGCTAGGGAAACTTCCCTCCCGGAGGGGGAAATCATCGCCATCGTCATCACCAACGCTCCTCTCATCGGGAGAGGGCAATCTCCATCAACATCTTCATCATCACCATCTCCTCTCAAAACCCTAGTTCATCCTTGTATCCAATTCTTGTCTCCAAGTCCGGGATTGGTGCTAGTAGGTTGCTAGTAGTGTTAATTACTCCTTGTAGTTGATGCTAGTTGGTTTAATTGGTGGAAGATCATATGTTCAGATCCTATATGCATATGAATACCCCTTTGATTATGAACAAGTTTATGCTTTGTGAGTGGTTAAGTTTGTTCCTGAGGACATGGGAGAAGTCTTGCTCTTAGTAGTCATGTGAATTTGGTATTCGTTCGATATTTTGATGAGATGTATGTTGTCATCCCTCTAGTGGTGTCATGTGAACGTCGACTACATGACACTTCACCATTATTTGGGCCTAGAGGAAGGCATTGGGAAGTAATAAGTAGATGATGGGTTGCTAGAGTGACAGAAGCTTAAACCCTAGTTTATGCGTTGCTTCATAAGGGGCTGATTTGGATCCATATGTTTCATGCTATGGTTAGGTTTACCTTAATACTTTTGTTGTACTTGCGGATGCTTGCAATAGAGGTTAATCATCAGTGGGATGCTTGTCCAAGTAAGGACAACACCCAAGCACCGGTCCACCCACATACCAAATTATAAAAGTACCGAACGCGAATCATATGAGCGTGATGAAAACTAGCTTGATGATATTCCCATGTGTCCTCGGGAGCGCTTTTCTCCATATAGGAGTTTGTCCAGGCTTGTCCTTTGCTACAAAAAGGATTGGGCCACCTTGCTGCACCTCATTTACTTTTGTTACTTGTTGCTCGTTACAAATTATCCTATCACAAAACTATCTATTACCACTTGTTTCAGTACTTGCAGAGAATACCTTGCTGGAAACCGCTTATCATTTCCTTCTGCTCCTCGTTGGGTTAGACACTCTTACTTATCGAAAGGACTACGATAGATCCCCTATACTTGTGGGTCATCAAGATTCTTTTCTGGCGCCGTTGCCGGGGAGTGAAGCGCCTTTGGTAGGTGGAATTTGGTAAGGAAAAATTTATATAGTGTGCTAAAATTTACTGTCACTTGTTACTATGGAAAGTAATCCTATGAGGGGCTTGTTCGGGGTATCTTCACCCCGACCAGTAGAGCAAAGAGTTGCTCCTCAACCTACTGAAAATGAAAATGTTTGCTTTGAAATTCCTTCGGGTATGATAGAAAAACTGCAAGCTAATTCCTTTTTAGGAGATGGAACAAAATATCCTGATGAGCATCTAATATATGTGGATGAAGTTTGTGGATTATTTAAGCTTGCAGGTGTACCCGAAGATGTTGTTAAGAAGGTCTTCCCTTTATCTTTGGAGGGAGATGCATCGACATGGTATAGGCTATGTGATGATATGGGGTCTTGGAATTACAAACGATTGAAATTGGAATTTCATCATAAGTTTTATCCTATGCATCTTGTTCATCGATCGCAATTATATATATAATTTTTGGCCTCACAAAGGATAAAGCATCGCTCAAGCTTGGGGGAGGCTTAAATCAATGTTATATTCATGCCCCAATCATGAGCTCTCAAGAGAAATGATTATTCAAAATTTTTATGCTCGGCTTTCTGATAGTAATCACACCATGCTTGATACTTCTTATGCTGGCTCTTTTATGATGAAGACTATTGAATTCAAATGGGATTTATTGGAAAGAATTAAACGCAACTCTGAAGATCGGGACCTCGACAAAGGTAAGGAGTCAGGTATGACACCTAGTTTTGATTGTGTTAAATCTTTTATGGATACCGATGTTTTCCGTAAATTTAGCACTAAATATGGACTTGACTCTGAGATAGTAGCTTCTTTCTGTGAATCTTTTGCTGCCTATGTTGATTTCCCCAAGGAGAAGTGGTTTAAATATCATCCTCCCATAGAAGTAAAAGTAGCTGGACCTATTAAAGTTGAAGAAAAGATTGTCACTTATAATGATCCTATTGTTCCTACTTCTTATGTTGAGAAACCACCTTTTCCTGTTAGGATAAAGGATCATGCTAAAGCTTCAACTGTGGTTCGTAAAAGCAATATTAAAACTTATACACCTCATGAGCAAATTAAAGTTGAACCTGATATTGCTATTGTTAAAGATCTCTTGTCTGATAATATTGATGGTCATGTTATTTATTTCTGTGATGAAACTGCTAGAATTGCTAAACCTTGTGCTAAAGATAAACCTAGACCTGTAGTAGGCATGCCTGTTATTTCTGTTAAAATAGGAGATCATTGTTATCATGGTTTATGTGATATGGGTGCAGTTGCTGATAGTCAGTGGGTAAGTCCTGTCCATTGTGTCCCTGAGAAGGGAGGTATTACTGTCGTTCCTAATGATAAAGATGAATTGATGCCTCAAAGAATTATTACAGGTTATAGGATGGTAATTGATTTTCGCAAATTAAATAAGGCAACTAAAAAGGATCATTACCCCTTACTTTTTATCGATCAAATGCTAGAAAGACTATCCAAACATACACATTTTTGCTTTCTAGATGGTTATTCTGGTTTCTCTCAAATACCTGTGTCAGCCAAAGATCAATCGAAGACTACTTTTACTTGCCCTTTTGGTACTTTTGCTTATAGACGTATGCCTTTTGGTTTATGTAATGCACCTGCTACCTTTCAAAGATGCACGATGGCTATATTCTCTGACTTTTGTGAAAAGATTTGTGAGGTATTCATGGACGATTTCTCCGTCTATGGATCTTCTTTTGATGATTGCTTGAGCAACCTTGATCGAGTTTTGCAGAGATGTGAAGAAACTAATCTTGTCTTGAATTGGGAAAAGTGCCAGTTTATGGTTAATGAAGGTATTGTCTTGGGGCATAAAGTTTCTGAAAGAGGTATTGAGGTTGATAAAGCCAAGGTTGATGCTATTGAGAAGATGCCATGTCCCAAGGACATCAGAGGTATAAGAAGTTTCCTTGGTCATGTCGGATTTTATAGGAGGTTCATTAATGACTTCTCAAAAATTTCTTGGCCTCTGACTAATTTATTACAAAAAGATATACCATTTGTTTTTGATGATGATTGTGTAGAAGCATTTGATATACTTAAGAAAGCATTGATCCCTGCACCTATCGTTCAGCCACCTGGTTGGAATTTACCATTTGAAATTATGTGTGATGCTAGTGATTATGCTGTAGGTGCTGTTCTAGGGCAAAGAGTTGATAAGAAACTAAATGTTATTCAATATGCTAGCAAAACCCTAGACAATGCTCAAAGAAATTATGCTACTACTGAAAAAGAATTCTTAGCAGTTGTATTTGCTTGTGATAAGTTCAGACCTTATATTGTTGATTCTAAAGTAACTATTCACACTGATCATGATGCTATTAAATATCTCATGGAAAAGAAATATGCTAAACCTAGACTTATTAGATGGGTTCTCTTGCTACAAGAATTTGACTTACATATTGTTGATAGAAAGGGAGCTGAGAACCCCGTTGCAGACAACTTGTCTAGGTTAGAAAATGTGCTTGATGACCCACTACCTATTGATGATAGCTTTCCTGATGAGCAATTAAATGTCATAAATGCTTCTCATACTGCTCCATGGTATGCTGAGTATGCTAATTACATTGTTGCTAAGTTTATACCACCTAGTTTCACATATCAGCAAAAGAAAAAGTTCTTCTATGATTTGAGGCATTACTTTTGGGATGACCCACATCTTTATAAAGAAGGAGTAGATGGTGTTATTAGACGTTGTGTACCTGAGCATGAACATGAACAGATCCTACGCAAGTGTCACTCTGAAGCTTATGGAGGACACCATGCTGGAGATAGAACTACACATAAGGTATTGGAATCTGGTTTTTATTGGCCTACTCTCTTCAAGGATGCCCGTAAGTTTGTCTTATCTTGTGATGAATGTCAAAGAATTTGTAATATTTGTCGGCGTTCCGGGAACGGGGGTCCCCAGACTTGCCTGCCTGCAGCCTGCGGCATGGCTCAAGCGGGGGCCCAGCGCGTCCCATCTTCATCAGCTCAAGCTCAAAGACCCTCGCGAGGGGCCAAGCCTCATGGGGCGGACGACAAGAAGCTTCCTCAGAGGAAGCCTCATCAGGCAGGCTCGCGAGGAGGCGGAGAGATCAAGGCAGGGGTACCTCGCGAGGAACCCGTGACGCAAGCCATGACGATCGAGACCAGGCAGGCGCCGGCCAGCACAGTGTCCTTGTTTCCCCTTTGGTGCAAAGGGGGCAAGCACAGGCCAAGGCATCAGGCAAAGGTTACCATTCCGGTGCAACGAGACCAAGACCAGCCGGACGGCAGGACGGAGGTCACCGTGGAGCCCAAGACGGCGTCATCGCCAGTGCTTTTGGCAGCCGAAGACCACCTTTGGTTAGGATAACTTGTACTAGATGTTCCCCTTCGAAATGGCCAATTGTTGGTGCCCTTCCCGCTCATTATTTGGGGAGAGGCCCAGGGCCTCTATAAATAGAGCTAGCCACCACATAGTAGACATGACCTAGACATCTAGAGATCATCTAGACATCTAGACACCCCAAGAACATGGAGAGATCTGGTAGAACCCTATCAGAGAGAGAGAGAGGCGATGAACTCACCCTAGCAGTTCATCGCACCAACTCAAGAACACCTCTCGCGAGGCTGTTCTTCCCTTGTACTGTCCATCATCAGCCCCAGAGGCAATCCACCACACCACACACTGGAGTAGGGTATTACACCACAACGGTGGCCCGAACCAGTATAAACCTCGTGTCTCTTGTGTTTTTCATCATTTCCATCTTAGTTCGCACGAGACGATCAGACGTAGACAGGTAGGGGAGAGATCTCCGCGCGCACCCTAGTGTTCGAACCTCAAGGGTCTGTCGGTACCCCAAACCCGACATTTGGCGCGCCAGGTAGGGGTTTGCCGGAGTCCTCCTTCCTGACGACCCGCTCTCCCCTGACATAGCATCCCGCCCTCATGGCGGACAACGCGCCGCCCGCTCCAGCAACGGATGCCGACACTGGGGCCAGGGGGCTCCGGGCCTTGGCCCCCGCTTGCGGTAAGTGCAGTGGCCGCGCAAGTTCAGGCCCAAGATGCCGCCGCGCTACGACGGCGTGACGGACCCGATGATTTTCCTGCTGGTGTACGAGGAGGCCGTCCTCGGAGCCGGGGGCGACGATCGAGTGATGGCCAACTGGTTACCCATGGCCCTCACCGGCGTCCCGCGCGCGTGGCTCCTTGACCTGCCGACGGCCTCTGTCACCTCCTGGGAGTAAGGATGGCAATGGGTCGGGTTTGGATCGGGTTGAACAATCTCAAATCCATATCCATGTCTTTGAAGACAGTCTTTGCCCGCCCATGAAAAAATCCATGGGTGAAAAATTGTGTCCATGTCCAAATCCGATGGATATCCATACCCATTGGATATCCATTGGGTCCTCTTGAGACATATAAATGAGACATAACACAATATTAACATAAACTCTTCCATTCTTCAGCTCGTGGTAGGCTAGGCTTCACTTATGGTAAATCAACATCCACTAACAACCTAAGATCATTTAGTATTTTTCTAACAGATGAGAATGACGAGTCATTTAAGAAGGAGGTAAAAATAAGGGAAGGGGTGTTGGAGTATGTTACAGAGGGGATTGAATGTCAACTAAAAAAACTTACGATGGGGATTGTGTAATTTCTTATGCATATTTTAGATAAAAAAGTATAAAATTGTTGTGGGGCATACGACCGTGGGGCGGGGATAGCAGATTTTACCCCATTAAGTCATACTATCGGGTTGGGTTTGGGTATATCCATGGGTACAAGATTATATCCATGCCCTATCCATGAACAATCGGGTCGGGTTTGGGCGCCGCCCATGGACACAAAAGCATATCCAAACCCTATCCATTCGGATCGGATATCCATGGATATCCATGTCCATAGATAAAATTGCCATCCTTACCTGGGAGGAGCTGCGCGACCTCTTCCTCGCCCATTTCGCCGCACCAGCGTCGCCCGTCGTCGCAGCTCTCCTAGGTGGCTCCCAGGCACCGCCCTCGATCCATCACGTCAAGCCATTCACCCGCCGATCAACACCGCCTCCAAGCGTCGAGAAGCCCCCCGGACTGGGTGGCGCCCGAGGCCGATCTAACCTTCGACTCAGAGGACCACCCCTTCAACCCCATTGGTTCGGGCGCGCTCCCGATGCTATGCACCCCCACCATCTGCCAAGTGGCCGTCACCAGGACCCTCATCGGCGGTGGTGCCGGCCTCAACGTGCTCTCGATGGAGGCCCTCAGCCTCCTCCACGTACCGCTGGAGCGGCTCCGACCCAGCAGGCCTTTCTCGGGCATCGGAGCTGGTTCCACCGCCTCCTTGGGGCAGGTCCGCCTTCCAGTGACCTTCGGCACCTGCGACAACTTCCGCACGGAGCTGATCGACTTCGACATAGCCCCCATCGGCCTCCCCTACAACGCCATCCTCGGCTATCCGGCCCTAGCTCAGTTCATGGCAGCAACTCACCCGGCGTACAACCTCATGAAGATGCCTGGGAGCAGCAGCGTCCTCACCGTGTCAGGAGACACAAAGGATGCACTGCAGGTGCTCCAGCTTGTTTTCAGGGCAGCCACGGTGGCACAGCCCACTGGCACCGACGCCCTCGAACCCAAGGGGGCTGCGCCGGCTAAAAAGAAGCAGATGTTCACCCAAGACAAGGCAGAAACCAAGCAGGTACCAGCCGACGAGGACGGGTCCGCTAGCGCCACCTTCACCATAGGGGCCAACCTCGAGCCCGAGCAAGAGAAAGCCCTGATCGGTTTCCTGTGTGCGAACAAGAAGGTGTTTGCGTGGGAACCTGATCAGTTAGCAGGGGTCCCAAGGGAAGTGATTGAGCATCACCTCAACGTGTGCCCCAATGTGCGCCCCGTGAAGCAGAAGACAAGGCGGCAGTCTACTGAGAAACAAGCTTTCATCGTCCAAGAGACCCAGAAGCTAGAGGCGGCAGGAGTTATCCGCGAGGTCCGCTACCCTGATTGGTTGGCTAATCCGGTCGTTGTGCCGAAAAAAGGAGGAAAGGAGCGCATGTGTGTCGACTTCACCAACCTCAACAAGGCCTGCCCGCAGGATCCATTTCTACTCCCCCGCATTGACCAGATAGTCAACTCCACCGCGGAGTGTGACCTATTGTGCTTCCTAGATGCCTTCTCGGGCTATCACCAGATCAAGATGGCGGTAGAAGACGTGGAGAAGATGACCTTCCTGACCCTGTGTGGAGTGTACTGCTATACGTGCATGCCGTTTGGGTTGCGCAACGCAGGCGCGACCTTTCAGCGGCTGATGCACATCGCCTTAGGCCGGCAGCTCGGGAGGAACACAGAAGCTTACGTCGATGACATTGTGGTTAAGTCTCGTGAGGCAAGGACCCTGATACAGGACCTGGAAGAAACCTTCGCGAGCCTCAACGAGGTGGACCTACGGCTGAACCTGGAGAAGTGCGTGTTTGGAGTCCCCTCAGGCAAGCTCCCGGGTTTCCTCGTATCCCACAGGGGTATCGAGGCCAACCCGGAGAAGGTCAAGGTAGTCGAAGACATGAGCCCACCAAGGACCCTCAGAGAAATGCATAAGCTCACCGGGCGTGTAACTGCGCTGGGGCGTTTCATCTCCAAGCTGGGGGAACAAGCGCTGCCCTTCTTCAAGCTGATGAAGAAAAAGGGCCCCTTCGAGTGGACTGAAGAGGCCGACAAGGCATTCCAAGACCTCAAGAGTTACCTTACCAGTCCACCAGTGATGGTAGCTCCGCGTCCTCGGGAGCCCTTGGTGCTCTACCTCGCGGCCACCCCCTACTCCGCTAGCACAGCCCTGGTAGCGGTCAGGGAGGAGCGCCGTGCCAAGGCCGCATCAACCGTCCGAACTGAAGTGAAATAGAGCCAGGAGGGCCTCGTGAAGGCCACAACCGCAGCCGGAAAGGAACATCCACGGCAGGAGAACGCACCCGGAGCAGGAGAGGCCCCCTCAGGCGACCAAGCACTGGGAGCTCCGTCGTCTCAAGAGTGGCCTCGACCTCCGGAGGACACAAGCAGTACCAGCACCCCTCAACCTCATCGAGCACCCCGTGTATTTCGTCAGCACAGTGCTACAGGACGCGAGGGCGCGGTACCCCATGCCTCAAAAGCTCCTCCTCGCGCTATTGGTGTCCTCACGCAAGCTGCGGCATTACTTCCAAGGCCACCCCATCAAGGTCGTCTCGGCATAACCCTTGGAGAGGGTACTCAGGAGCCCCAACTCAGCTGGAAGGGTTGCTGAATGGAACATCGAGCTGCAGGCATTTCAGCTAGAATTTAGTACGACCAGATTCATCAAGGGAGCCGCGTTTGCAGATTTCGTGGCAGAATGGGCAGAAGTGCTGGGTCTCAAGGCAGGCGAAGACCGGTCACTTTCCCCGGGAAGTGAAGCACCGGATGGCTGGGTCATGTACTTTGATGTGGCGTTCTCCCGACACGGTGCGGGAGCTGGCGTAGTGCTCGTATCTCCTACCCAGGACAAACTCTACATGCCGTGCAACTTTGCTTCCAGCACGGAGAAAAGGTCTCCAACAACATAGCGGAGTACGAAGGCCTAATAGCCGGCTTGAAGGCTGCAGCTGCCTTAGGGGTGAAGCGCCTCATCAGCAAGGGCGATTCGCAGCTCCTCGTCAACTTCTCCAACAAGATATACGAGCCAAAGGACGAGCACATGGAGGCCTACCTCGCTGAGGTCCGCAAGATGGAGAAACAGTTCTGGGGACTGGAGTTGCAGCATGTGCCTTGTGGCACCAATCAGGAGGCTGACGACATTGCCAAGAGGGCATCTAGGCGGATGCCTCAGGAGCCCGGCGTCTTTGAGGAACGGCTCTTCAAACCCTTGGCGGTGCCGTCTCTGTCCAGCACGGCACAACCGAGGGAGGAGCTCCCTCAGCCGCCTGCCTCGGGAGCTCCGGTCTGCGGCCCGGCATCAGGGGCACGCCTGCTCCTGGCGTAGGAGCCTCAGGAGGGATGTTGGATCCCAGAGCTCAAGGACAACCTAATGCAAGGGATTCTGCCGGAGAACAAGGAGGAGGCGGAGCGTGTGGCACGACAGGCCACGGCTTATTGCATCCAGGATGGCGAGCTCTACAGGAAGCGGCCAAATGACGTGTCCCTACGTTGCATTTCTAGGGAGCAAGGAAAGGAACTGCTGCGGACATACACAACGGAGACTGCGGGCACCACTCGTCGTCACGAACCCTCGTCGGCAAGGCGTTCCGCAGCGGGTTCTACTGGCCCACAGCACTCAGCGACGCCGTTGAGCTGGTGAAGGCTTGCGAGGCCTGCCAGTTTCACGCTAAACAGATCCATCAGCCTGCGGGGGGTCTGCAGGCCATACCCCTCTCCTAGCCGTTCGGAGTTTGGGGGTTGGACATTTTGGGCCCGTTCCCTCGGGCGCCAGGGGGCTATCACTACCTCTACGTCGCCGTGGACAAGTTCACCATGTGGGCCGAGGTGGAAGCTGTCCGCACAATCCCGGCAGGCTCGGCCGTCAAGTTCATCAAGGGTCTCGTGAGCCGGATTGGGGTGCCTAACCGCATCATCACTGACAACGGTTCGCAATTCACCAGTAATCTCTTCAAAACGTACTATGCTAACCTTGGAACGCAGATATGCTACGCTTCGGTAGCACACCCCCGGAGTAATGGCCAGGTTGAACGAGCCAATGCAGAGGTCCCGAGGGGCCTCAAGGCCAGGACCTTCAAGAAGAAGCTGGAGGCCTGTGGCAGGGGCTAGCACGACGAGCTCCAGTCCATGCTATGGTCAATCCGCACGACAGCGACCAAGCCGACTAGCGAGACCCCGTTCTTCCTTGTCTACGGAGCGGAGGCTGTTCTCCTTCATGAGGTCAGACGTCGCTCCGCATGGGTCCTGGCATTCGACGAGGCTCAGTAGGACGCCCTGCGGGGGACGAACCTCGTACTGGGGGAGGAACGCCGTCGGGAAGCCGCACTGCGAGCGGCAAGGTATCAACAGGCGCTACGACGATACCACAGCCGCAACATCCGCCCCAGGACCCTTGAGGTAGGGGATCTCATGCTCAGAAGGGTTCTCTCCAGGGAGGGGCTGCACAAGCTCTCTCCCATGTGGGAGGGCCCGTTCAAGGTTGTTCATGTTTCCAGGCCGGGCTCCACGCGCTTGGGGACTCCGGAGGGAGTACCCATCGAGAACCCATGGAACATTCAACATCTCCGGAGGTTCTACCCCTGAGTGAAGCCGCTGCATTTTGGAAAAGGCCCGGTGCCTGTGAAGAAGGCGAATGCCTGTGAAGCCACTGCGTTTTTGAAAAGGCCCGGTGCCTGTGAAGAAGGCGAATGCCTGTGAAGCCGCTCCGTTTTTGAAAAGGCCCGGTGCCTGTGAAGAAGGCGAATGCCTATGAAGCCACTGCGTTTTTGAAAAGGCCCGGTGCCTGTGAAGAAGGCGAATGCCTGTGAAGCCGCTGCGTTTTGGAAAAGGCCCGGTGCCTGTGAAGAAGGCGAATGCCTGTGAAGCTGCTGCATTCTGGAAAAGGCCCGGTGCCTGTGAAGAAGGCGAATGCCTATGAAGCTGCCGCATTTCAAGAAAGGCCCAGTGCCTGTGAAGTAGGCCAACGCCTGTGAAGCTCGCCGCCCGTGACACTCTCACGTAATAATGAGTGGGGCTGTACACGCCCCGGAGTCTCCGGAGTGCCGCCCTCGGGCCTCGGGGGCTCCCGCCCACGCCCAGTGGCAGCACTTAGCTCCGCGCTGGTGAGAAGACGTCGAAGACTAGAATAGGCGCCGGACGCGGCTTTCCCATTTGCTTTCTGCAGTTGGCTTGTTTATTCCCGTTTGAAGTTTTTATTGGAGTTGCTGACGTTCCTGGCTTATGGCTCTTTGTCTTTCTCACTCGCTCACCTCGTTTTCTCTTGTGAAGTCTCGCGAGGGAGGATCGCGGGCGCCCTCGCGAGTGTTTTCTGCCCCCATCGCTTGGAGCTTTCCTTTCTGAGTCCTCTGCGGGAGCACCCCTCCCAGTCCGTGCCCCACGGGCATCGCGACACGAGCGCAGGACCTGGGCCGATCACCCCCATAGCTAAGACCATAAGTTACCCCTCCTACTGATCCTTGTAGGGCACGAAGCGCGCGAGAAGGCCACGGCCTCGGGAGGCGAGGACCGCGCCAAGCCCTACCGAGCTAAAATAGTTCCCGCACATGGGAGCGCGGCACGAGAACACGGCGCAGAAATAGCGGAAACAGCGCGATGGTTAAACAACAACAGTTCTAATACGCCCCCGCGGAGCCCTACATTACTTACTATTTTTGCGCAGGATAAGAAAGAAAATAAAACGGGCGCGATTCGTCATGCGCCAACCCACAGCGAAGGCTTGAGCTGCTCCTGGGACTCAGGCGGATCCCTCCTCTCGCTTCACTGGGGCGCGACGGCGGGCTGACCCGCTACCTTCACCCAAGCGGGCGCGACGGCGAGGAGGCTGGTCGCGGCCACCGCTGGAGGAGCTGCTGCCTGAGAGGGGGTTGCTGAAGCACGGCGGACCCCGAGCACCGCCACCTGTACGCCAGTTGCCATCTTCATCCTGGTCAGAGCCAGGGCTGGGCAGGCGGCCGCGGTCGTCGTCTTCAGGGCAACACCCGGCACGGCGACCGTCTTCCCCAAACACCCTCACGTACAGGGTGGCGTCGCCATCAAACTTGAAGTACGGGGTGCACCACCGGCTTAGGCCACACGCGCGGGCAAACGTTTGCCAGCCGCGTGTCAGAGCCACGTTCCCAGAAACGGAGACCTCCAGCGGCGCCCAGGAGGCCCTGCTGCAGCATCCGTCTGCCTGGAGCCAGAAGCCGCACCGGGCACTGGCCGGCAGCTCATCTACGAAGAAATGGGGGAGCTGGAGCCTGGTGTTGGATGGGTCTGCCAACCACATGACGAACTCCGGCAGCACCTCCGCAGAGCGAAAGCGTGGCCTAGGGGGGCGCACACCCACGGCGTGCCCCCCGTCGGCAACCTGGTGCTCACCACCGCGCCGGGAACTGCCTCCATGGCCGCGGGAGGCCACCACGGGGACCGTGGTATACTTGCAAGGGCGGCCTCGGCCGCGCTTAGCTAGGGGGCAGTCAGGCCCAGCCTGGGGGGCCTTCCCTTTCTCCACGGCCGAGAATCTCTTTGGAGCCATGGGAGCGACGGGTAATCGGGAAGAAGGAAAGGAGCAGCAAGAAGGGACGGGCCGAAGGGGGTCGCCCAGCCCCGTACTTATAGCCGGAGGAGGCCAACCGCCGTGCACCACGATCGCGGGTAATCATGACCGGTTTCTCTGCATGCAGGGACTTATCAAGTCATGCGGTAGCCGAGGCATCATGGGGAAGCGCAGTCGCCCACGTCCAATCAATCCCATGCCGCGCCGAAGGCCGCAGGCTGTTAGGGCCCCCCGGCGCTTTGTGCTTGCCCCTTTGCTTCTCTGCTAAGCCAAGCCTGCGCGCGCCTTGGGACCGGGGGCTACTGTCGGCGTTCTAGGAACGGGGGTCCCCAGACTTGCCTGCCTGCGGCCTGCGGCGTGGCTCAAGCGGGGGCCCAGCGCGGCCCATCTTCATCAGCTCAAGCTCAAAGACCCTCGTGAGGGGCCAAGCCACGCGGGGCGGATGCCAGGAAGCTTCCTCAGAGGCAGCCTCATCAAGCAGGCCCGCGAGGAGGCGGAGAGATCAAGGCAGGGGTACCTCACGAGGAACCCGTGACGCAAGCCATGACGATAGAGACCAGGCGGGCGCCGGCCAGCGCAGTGTCCTTGTTTCCCCTTTGGTGCAAAGGGGGCAAGCACAGGCCAAGGCATCAGGCAAAGGTTACCATTCCGGTGCAACGAGACCAAGACCAGCCGGACGGCAGGACGGAGGTCACCGTGGAGCCTAAGACGGCGTCATCGCCAGTGCTTTTGGCAGCCGAAGACCACCTTTGGTCAGGATAACTTGTACTAGATGTTCCCTTTTGAAATGGCCAATTGTTGGTGCCCTTCCAGCTCATTATTTGGGGAGAGTCCTAGCGCCTCTATAAATAGAGCTAGCCACCAGAGAGTAGACATGACCTAGACATCTACAGATCATCTAGACATATAGACACCCCAAGAACATCGAGAGATCTGGTAGAACCCTAGCAGAGAGAGAGAGAGAGAGAGGCGATGAACTCACCCTAGCAGTTCATCGCACCAACTCAAGAACACTTCTCGCGAGGCTGTTCTTCCCTTGTACTGTCCACCATCAGCCCCAGAGGCAATCCATCACACCACACACTGGAGTAGGGTCCACAACGGTGGCCCGAACCAGTATAAACCTCGTGTCTCTTGTGTTGTTCATCATTTCCATCTTAGTTCCCATGAGCGGAATAGATGTAGATGAAGGAAATATGCCCTAGAGGCAATAATAAAGTTATTATTTATTTCCTTATATCATGATAAATGTTTATTATTCATGCTAGAATTGTATTAACCGGAAACATAATACATGTGTGAATACATAGACAAACAGAGTGTCACTAGTATGCCTCTACTTGACTAGCTCATTAATCAAAGATGGTTATGTTTCCTAACCATGGACAAAGAGTTGTTATTTGATTAACGAGGTCACATCATTAGTTGAATGATCTGATTGACATGACCCATTCCATTAGCTTAGCACCCGATCGTTTAGTATGTTGCTATTGCTTTCTTCATGACTTATACATGTTCCTTTAACTATGAGATTATGCAACTCCCGTTTACCGGAGGAACACTTTGGGTGCTACCAAACGTCACAACGTAACTGGGTGATTATAAAGGAGCATTACAGGTGTCTCCAAAGGTAGATGTTGGGTTGGCGTATTTCGAGATTAGGATTTGTCACTCCGATTGTCGGAGAGGTATCTCTGGGCCCTCTCGGTAATGCACATCACATAAGCCTTGCAAGCATTGCAACTAATGAGTTAGTTGCGAGATGATGTATTATGGAACGAGTAAAGAGACTTGCCGGTAACGAGATTGAACTAGGTATTGGATACCGACGATCGAATCTCGGGCAAGTAACATACCGATGACAAAGGGAACAACGTATGTTGTTATGCGGTCTGACCGATAAAGATCTTCGTAGAATATGTAGGAGCCAATATGGGCATCCAGGTCCCGCTATTGGTTATTGACCGGAGACGTGTCTCGGTCATGTCTACATTGTTCTCGAACCGTAGGGTCCGCACGCTTAACGTTACGATGACAATTATTATGAGTTTATGCATTTTGATGTACCGAAGGTTGTTCGGAGTCCCGGATGTGATCACGGACATGACGAGGAGTCTCGAAATGGTTGAGACATAAAGATTGATATATTGGAAGCCTATATTTGAACATCGGAAGCGTTCCGGGTGAAATCAAGATTTTACCGGATTACCGGGAGGTTACCGGAACCCCCCGGGAATCATATGGGCCTTAGTGGGCCTTAGTGGAAAGGTGAAAGGGCTACCCATAAGGGCTGCGCGCCTCCCCCCTCCCCTAGTCCTATTAGGACTAGGAGAGGTGGCCGGCCGCCCCTCTCCCTCTTTCCCCCTTGGGAGTCCTATTTGGAATAGGATTGGGGGGGAGTCCTACTCCCGGTAGGAGTAGGACTCCTCCTGCGCCTCCATAGGGCTGGCCGCACCCCTCCCCCTTGGCTCCTTTATATACGGAGGCAGGGGGCACCTCTAGACACACAAGTTGATCCTTGAGATCGTTCCTTAGCCGTGTGCGGTGCCCCCTGCCACCATATTCCACCTCGATCATATTGTAGCGGTGCTTAGGCGAAGCCCTGCGACGGTAGAACATCAAGATCGTCACCATGCCGTCGTGCTGACGGAACTTTTCCCCGACGCTTTGCTGGATCGGAGCCCGGGGATCGTCATCGAGCTGTACGTGTGCTAAGAACTCGGAGGTGCCAGAGTAATGGTGCTTGGATCGGTTGGATCGGGAAGAAGACGTACAACTACTTCCTCTACGTTGTGTCAATGCTTCCGTTGCGATCTACAAGGGTACGTAGATCATACTCTCCCCTCATTGCTATGCATCACCATGATCTTGCGTGTGCGTAGGAAATTTTTGAAATTACTACGTTCCCCAACAGTGGTATCAGAGCCTAGGTTTTTATGGTTTGATGTTATTTGCACGAGTAGAACACAAGTGAGTTGTGGGCGATATAAGTCATACTGCCTACCAGCATGTCATACTTTGGTTCGGCGGTATTGTTGGACGAGACGACCCGGACCAACCTTACGCGTACGCTTACGCGAGACCGGTTCCCTCGACGTGCTTTGCACATAGATGGCTTGCGGGCGACTGTCTCTCCAACTTTAGTTGAACCAAGTGTGGCTACGCCCGGTCCTTGCGAAGGTTAAAACGGAGTCTATTTGACAAACTATCATTGTGGTTTTGATGCGTAGGTGAGATTGGTTCTTGCTTAAGCCCATAGCAACCACGTAAAACTTGCAACAACAAAGTAGAGGACGTCTAACTTGTTTTTGCAGGGCATGTTGTGATGTGATATGGTCAAAACGTGATGAGATATAAGTTGTTGTATGAGATGATCATGTTTTGTTAAAGTTATCGGCAACTGGCAAAAGCCTTATGGTTGTCTCTTTATTGCATAAGATGCAAGCGCCAAATAATTGCTTTACTTTATCGCTATGCGATAGCAATAGTTGCAAGAGCAATAGTTGGCAAGACGTCCACGTGACGACACATTGATATAGATCAAGATGATGGAGATCATGGTGTCATGCCGGTGACGATATAGATCATGACAGTACTTTGGAGATGGAGATCAAAGAAGCAAGATGATGATGGCCATATCATGTCACATATTTTGATTGCATATGATGTTTATCTTTTATACATCTTATTTTGCTTAGTTTGACGGTAGCATTTTAAGATGATCTCTCACTAATTATCAAGAAGTGTTCTCCCTGAGTATGCACCGTTGCGAAAGTTCTTCGTGCTGAGACACCACGTGATGATCGGGTGTGATAGGCTCTACGTTCAAATACAACGGGTGCAAAACAGTTGCACACGCGGAATACTCAGGTTATACTTGACGAGCCTAGCATATGCAGATATGGCCTCGGAACACGGAGACCGAAAGGTCGAGCGTGAATCATATAGTAGATATGATCAACATAGTGATGTTCACCAATGAAACTGCTCTATCTCACGTGATGATCGGACATGGTTTAGTTGATTTGGATCACGTGATCACTTAGAGGATTAGAGGGATGTCTATCTAAGTGGGAGTTCTTAAGTAATATGATTAAATTGAACTTAAATTTATCATGAACTTAGTCCTGGTAGTATTTTGCAAATTATGTTGTAGATCAATAGCTCACGTTGTTGCTTCCCTGTGTTTATTTTGATATGTTCCTAGAGAAAATTGTGTTGAAAGATGTTGGTAGCAATGATGCGGATTGGATCCGTGATCTGAGGTTTATCCTCATTGCTGCACAGAAGAATTATGTCCTTGATGCACCGCTAGGTGACGGACCTATTGCAGGAGCAGATGCAGACGTTATGAACGTTTGGCTAGCTCAATATGATGACTACTTGATAGTTTAGTGCACCATGCTTAATGGCTTAGAATCGGGCCTTCAAAGACGTTTTGAACGTCATGGAGCATATGAGATGTTCCAGGAGTTGAAGTTAATATTTCAAGCAAATACCCGAGTTGAGAGATATGAAGTCTCCAACAAGTTCTATAGCTAAAAGATGGAGGAGAATCGCTCAACTAGTGAGCATGTGCCCAGATTGTCTGAGTACTACAATCGCTTGAATCAAGTGGGAGTTCATCTTCCAGATAAGATAGTGATTGACAGAATTCTCTAGTCACCATCACCAAGTTAGTAGAACTTCATGATGAACTATAATATGCAAGGGATAACGGAAACAACTCCCAAGCTCTTCATGATGCTGAAATCAACGAAGGCAGAAATCAAGAAAAAACATCAAGTGTTGATGGTTGACAAGACCACTAGTTTCAAGAAAAAGGCAAAGGGAAGAAGGGGAACTTCAAGAAGAACGGCAAGCAAGTTGCTGCTCAAGTGAAGAAGCCCAAGTCTGGTCCTAAGCCTGAGACTAAGTGCTACTACTGCAAAGGGACTGGTCACTGGAAGCGGAACCACCCCAAGTGATTGGCGGATAAGAAGGATGGAAAAGTGAACATAAGTATATTTGATATACATGTTATTGATGTGTACTTTACTAGTGTTTATAGCAAACCCTCAGTATTTGATACTAGTTCAGTTGCTAATATTAGTAACTCGAAACAGGAGTTGCAAAATAAACAGAGACTAGTTAAGGGTGAAGTGACGATGTGTGTTGGAAGTGGTTCCAAGATTGATATGATCATCATCGTACACTCCCTATAATTTCGGGATTAGTGTTGAACCTAAATAAGTGTTATTTGGTGTTTGCATTGAGCATGAATATGATTTGATCATGTTTATTGTAATACGGTTATTCATTTAAGTAAGAGAATAAATTGTTGTTCTGTTTACATGAATAAAACCTTATATGGTTACACACCCAATGAAAATAGTTCGTTGGATCTCGATCGTAGTGATACACATAATCATAATATTGAAACCAAAAGATGCAAAGTTAATAATGATAGTGCAACTTATTTGTAGCACTGCCGTTTAGGTCATATTGGTGTAAAGCGCATGAAGAAACTCCATGCTGATGGGCTTTTGGAATCACTTGATTATGAATCAGTTGATGTTTGCGAACCATGCCTCATGGGCAAGATGACTAAGACTCTGTTCTTCGGAACAATGGAGCGAGCAACAGATTTGTTGGAAATCATACATACTGATGTATGTGGTCCGATGAATATTGAGGCTCGCGACAGGTATCATTATTTTCTGATCTTCACAGATGATTTGAGCAGATATGAGTATATCTACTTGATGAAACATAAGTCTGAAACATTTGAAAAGTTCAAAGAATTTCAGAGTGAAGTGAAAAATCATCGTAACAAGAAAATAAAGTTTGTACGATCTGATCGTAGAGAAGAGTATTTGAGTTACGAGTTTGGCCTTCAGTTAAAAACAATGTGAAATAGTTTCACTACTCATGCCACCTGGAACACCACAATGTAATGGTGTGTCCAAACGTCACAACCGTACTTTATTGGATATAGTGCAATCTATGATGTATCTTACCGATCTACCACTATCGTTTTGGGGTTATGCATTAGAGACAGCTGCATTCACGTTAAATAGGGCACCATCTAAATCCGTTGAGACGACACCGTGTGAACTATGGTTTGGCAAGAAACCTAAGCTGTCGTTTCTTAAAGTTTGAGGTTGCAATGCTTATGTGAAAAAGTTTCAACCTGATAAGCTCAAACCCAAATCGGAGAAGTGCGTCTTCATAGGATACCCAAAAGAAACTGTTGGGTACACCTTCTATCACAGATCCGAAGGCAAGACATTCGTTGCTAAGAATGGATCCTTTCTAGAGAAGGAGTTTCTCTCGAAAGAAGTGAGTGGGAGGAAAGTAGAACTTGATAAGGTAATTGTACCTTCTCCCTTATTGGAAAGTAGTTCATCACAGAAATCTGTGACTACTACACCAATTAGTGAGGAAGCTAATGATGATGATCATGTAACTTCAGATCAAGTTACTACTGAATCTCGTAGGTAAACCAGAGTGAGATCCGCACCAGAGTGGTACGGTAATCCTGTTCTGGAAGTCATGTTACTAAATCATGTTACTAGACTTGAGCTACCTGCAGATTTTGGGGTTAGTCCCACTTTTAATATTGCAGATTTGAAGCCTTATTTGGGTGAGGAAGATGAGCTTCCG
Organism: Triticum urartu; assembly: GCF_003073215.2. Lineage (NCBI taxonomy): Eukaryota > Viridiplantae > Streptophyta > Magnoliopsida > Poales > Poaceae > Triticum > Triticum urartu. Next base: position 148,332,907 of record NC_053022.1, read on the forward strand.
TCGAGGACGACTTCATTTCAAGAAGGGGAGGATGATGAGGACATCAATACCATTGTTACACCCACAGCCCCTACTGTTACATATACTGGACCAATTACTAGAGCTCGCGCACGCCAATTAAATTACCAGGTACTTTCGTTTCTTGGTAATGATTCTAATGTTCATGAGATTATGATGCTGCCTAAATTGGATACATTTGTTTTGCTTTCAAATGAAGGGCCTAGCTTGGAGAAGGATGAACATTGGAGCAAGAACACGCATGAAGTTGATGGCATGCGCAAGGGGATCAAGAACGGAGTTACAAGTGATGATTTCAGGACTTTGAAGCCGCCATAAGGAGTGCATGAAGCCTTGGACGAAATATACAAGATGCCACTTCATAATATTCGTCCATAGGCTATTCTAGGTGCTGCGTCACCTTATTAATGGGCCAGGCCCATGTAATTTCGAAATACTTAAGTATAGGCTATTTTTAGAGTCCGTATGTGTGGGGAAACAAGAGTTAGGGTTGGTTTCGGACCCCACCCTCAAGGGCCACGAAATTCCCCCCCTCTTCCTCCATATATACAGCCCTTAGGGCGTCGTTTAGACTTTGGGTTTTGTTTAGATTAAAAGTTCGCCATAGCTGCAACTTCGCGTACTTCGTTTGTGTCCAACGACCAGACCAAGACGTCACAGAACCCCACCTTGATCAATAAAGCTTTCATCTTATATTCGCAATATCCAGATTGCAATCTCAGTTTCTTGCTTGTTCTTCGTTTGCTCGCAGGAAACAGGCCCTCGTGGTCAGGTTGATCGTGCTCCGGCGTGGTCAATAACCCCTCGGAAGTTGGTTTAGCGATTGCTAAGGCGCGACGTCTCGCACGTTCGTAGTCGGATCGTCAAGGTCGACTCCCACAGAAAACGATAGCCACCATCTCATCGAAACATCGGGACACCTTTGCCTCTATCAAGTGGTATCAGATTTCCAGGTTGCTCGGTGAGATTTTACAGTTTTTCGTAGATTAGATCGAGTCTGTTCTTCATACCTACAGTCCACGAAAAAGCCACACAAAAAAAATTAGGGTTAGTTCATCCTATCCGAACCAATCTGAGCCTTTGCATAATCTTTTTAGGGTTTTTGCTTTGTTGAATTTGCGGTTGCATCGTCGTGTCAAGTTGCTGGTCTTAGAGTCTAGTCTTTTAGAGTTTCGAGTTCTGGTCACAAGTTGTCACGCCGCCGCCGCACCATCATCATCGCCCATCTACCACTTTTGCTTATCCGCCACCACTCTGAATCCATATCCATATACCACCACCAATCCGTATCCATATACCACCATCAATCTCTATCCATATACCACCACCGCTACCATATACCACCACCGCTGCCATATACCACCACCATATATCCATCCACCACCAATCCGAGTTCTTCTCATATTAGGTTTGTTTTTGAGATCAATCTCAATTCCGATTCGTGTTTCCTTGCCTGGGTAGGTCTCGGAAAAAAAAAAGAGTCTGGAGACCCCCGGGCAGTTTTTAGGCCAAAATTTTCACGGGTAAAAATATTTTTTCCCTATCCTATTTTTAGGCTTTTCTGAGTCTTTTGAGCCACGTGCCATCATAGTGATTTTTTGTCGCACTTTTTCGTCGTCGCTGCCCTGATTTCCGAAAAAAAAAGTGAAAAAAAAAATTTCGTGCCCATCCTATCAGTTTGACGAGGGAAGAGTTTTGAGACACTCGCCATTATAGTAATTTTTCGCAAAAAAAAAGAGGAGCGCAAAAAAAAAGCGAAAAAAAAAGTTCCAGAGTGTGCTTTTCCCTTATTTACGTGCAGCGCCGTGATTTTGTTAGTGTTCTAGGCTCGCGTCTCTAGCACGGTCTAGCCTAGGACCAGCACAGTACCGTCGTTGAGCGTTTATTCAACTTTGCATCTCTGAATTGATTATTGCTGACCCTTTTTGCTACCATACTATAAGCCTTCCCAGCTCCACATACCTCTACGTCGTGCGTTTGACTCTCCCTGGCAATCGCTCTATCCAAGCTTTTGAGAGTTTTGACTACAACGGTTGCCGATCACCGCCTGCTGCTGGGTAAGAACTGGTAAGAATTTGAGATTTGCTTGACGGATTTGTGACACCCGCCACCACCACCTCTTGTTAGTATTCTGTAGGATCATATTCTTGTGTGTTTTCTATTGTTGCTAACCATGGCAGGATCACAAGACGACGAGACTGACTGGGAGAACATGACGAATCAGGAGTTGCATGATAAATTTCAGCAAATGATGAATGGACAGGTGCAGGATGTGCTAAACAGATTTGAAGAGGCCATGGAGAAGATAGATGACATGGAGAAGACGTTCGAAACAAAGCTCGATGACAGGTTTAATGAATTGCTCGCGCGTCTTCCACCACCACCACCGGCTGCACCTAACGCACCTCTACAACAACAATAACGACGACTACCTACACATCGTGAAACAGCCCTCCGCCGAGCGAGCCGTCTCCCTCTTGCACCTAGCCAAACTGTTGGTGCTGCTGTTGCTACTTCTGTGGCTCCTGCTGCTGATGCGGAGGAGGATGATTTTGCTGGCGATTACGAGGATGAGGTTGATCAAAATCAGAACTACGTGCCACCACCAGCACAGCAACCATCAGGTCGTCCACATGCAAATAATGGCAATGGTAGGGCTCACCCTCAGGTACGAGATCATGACCATCTCCCTAAACTAAAATTGAATATTCCACCATTTGAGGGTAGATATGTTCCTGATATATATCTTACTTGGGAGTTAGAAACTGAACAACGATTTACATGTTTACAATATCCCGAGGAGAGACGTGTTCCTGCTGCTGTTTGTGCATTCACTAGTTTTGCATGTGTTTGGTGGTCTGAGCATTGTAGATTATATCCCATTCCTGCTACTTGGGCTGCTTTGAAAACTGCTATGCGTACTCGTTGGGTTCCACCATATTATCAACGTGAATTACTTCAAAAATTGCAGCGCTTAAGACAGGGAAAAAATTCTGTAGAAGAATATTATCAGGAATTACAAACTGGCATGATTAGATGTGGTATTGTTGAGGAGAATGAATTGACCATGACGAACCTGCGAACTATGAGGAAGCGATGATGAGCCCAGATTCCGCAAAATGGCTTGAGGCCATGAAATCTGAGATGAGATCCATGTATGAGAACAAAGTATGGACTTTGATTGACTTGCCCAATGATCGGCGAGCCATTGAGATTAAATGGATCTTCAAGAGGAAGACGGACGCTGATAGTAGTGTTACTATCTACAAAGCTAGAATTGTCGCAAAAGGTTTTAACAAGTTCAAGGTGTTGACTACGGTGAGAGTTTCTCACTCGTATCTATGCTTAGGTCTGTCCGAATCATGTTAGCAAGTGCCGCATTTTATGAATCTGGCAAATGGATAAACAAAACTGCATTCCTTAATGGATTTATTAAAGAAGAGTTGTATATGATGCAACTAGAAGGTTTTGTCGATCCTAAAGGTGTTAACTAAATATGCAAGCTCCAGCGATCCATCTATGGACTGGTGCAAGCATCTCGGAGTTGGAATATACGCTTTGATAAGTTGATCAAAGCATATAGTTTTATACAGACTTGCGGTGAAGCCTGTATTTACAAGAAAGTGAGTGGGAGCACTACAATCAATTTCTGATAAGTATATGTGAATGACATATTGTTGATCGGAAATAATGTAGAATTATTCTGCAAAGCATAAAGGAGTGTTTGAAAGGAGTTTTTTCAAAGAAAGACCTCGGTAAAGCTGCTTACATATTGAGTATCAAGATCTATAGAGATAGATCAAGACGCTTGATAAGTTTTTCAATGAGTACATACCTTGACAAGATTTTGAAGTAGTTCAAAATGGAACAGTCAAAGAAAAAGTTTCTTGCCTGTGTTACAAGGTGTGAAGTTGAGTAAGACTCAAAGCCCGACCACGGCAGAAGATAGAAAGAGAATGAAAGTCATTCCCTATGCCTCAGCCATAGGTTCTATAAAGTATGCCATGCTGTGTACCAGATCTATTGTATACCCTACACTAATTGGCATGGGAGTACAATAGTGATCTAGGAGTAGATCACTGGACAGCGGTCAAAATTATCCTTAGTGGAATAAGGATATGTTTCTCGATTATGGAGGTGACAAAAAGGTTCGTCGTAAAGGTTACGTCGATGCAAGCTTTCACACAGATCTGGATGACTCTAAGTCTCGATCTAGATACATATTGAAAGTGGGAGCAATTAGCTAGAGTAGCTCCGTGCAGAGCATTGTAGACATAGAAATTTGCAAAATACATACGGATCTGAATGTGGCAGACCCGTTGACTAAACTTCTCTCACAAGCAAAACATGATCACTTAGTACTCTTTGGGTGTTAATCACATAGCGATGTGAACTAGATTATTGAATCTAGTAAACCCTTTGGGTGTTAGTCACATGGAGATGTGAAACCAATCACATAAAGATGTGAACTATGATGTTAATCACATGCGATGTGAACTAGATTATTGACTCTAGTGCAAGTGGGAGACTGAAGGAAATATGCCCTAGAGGCAATAATAAAGTTATTATTTATTTCCTTATATCATGATAAATGTTTATTATTCATGCTAGAATTGTATTAACCGGAAACATAATACATGTGTGAATACATAGACAAACAAAGTGTCACTAGTATGCCTCTACTTGACTAGCTCGTTAATCAAAGATGGTTATGTTTCCTAACCATGAACAAGGGGTTGTTATTTGATTAACGGGATCACATCATTAAGTGAATGATCTGATTGACATGACCCATTCCATTAGCTTAGCACCGATCGTTTAGTATGTTGCTATTGCTTTCTTCATGACTTATACATGTTCCTATGACTATGAGATTATGCAACTCCCGTTTACCAGAGGAACACTTTGTGTGCTACCAAACGTCACAACGTAACTGGGTGATTATAAAGGAGCTCTACAGGTGTCTCCAAAGGTACATGTTGGGTTGGCATATTTCGAGATTAGGATTTGTCACTCCGATTGTCGGAGAGGTATCTCTGGGCCCTCTCGGTAATGCACATCACATAAGCCTTGCAAGCATTGCAACTAATGAGTTAGTTGCGAGATGATGTATTACAGAACGAGTAAAGAGACTTGCCGGTAACGAGATTGAACTAGGTATTGGATACCGACGATCGAATCTCGGGCAAGTAACATACCGATGACAAAGGGAACAACGTATGTTGTTATGCGGTCTGACCGATAAAGATCTTCGTAGAATATGTAGGAGCCAATATGGGCATCCAGGTACCGCTATTGGTTATTGACCGGAGACGTGTCTCGGTCATTGCTACATTGTTCTCGAACCGTAGGGTCCGCACGCTTAACGTTACGATGACAGTTATTATGAGTTTATGCATTTTGATGTACCGAAGGTTGTTCGGAGTCCCGGATGTGATCACGAACATGACGAGGAGTCTTGAAATGGTCGAGACATAAAGATTGATATATTGGAAGCCTATATTTGAACATCGGAAGCGTTCCGGGTGAAATCAGGATTTTACCGGATTACCGGGAGGTTACCGGAACCCCCGGGAATCATATGGGCCTTAGTGGGCCTTAGTGGAAAGGTGAAAGGGCTGCGCGCCTCCCCCCTCCCCTAGTCCTATTAGGACTAGGAGAGGTGGCCGGCCACCCCTCTCCCTCTTTCCCCCTTGGGAGTCCTATTCGGAATAGGATTGGGGGGGGGGGTCCTACTCCCGGTAGGAGTAGGACTCCTCCTGCGCCTCCATAGGGCTGGCCGCACCCCTCCCCCTTGGCTCCTTTATATACGGAGGCAGGGGGCACCTCTAGACACACAAGTTGATCCTTGAGATCGTTCCTTAGCCGTGTGCAGTGCCCCCTGCCACCATATTCCACCTCGATCATATTGTAGTAGTGCTTAGGCGAAGCCCTGCGATGGTAGAACATCAAGATCGTCACCACGCCGTCGTGCTGACGGAACTCTTCCCCGACGCTTTGCTGGATCGGAGCCCGGGGATCGTCATCGAGCTGTACGTGTGCTAAGAACTCGGAGGTGCCGGAGTAACGGTGCTTGGATCGGTTGGATCGGGAAGAAGACGTACGACTACTTCCTCTACGTTGTGTCAACGCTTCCGTTGCGATCTACAAGGGTACGTAGATCATACTCTCTCCTCGTTGCTATGCATCACCATGATCTTGCGTGTGCGTAGGAAATTTTTGAAATTACTACATTCCCCAACAGTAGATAGGTAGGGGAGAGATCTCCGCGTGCACCCCAGTGTTCGAACCTCAAGGGTCTGCCGGAACCCCAAACCCGACAATATTAGTAGACGTCAAGAAATGCCTATGAATTATTCACTTGTTATTGAACCATTTGATGTTTGGGTCTTTGACTATATGGGACCCTTTCCTTCCTCTAATGGATATACACATATTTTAGTTGTTGTTGTTGATTACGTTACTAAGTGGGTAGAAGCTATTCCAACTAGTAGTGATGATCATAAAACTTCTATTAAAATATTTGTGAGGTTTTCATGGATGACTTTTCCGTCTATGGATCTTCTTTTGATGATTGCTTGAGCAACCTTGATCGAGTTTTGCAGAGATGTGAAGAAACTAATCTTGTCTTGAATTGGGAAAAGTGCCACTTTATGGTTAATGAAGGTATTGTATTGGGGCATAAAGTTTCTGAAAGAGGTATTGAAGTTGATAAAGCCAAGGTTGATGATATTGAAAAGATGCCATGTCCCAAGGACATCAAAGGTATAAGAAGATTCCTTGGTCCTGCCGGTTTTTATAGGAGGTTCATTAAGGACTTCTCGAAAATCTCTCGGCCTCTGACTAATTTATTACAAAAAGATATACCATTTGTCTTTGATGATGATTGTGTAGAAGCATTTGAAATACTTAAGAAAGCATTGATCTCTGCACCTATTGTTCAACCACCTGATTGGAATTTACCCTTTGAAATTATGTGTGATGCTTGTGATTATGCTGTAGGTGATGTTCTAGGACAAAGAGTTGATAAAAAACTAAATGTTATTCAATATGCTAGTAAAACTCTAGACAATGCTCAAAGAAATTATGCTACTATTGAAAAAGAATTCTTAGCAGTTGTATTTGCTTGTGATAAGTTTAGACCTTATATTGATGATTCTAAAGTAAATATTCACACTGATCATGCTGCTATTAAATATCTTATGGAAAAGAAAGATGCTAAACCTTGACTTATTAGATGGGTTCTCTTACTACAAGAATTTGATTTGCACATTGTTGATAGAAAAGGAGCTGAGAACCCCGTTGCAGACAACTTGTCTAGGTTAGAAAATGTGCTTGATGACCCACTACCTATTGATGATAGCTTTCCTGATGAGCAATTAAATGTCATAAATGCTTCTCATACTGCTCCATGGTATGCTGATTATGCTAATTACATTGTTGCTAAGTTTATACCACCTAGTTTCACATACCAGCAAAAGAAAAAGTTCTTCTATAATTTGAGGCATTACTTTTGGGATGACCCACATCTTTATAAAGAAGGAGTAGATGGTGTTATTAGACATTGTGTACCTGAGCATGAAAAGGAACAGATCCTACGCAAGTGTCACTCCGAAGCTTATGGAGGACACCATGCTGGAGATAGAACTGCACATAAGGTACTGCAATCTGGTTTTTATTGGCCTACTCTCTTCAAGGATGCCCGTAAGTTTGTCTTATCTTGTGATGAATGTCAAAGAATTGGTAATATTAGTAGACGTCAAGAAATGCCTATGAATTATTCACTTGTTATTGAACCATTTGATGTTTGGGGCTTTGACTATATGGGACCTTTTCCTTCCTCTAATGGTTATACACATATTTTAGTTGTTGTTGATTACGTTACTAAGTGGGTAGAAGCTATTCCAACTAGTAGTGGTGATCATAACACTTCTATTAAAATGCTTAAATAAGTTATTTTTCCAAGATTTGGAGTCCCTAGATATTTAATGACTGATGGTGGTTCACATTTTATTCATGGTGCTTTTCGTTAAATGCTTGCTAAGTATGATGTTAATCATAGAATTGCATCTCCTTATCACCCACAGTCTAGTCGTCAAGTAGAATTGATTAATAGAGAGCTCAAATTAATTTTGCAAAAGACTGTCAATAGGTCTAGAAAGAATTGGTCCAAGAAACTTGATGATGCATTATGGGCCTACAGAACTGCATATAAAAATCCCATGGTTATGTCTCCGTATAAAATGGTTTAGGGAAAAACATGTCACTTATCTCTTGAACTAGAACACAAGGCATATTGGGCTATTAAAGAACTCAATTATGATTTCAAACTTGCCGGTGAGAAGAGGTTATTTGATATTAACTCACTTGATGAATGGAGAACCCAAGCCTATGAAAATGCCAAGTTGTTTAAAGAAAAAGTTAAAAGATGGCATGACAAAAGAATACAAAAGCATGAGTTTAATGTAGGTGATTATGTATTGCTATACAACTCTTGTTTAAGATTTTTTGCAGGAAAACTTCTCTCTAAATGGGAGGGTCCTTACGTTATCGAGGAGGTCTATCGTTTCGGTGCCATAAAAATCAACAACTTCGAAGGCATAAATCCGAAGGTGGTGAACGGTCAAAGAATCAAACATTATATCTCAGGTAATCCCATAATTGTTGAAACCAATGTTATTGAAACCGTAACCCCAGAGGAATACATAAGGGACACTTTCCGGAACGCTCCAGACTCCGAAAAGGAATAGGTATGTGGTACGGTAAGTAAACCGACTCCAAAACAGTTTTTAAGCAATATTTCTCCGTTTTGGAATATTTAGAAAAATAGAAAAATAAGAAGCAGCCCGGGAAGGACACGAGGGCTCCACGAGGGTGGAGGGCGCGCCCTACCCCCTAGGCGCGCCCCCTACCTTGTGGGCACCTCGTGCGCTCTTCGGACTCCGTTTTCTTACACGACACGTATTTTGGTCGGTAAAAATTCATTATATAATCTCCCGTGGGTTTTAACTCCCGTATCACGCAAAAATATCCTGTTTTTGTTTCGAGCTGTTTTTCTGACAGATCCAGGTCGTCATGTCGTCTTCAAGCGCCCCCAAGGACCAGTTCTTCGAGAAGGTCATCAACCCCTATCTCGTAGAAGTGTTGCAACTCCCTCAAACCATTGAGATGCGCGAGGGGTTGTTGCACATCCGCGATGCTGAGGGACCAAGGAAGACCGGAAGCACAAAGGCAAGGCTCGAGGCATTGGAGCAAGAATTTTTCAAGTGTCAGGAGATGGTGGAGCGTGGACTCGATTCCAATCACATTATGATCACGGAGTTCACCAACAACCACAAGCTGGATGTCAAGGACATTGGGGAGGCCATCTTCAAGCTTCATGAGAAAAACGAGCACCTCTAATACCAGATCTATGACTTGCAAAATCAAAACTATGAGAATGAATATATATTCAAGAGGATGAGTTTGGTTGTAGATTTGAGGTTTCAGGAGACTCGATCATCCTTCTATGATGGTTAGCCTATGCCTTGGAAGAAGGACGACAAGCCTACGCCATCAACAAAACCATCACCTTCTCCACCAACAAAGAAGAATTGAGTATCTGGTATGGGCACTCCCCTTGGCAACTGCCAAGCTTGGGGGAGTGCCCTGGTATCGTATCACCATCACTTTTATCTTCACCGTTTTTCTTAGTTCGATCCTTTTGGTAATATCTTGATCTAGTAGAATAAAAGTTCTTAGTATGATCTAGTTGTGAGTTTTGCTTTATAATTCTTCTATGTAATCGAGTCCCTGAGCTATATAATAAAGATTAGTGTTGAGTCAAGGGCTTGATTATTTTTCCATGATCCTAAGGGAACAAAAGAAAAGAGAAAGAAATGAAAAGAAACAAAGAGATCATGTGAGTCTTATGGAGAGTAATGAGCTCACATAGAGAAAGTATGATGAATAAAAGTTGTTGAGAGTTGACAAACATAGTTTTGGTCATCGTTGTAATTAATAGGAAGTAATAAAGAAAGAGAGGTCTTCACAAATAGATATACTATCTTGGACATCTTTTATGATTGTGAGCACTCATTAAAATATGACATGCTAAAGAGTTGACATTGGACAAGGAAGACAATGTAATGGGTTATGTTTTCTTACATCTGAGATAAATTATATTGTCATGGATCATCCAACATGGTTGAGCTTGCCTTTCCCCCTCATTCTAGCCAAATTCATCACACCAAGTAGAGATACTACTTGTGCTTCCAAATACCCTTAAACCAGTTTTGCCATGAGAGTCCACTATACCTACCTATGGATTGAGTAAGATCCTCTAAGTAAGTTTTCATCGGTGCAAGCAATCAATATTGCTCTCTAAATATGTATGACTTATTAGTGTGGGAGAAATTAAGCTTTATACGATCGTGTGATATGGAAGAAATAAAAGCGACAAACTGCATAATAAAGGTCCATATCACAAGTGAAAATATAAAGTGACGTTCTCTTGCACTAAGATTTTGTGCATCAAACCATGAAAGCGCACGACAACCTCTGCTTCCCTCTGCAAAGGGCCTATATTTTACTTTTATCTCCTACCTTGCATAAGAGTCATGGTGATCTTCACCCTTCCTTTTTACATTTTATCCTTTGGCAAGCACAGCATGTTGGAAAAATCCTGATATATATGGCTAATTGGATGTGAGTTTTCCTGAACTATTATTGTTGACATTACCCTTGAGGTAAAAGATTGGGAGGCAAAACTATAAGCCCCTATCTTTCTCTGTGTCTGATTAAAACTCCATACCCATAAGTATTGCGTGAGTGTCAGCAATTGTGAAAGACTATATGATAGTTGAGTATGCGGACTTGCTGAAAAGCTCTTATATATTGACTCTTTCCTATGTTATGATAAATTGCAATTGCTCCAATGACTAAGATTATAGCTTTTTAGTTTTCAATGAAGTTTATGATTCATACTTGAAATTTTGATTGAATTATTACTCTAGCATAAGAAATCATATGACAAAAATTATGTAAGTTGCTATTCTAAGAATGATCATGATGCCCTCATGTCCGTAATTTATTTTTATCGACACCTCTATCTCTAAACATGTGGACATATTTTTCGATTTCGGCTTTTCGCTTGAGGACAAGCGAGGTCTAAGCTTGGGGAAGTTGATACGTCCATTTTGCATCATGCTTTTATATCGATATTTATTGCATTATGGGCTGTTATTACACATTATGTCACAATACTTATGCCTATTCTCTCTTATTTTACAAGGTTTACATGAAGAGGGAGAATGTCGGCAGCTGGGATTCTGGGATGGAATATTAGAGACCTATTCCGCACAGCTCCAAAAGTCCCGAAACTTCACGGAAGATGTTTTCAGAATATATAAAAAATACTTAGCGGAAGAGATTCACCAGGGGGGCCACACCCTACCCACGAGGGTGGGGGGCGCACCATACCCCCCTGTGCGTGCCCCCCTACCTCGTGGGCCCCCTGGTGGCTCTCCGATGGCCATCTTCTGCTATATGAAGTCTTTCGATGGAAAAAAATAAGAAGCCATCTTCTCGGACGAAACTCCGCCGCCACGAGGAGGAACCTTGGCGGAACCAATCTAGGGCTCCGGCTGAGCTGTTCTGCTGGGGAAACTTCCCTCCCGGAGGGGGAAATCATCACCATCGTCATCACCCACGCTCCTCTCATCGGGAGAGGGCAATCTCCGTCAACATCTTCATCAGTACCATCTCCTCTCAAAACCCTAGTTCATCTCTTGTATCCAATTCTTGTCTCCAAGTCCGGGATTGGTGCTAGTAGGTTGCTAGTAGTGTTAATTACTCATTGTAGTTGATGCTAGTTGGTTTAATTGGTGGAAGATCATATGTTCAGATCCTATATGCATATTAATACCCCTCTGACTATGAACATGTTTATGCTTTATGAGTAGTTACGTTTATTCTTGAGGACATGGGTGAAGTCTTGCTATTAGTAGTCATGTGAATTTGGTATTCGTTCGATATTTTGATGAGATGTATGTTGTCATCCCTCTAGTGGTGTCATGTGAACATAGACTACATGACACATCACCATTATTTGGGCCTAGAGGAAGGCATTGTGAATTAATAAGTAGATGATGGGTTGCTAGAGTGACAGATGCTCAAACCCTACTTAATGCGTTGCTTCGTAAGGGGCTGATTTGGATCCATATGTTTCATGCTATGGTTAGGTTTACCTTAATACTTTTGTTGTAGTTGCGGATGCTTGCAATAGAGGTTAATCATTAGTGGGATGCTTGTCCAAGAAAGGCAGCACCCAAGCACCGGTCCACCCACATACTAAATTATCAAAGTACCGAACGCGAATCATATGAGCGTGATGAAAACTAGCTTGATGATATTCCCATGTGTCCTCGGGAGCGCTTTTCTCTATATAGGAGTTTGTCCAGGCTTGTCCTTTGCTACAAAAAGGATTGGGCCACCTTGCTGCACCTTATTTACTTTAGTTACTTGTTGCTCATTACAAATTATCCTATCACAAAACTATCTGTTACCACTTGTTTCAGTACTTGCAGAGAATACCTTGCTGGAAACCGCTTATCATTTCCTTCTGCTCCTTGTTGGGTTCGACACTCTTACTTATCGAAAGGACTACGATAGATCCCCTATACTTGTGGTTCATCAAGGCTTCTGGCGGCGGAACTCCCGATCTATTGTGCTCTCTGAAGTTTTTAGGGTATATGGGAGGAAGAAGTACGTCGGTGGACCTCCGGGCTGTCCATGAGGCAGGGGGGCACGCCCAGGGGGTGGGCGCGCCCCCACCCTCGTGGGAAGCCCGGGACTCTCCTGGTCCAACTCCAATACTCCGTGGGCTTCTTCTGGTCCAAAAATAAGTTCCGTGAAGTTCAGGTCAATTGGACTCCGTTTGATTTTCCTTTTCTGCGATACTCTAAAACAAGGAAAAAACAGAAACTGGCACTGGGCTCTGGGTTAATAGGTTAGTCCCAAAAATAATATAAAAGTGTATAATAAAGCCCATAAACATCCAAAACAGTTAATATAATGGAACACTCAAAAATTATAGATACGTTGGAGACGTATCACGAGGCACCTACACCATCCCGCTCGCTTCGTCCCCCGCCATCCCTCGCGGGCGACGTGGCTCACGACGCGCCTCCTCCTCCTCCTCTGCATGGCGTAGACCCCGAGCCAAGGCGTGAGGCTCCCTAGCATGACCCACCGCATAGGGCGCCGACGCGTGATGGAGAAAGCTGCCAGGTGGTGCAGCGGCCCCAAGGAGAAGCGCACGCGCTTCCAGCACCGCCACGTCAAGACTGTGCCAGAGGTGGAAGCGTGCTAGCGACAAGACTAGGCTCCTCCTCTGAGGCTGGCCTCTGTGAGTGCGGCAGGTTGCCATGCTTTTGTGACGCCCCCGATTTGACCGTACACTAATCATACACGCAAATGTGTACGATCAAGATCAAGGACTCACGGGAACATATCACAACACAACTCTAGACACAAATTAAAATAATACAAGCTTTATATTAGAAGCCAGGGGCCTCGAGGGCTCGAATACACAAGAGTCAACGGAAGCATCAATATCTGAGAACATATATAAGTTAAACAAGTTTGCCTTAAGAAGGCTAGCACAAAAACAACAACGATCAAAAAGGCAAGGCCTCTTGCCTGGGAGCCTCCTAACTACTCCAAGTCATCAGCGGCCGTCACGTAGTAGTAGGCACCCTCGGGGTAGCAGTAGTCTTCAGTGGTGTCGTCTGGCTCCTGAGATCCGTCATCTGGTCACAACAATCGGGTATGTGGGAAAGAGGTAGCAAAGCAGCTGTGAGTACTCATCCAAAGTACTCCCAAGACTTACATCAGATCTAAACTAAGTATGCATATGTATCAAAGGAAATGGGCTGTATCTGTGGACTAAACTGCAGAATGCCAGAATAGAGGAAAGGCTTAGTCCTATCGATTACTAACATCTTCTGGAAACCACCATCTTGCAGCAACAGGAGGGGGTAGAGTAGCATAAAGTAAAGTAGCAGTAGTGTTATCAACCTCGGCCAGAGATCCTTTCTCGACTCCCAGCGAGAAAGCAATGCCAGAGCCATACTATCCATTTCTCATATCCATTCATTTCTCATCACAAGTATCCAGTTCTAGTTGTATCGATCGGGATACAACTCCAAGTGTCCGTTACCGTAGGACATGCTATCGATAGATGTTTTCTTCCCTGCAGGGGTGCACCAACTTACCCACCACGCTCGATTAACTTCGGCCGGACACACTTTCCTGGGTCATGCCCGGCCTTGGCCAAACAATACGCCGCAACCCGACCTAGGCTTAATAGAGAGGCCAGCACGCCGGACTAAACCTATGCCCCCAGGGGTCATGGGCCATCGCCCCGGGAACTCCTGCACATTGCGTGGCGGCCGGTGAGCAGACCTAGCTACCTCCTTCAACAAGGCAGGAGCTTACACAGTCCAACCTGGCGTGCGCCGCTCAGTCACTGGCGTCTATTAAGCTTCGGCTGATGTGTACGACGCAGAACGCCCATACTATGCCCATGTGATGGTTAGTGCTATCAGGCCAGAGGCCCCTCGGATCAAATATCCAAATCATAATTTATTAGGAGCACGCGGTAACGAGCAAAGACTCATGATCGACGTGACCCCGTCGCCCCGTCTCGAGTACTTGCAGAAAGGGCTAAGAATGCCCGGCCACGCCTCGTAAGTATCTCGCGGGCACCTTCCAGGTCAACCCGACTCCACATCACTCACTATTAAGCTCGCGCGGGTACCCCTCAGAGCCGACCCGTATTTAGTAACATGGCTCAGTGCAATGTCATAGTAACCATAGTAACTGTGTGTCTAACACCAAGGGGAAAACCCGAGGAATCACCCCCGGTGAATTCCACCCGATGTTGTCATCAAGGTGAACGTAAGAGGATCCACCCTCGAGGTTCACACTTGAGGGGTTGCACGACAGAGCCGTAGCAGAAGTGGTTAAGGAGGAAATCACCCTCGATGACCACGGCCGAATAGCTACAGTACAGAGATCTCATCAGGAGTGATGTAAGAGGTTCCACCCTCGGCACTCGATGGTAACTCTGCAGAGTTGTACACTAGGGGGGGTGATGTGAAGTGTCGGGGCCTGGACATCGATCACGTTGATCGAGTCATCAATCATAAAGCGGGGAAACTGGGACAAGGTGGGGGTCACTGATGGATCACTAACCAACCTATACTAAGAAGTTTAGAATAAGCAGGTAAGGTATGAAAGCAGGTAACAAAAATGGGCTATGCATCAGAGTAGGATCATACAGAAAGCAGTAGCAGTTCTAATGCAAGCATGAGAGAGAAGAAATGGGTGATATCGGAATGCTCAAGGGGGGTTTGCTTGCCTGGTTGCTCTGGCAAGGAGGGGTCGTCATCGACGTAGTCGATCATAGGGGCAACATCGGTCTCCGGGTCTAGAGAAGAGAAGAGGGGGAAGAAACAGCAAATATAAAGCAACATAGCACCACAAAGCATAACAAGGCAATTAGATGTGCTAGGTGTGACCTAACGTATGGCTACACGATAAAGGTGAAGGGGGAAAACAGATGGGAATGTTTTCCCGGTTCCGGACCTGTGTCAGACAGATGACCGGAGGGGGAAAGTTCCATGTTCAGATAGTTAGAGGCATCTGACATGCATGTGGGTAGTGTATTCGGGTTCGTCTCGTCGTTCTGAGCAACTTTCATATATAAACTTTTTCGATCCGAGCTACAGTTAATTTTCTATGATTTTTCAAAGATTTAACAATATTCTGAAATTACTATTAATTCGAAAATAATCAGGAAATTGCTAGGTGTACCCAGCCCTGTGTACACAGATTGTGCACAGAGACTGACAAGTGGGCCAGGGGGTCCCGATTGACCAGTCAACGTTTGACTGGTCAACAGGGGGTGGGGCCCTCCTGTCATTGACTGTTTCGTTAACTAACTAGTTAATTTAGTCTAATTAGGCTATTAGGCTAAGTAACTTCAATTAGGTTAATTAAACCTAATTAACTAATTAATTAATTATATTTATTATTATTTATTTTTTAAATCTTTTAAAAAAACAGGGGAAGGGCCCCACTGCTCAGTGGCCCATTAGGCCACTAGAGTGGGTGGTTAACGGGGCGGGCGCTGCCCCGGGCAGAGGCCAAACCCGCCCAGGTGTGGGGCGAGCCCGGCGGGGCGCCGGCGAGGCGCAGCAGGCTGGAGCCGGAGCGAGGCGAGGTGCGAGGCTGCAGAGGCGGGGTGCGAGGGCCACGGCGGGCGAAGCCGGTAGCCCCGGTCGGCGGGACGGGGCACAGCGGAGCACGGGGTGGGGCTCGCGCGCGGTAGCGGCGTGACGGCAGCCACGGCGGCCACGGCGCTCCGCCGGCAGTCAATGGTGGCAGGAGCGGGCACGCCAGTGACTCACCACGGCGCTCTGCCTGCCCCCTGGGCGCGCCCCCTGCCTCGTGGGCCCCCTGGTGCTCCACCGACCTCAACTCCAACTCCATATATTCGTGTTCAGGGAGAAAAAATAAGGGAGAAAGATACATCACGTTTTACGATACGGAGCTACCGCCAAGCTCTAAACTCTTTCGGGAGGGCTGATCTGGAGTCCGTTCGGGGCTCCGGAGAGGGGAATCCGCCGCCGTCGTCATCATCAACCATCCTCCATCACCAATTTCATGATGCTCACTACCGTGCGTGAGTAATTCCATCGTAGGATTGCTGGACGGTGATGGGTTGGATGAGATTTATCATGTAATCGAGTTAGTTTTGTTAGGGTTTGATCCCTAGTATCCACTATGTTCTGAGATTGATGTTGCTATGACTTTTCTTTGCTTAATGCTTGTCACTAGGGCCCGAGTGCCATGATTTCAGATCTAAACCTATTATGTTTTCATGAATATATGTGAGTTCTTGATCCTATCTTGCAAGTCTATAATCACCTACTATGTGTTATGATCCGGCAACCCCGAATTGAAAATAATCGGGACCACTCCTTGTGATGACCATAGTTTGAGGAGTTCATGTATTCGCCATGTGTTAATGCTTTCGCCCGGTACTCTATTAAAAGGAGGCCTTAGTATCCCTTAGTTTCTGCTAGGGCCCCGCTGCCACGGGAGGGTAGGACAAAAGATGTCATGCAAGTTCTTTTCCATAAGCACGTATGACTATATTCGGAATACATGCCTACATTATATTGATGAATTGGAGCTAGTTCCGTGTCACCAAATGTTATGATTGTTACATGATGAACCGCATCCGGCATAATTCTCCATCACCGATCCAATGCCTACGAGCTTTCACATATTGTTCTCCGCTTATTTACTTTTCCGTTGCTACTATTACAATTACTATAAAACCCCAAAATATTACTTTTGTTATCATTACCGTTACTTCCATATTACTTTGCTACTAAATACTTTGCTGCAGATACTAAGTTACCCATGTGTGGTTGAATTGACAACTCAACTGCTAATACTTGAGAATATTCTTTGGCTCCCCTTGTGTCGAATCAATAAATTTGGGTTCAATACTCTACCCTCGAAAACCGTTGCGATCCCCTATACTTGTGGGTTATCAGGCCATCATTTCAGCGTTCACTGATGGCGTCCAGGATGTCAAGATGAAGGAAGGGCTCGCCATACATGAGGACCTGTGCTCGGCTCTGGAGATGTTCAACATGGCAACCAGATGTGCGAGGGCAGAGGAAGGTCGCCTCGCCCTCCTGGAGCTCCCGGAGGCCGATCCTGAAGACAAGAAAGCCAAGGCTATGGACGTGAAGTGCAAGGGCTCTGCTGTGCTCATGGCTGAACCTTAGATGAAGCGCGACTGCGGCCATGCTGAGTCCTCCAAGGGCAGCCGCCCGTTCTGCATCTTCCACAATGTTCACAGCCACAACACCAATGACTGCCAAGAGCTCAGGGCCATCCATGACGGGCGCCTTGGCCGCCGTCCTGAGCGCAACAACCGTGGCTTCGCCCCCGGAGCAGGGCGCAGTGGAGGTCGCTGGGACAACCGCGACCCTCGCCAGGACTGGCGTGACCAGCCTCATGAGGACCATTGGCAAGGCTAGCCTTGCGATGGCCCCTGGAGGGACCAGCCTCGTGAGGACCGTCCTCAGGGCAACGCCGGCCTCCCTCCGCTACCGCCGCCGCCGAGGAGGAACGACGACCACCACCAAGATGATGGGGCCGGGGGCTTCCAAGAGCCTCTCGCCGTTGCCTGCATCCTGGTTGGCACTCAGGACCCCGCCTCTCATCGCATCTTCAAGCAATTTGATCGTGAGGTGAACGCGGCCCATCCCAGGATCGGGGCGTCGCATCCCCTTAGGTGGTCCAAGTACGCCGTCACCTTCGACTCTATAGACCAGCTCAAGTGCTCAGCTGCCGCTAATGCACTCCCAATGCTCTACTCACCGACTATCAGCAACGTCCTCGTCACCAAGACACTCATTGACGGTGGAGCGGGACTCAACGTCCTCCCTGCCGAGACGTTTGAAAGGCTCCAGGTGCCCTACGACCAGCTCCTCCCCACTAAGGCCTTCTCAGGGGTGACCGATGGCTCCATCGTTCCCCTGGGACAGATTCGTCTCCCTGTCACCTTGAGCAAGCGCGACAACTACCGCACCGAGCTCATCGACTTCGACGTCGCCCACATTCGCCTCCCATGCAACGCCATCCTCGGGTAACCGGCCCTCGCCAAGTTCATGGCTGTGACTCACCACGGCTACAATGTCCTCAAGATGACAGGAAGTGGTGGCATCATCACATTCGCCTGTGACAAGAAGGATGCGGTGTCCTCCCTTGAGCGCCTACCAAGCCGCAGCGGTCGAGAACTCAGATGACGAGGGTGCCATCCGTCCTCCCGAGGCTGTCCCCAAGAAGAAGAAGCATCTCCTCCTCAGAGGCCCTCAGGAGGCCGTGGCGTCCAACGATCGCGCCTCAGGCCCCGTGCCCACTACTGGGGCGCCTTTCCCCCTTGCATATGAAGGCGCGCCCGACGCCCCTCTTAGGACGGGCTCGGGGGCTCTCGTCTGGAGGGCCTCTGACCTGACCAACGTCACGAGGGAGGCGTTCGGGCACCATGTGGAGGCATGCTTCAACGCACGCTTCCGTGAGCAGGGCGCAGGGCGCCAGGCACTTAGGAGTTCATCACCAGGGCAATCGAAGAGCTTCAGGAGGCGCCAGCCATCACGGCGAGCGCCGCCCCGCACCACCTAGTGCAGCTGCCAGCCCTGACATGGGTGGCGAGCTGTGCGTCTGCGTCAACATCCCAGGCCTCAACAGGGTCGCCTCTCAGGAGCTCTTCTGGCGTCCTGCATCCGCCGGAGTGGGGGCTGCCCCCGCAGCTATGTCCGCATTTCGTTCGGCCTGCTGAACATGGCTGCCACACACCAGCGCTACATGCAGGGTGTCTTGGCGGCTCACAAGGCTAGGCATCAGGCAATCTTGATGGAGGATAGATGGACCCTCCCGAGCCTCCTGAACCTCCGAGTCCCCGAGACTCAGGAGCCAGGCGACTCATGAGGAACGACCTCTTCAGCGCACGTCTTCAGCTACTCCAACACTTCTACAACGACTTTACCAGGTGCCTTTTTGGTTTGTTCAGTTGAGGGCACCCCTCGGGCTGCATCATCCTCAAGCTGTTAGGGCCAGCCCCACAGCCGCACCATTTTGATTCATGTACTCTGGACCAGTATGCATGCTTGTGTTATCGTGGTTATCGACGTTACCCATGCTGTCTCATTGTCTATGGAGTCGCCCCTTGTAGCCTCTGCGCGTTTCTAACCCGCCTCTTGCTCATCCCACAATGGGGGCTGCTGGCACGACGCATGTGCTCGGGTCTGTCCCTGCAGCGCTGTCGGCATTCTGGGAATGGGGGTCCCCAGACTTGCCTGCCCGTAGCCCACGGCGTGGCTGAGCTAGCAGGTCTGTACGGCCCATCTTCATCGATGAGGTATTCAAGACCCTCGCGAGGGGGATGACGCAAGACCTCCTCAGGAGCGGCCTCGCCAGGCAGGTTCATGAGGGGCGGAGAGATCAAGGCAAGGCAAACCTCGCGAGGTCCTCGTGACATGAGCCATGACGATCGAGACCAGGCGGGTGCCAGCGCGCGCAGTGTCCTTGCTTCCTCTTTGGTGCCAAGGGGGCAAGCGTAGGCGCGGAGTACTGAGGCATCAAGCAAAGGTTTCCATATCGGTGCAATGAGACCAAGACCAGCAGGACGGCAAGATGGAGGTCACCATGGAGCCCAAGACGCCGTCACCACCAGAGCCTTTTGCAGGCGAAGACTACTTTTGTCAGGATAAGCTATACTAGCTGTCCTCTTTCAAATTGGCCGTTGTTGGCTTCCTTCCCGCTCAATATTTGGGGAGAGGACCAGGGCCTATATAAGTAGAACTAGCCACCACAGTAAAGAGACGGGACTAGAGAAGGAAGAACTCATTCAGAGGCATCTCACCCGCACAAGTTCGCCAAGCACAAGAACACCTCAACCTTAGGAGGCTGTTCTTGCCCTTGTACTGTTCATCAGCAGCCCAAGAGGCAATCCACCACCACCACACTGCAGTAGGGTATTACACCACAACGGTGGCCCGGACCAGTATAAATCTTGTGTCTTTCTGTTGCAAGTTCTAGGAGTTCATCCGCGACATCTTAGCGAGCTAGGGCGTGGATCGATAGGGACAAAACCTTCACGCGCACCCCAGTGTTCGAACCTCGAGGGTTTTTGCCGGAACCCGTGATCTGACATTTGGCGCGCCAGGTAGGGGTGCGCCGAAGCTTCCTTCCATCGCTCCGCGCCCCGTTGCTCCGTCGTCTCCATGGCAGACGCGCGCCGCGCTCGTGCTGAGCGCGGGCTACCCTCGCCGCCCGCGTCGCTCTGACGGCTCCCATTGGCGGGCCACCTCGTTGTTCCCCGTCGCCTGCCTCCAACACCGCCACCGGCCCGGCAGGGAACGAGCAGCAAGCATCCTCGCTGCACCCCTCGGTGCGGCCGGACGGCCGCACCGCCAGTCCATCGCTGACCCCGACCGGTTCTTCTTCCCATGCACGTCGCCCTCCCATGGACGCACGGGCCGCGCTCCTCATGGCACACGAGCTACTGCGCTACTGACTGGTCGACGACCTCTACGAGGACTGGCTCGACCACATCGCCAAGCTTGTCTACGCCGCAGGGGGCTCCCCTGTGACGTCCCTCTCTCCGCCTCGCCCTCCGCCAGCTACGGGCGACGTAGCTCACGGAGCGCCTCCACCACCTCTGCCCCAAGACGGCGCCCTGGCGCCAAGGCGCGCGGCTCCACGACGTGACCCGCCGTGTCCCGCGCCCGCACGTGAAGAAAGAAGCTGTCAAGAAGTCCCTCGACCGCAATAAAATGCTCCGCCGCTCCTCGCGCCACCGCGCCAGGACCGGCTGTTGCGGCAAGACCACGCGTCATCTGTAGCGGCAGGGCGCGGACCCCATCAAGACCAAGCTCCACCCCCAAGGCGGGCTCCGGTGACAACAGCCGGCTCGCTTTCACCCCCGAGCTGCGTAGCGTCGCCTGGCTGGGCAAGTTCAAGCTGGATCTGCCTCCTCGCTACGACGGCACGCCCGACCCCGCGGAGTTCTTGCAGCTCTACGAGCTGAGCATCAAAGCGGCCAACGGCGACGAGAAAGTCAGGGCGAACTGGTTTCCCATGGCTCTCAAGGATGGCGCCCGCTCCTGGCTCCTGAACCTACCACTGGGCTCGATCTCCTCCTGGGACTAGATGCGCAACCGCTTCATCGCCAACTTCCAGTGCACTCACGACCGCCCGCCGGCTGCGGGTGACCTGCGCCGCGTCAAGCAACAACCGGGAGAGACCCTCCAGAAGTACATCCAGCGCTTCAGCAACGTCCGCCTCAAGATCCCCAAGGTGACGGACGAGGCCATCATCTCTGCTTTCTCTAATGGCGTCCGCGACGTCAAGATGAAGGAAGAGCTCGCTATCAACCAGGAGCTATGCACGTCCCTGGAGTTGTTCAACCTGGCGACCAAGTGTGCAAGAGCTGAGGAGGGGTGCCTGTCCCTCCTCGAGCTCCCAGCCGCAGACCTGGAGGAGAAGAAAGTCAAGGCCAAGGACGTGAAGTGCAAGGGAGCAGCCGTGCTCGCAGCGGAACCAGACACCAAGCGTGGCAGAGACCAACCAGAGTCATCCAAGGGCAGCCGTCTGTTCTGTGCCTTCCACAACGTGAATACCCACAACACCAACAACTGTCAAGAGCTCAGAGCCATTCGCGAAGGACGCTTCGGTCAACGCCCCGAGCGCGGCGACCGGGGCTACGGCCGAGGAGGAGGACGTGGTGGCAGACGTTGGAATGACCGTGGCCCGCGCCAGGAGTGGCGCGACCGGCCTCGTGAGGACCGCTGGCAGGATCAGTCTCGCGAGGGCGCCTGGAGGGATCAGCCTCGTGAGGATAGTCCTCAAGGCAACGCCGAACTCCTTCCGTTGCCGCCACTGCCAAGAAGGAATGACGAACACCATCAAGACGAGGGGGCTGGGGGCTTCCAGGAACCGCGTGCTATCGCCTGCATCTTGGGCGGAGCCCAGGCCCCAGCCTCGCAGCGTATCTTCAAGCAGTTTGCTCGTGAAGTGAATGCAGTCCTCCCCAAGCTCGAAGCCACACACCCACTCAGATGGTCCCAGTGCCCCATCATGTCCAACTCGGCAAATCAGCTCAATTGCGCAGCTACCACTGGCGCCCTCCTGATGCTTTGCTCCCCAGTCATCAGCAACGTGCAAGTTACCAAGACCCTCATCGACGGTGGCGCAGGGTTCAACGTCCTGTCCGTCGACACATTCGACAACCTCCAAGTTCCATATGACCAGCTTCAGCCTACCAAGCCTTTCTCAGGAGTGACCGACGGTTCCACCACACCGATAGGGCAGGTCCGCCTCCCTGTCACCTTCGAGGAACGCAAGAACTACCACACCGAGTTCATCGACTTCGACATTGCGCACATCCGTCTGCCGGACTCGGGTATCCAGCCCTGGCCAAGTTCATGGCGGTGACCCATCACGGCTACAATGTCCTCAAGATGCCGGGAAGCGGCGGGATCATCATGGTCCCATGTGAAGAAAGAGATGCGGTGTGCTCCCTCGAGCGTGCCTTCCAAGCTGCAGCAATTGACGACCCCGACAGCAAGGGCGAGGGCCCTCCTGAGGTCATCCCCAAGAAGAAGAAGAAGAAGCTGCGTCGTGCAGGACCTCAGAAGGGTGGCGTCACAGCCGGAGCCTCGTCAGGATCAGCACCTGCTCCCGGGGCGCCTCTCTCCATAGCATAGGAAGGCGCGCCCGGCGCCCTTCTCGGGCAAGGCTCGGGGGCTTTCTTTTGGAAGGCCTCAGACCTTGCCCACATCACAAGGGAGGCGCTTGGGCACCACCTAGAGGTGCGCTTCACGGCATGTTTCCCTCAGGAGGGCACATGGCAAGGATCGCCCACCGTTCAGGAGTTCGTCACCAAGACCAACCAGGAATTGCAAGACGCAAGGGCCATGCGCGGCGACCGCCGCTCACGAGGCACGGGTTCCCATCCAGGTGAGGATGTCGGGCTGCGCGTCTGCATTGACGTTCCAGGGCCCAACAGGGCCGCTTCTTAGGAGCTTTTATGGCCTTCGCGCATGGGACGCAGCGAGGACCCACCGCACAGCTACATTCGCATGCCCTTCAGCCTGCCGAGCGTGTCGTCTGCCTACCAGCGCAACTTGCGGTGCATCCTAGCAGCTCAGGAGGCCAGGCACCACGCCGTCCTGATGGAGATGGAGACGGTCCTCAAGGAACCACCTAAGCCCCAGAGCCTCCTGAGGCTCAGGGCCCCGGTGGCTCGTGAGGAGCAACCCCTTCGCTACGCACCTTCAGCTGCCCCAAGTCTCCTTCGTCAACATAACCAGGTGACATTTTCCAAGTTCATTTAGCTGGGAGCATCCCTCAGGCTACATCATTCCCATGTCGCGTGGGTCCATCCCTGTGGCACGTATCCCTTTTTATGTCTTTAGTTTACCTTGTTGGGAGCACCACTCGGGCTGCATCATCCCCAAGCCGCTCGGGCAGATGCAGTGGCACGTATCTCCCATGCACTTACTTGAGCCTGCTACTCTCATGTTTAATCTACCTATGATTACTACTTGCTCGATCGCCACCCATCTTGGGGACCGCGCGCCGGCCATCTTTCTTCGGCACCCTTCGCGTGAGTAAGTTGAGCACGGCGTCTGTGCTCGGGCCCGTCCCTGCAGCGTCGATAAATCCAACGACTGAGCTCTGTCTCGCGGGCCGGCCCCATTTACGTCACCTCCTGGGGTCGTTGGTGCTTGGCTTTCCCATGCGATAACGTCAGGAGATTCGTTCGGCGCAGGTTGTCTGACCACCTCGCAGGACCAGCATAGCGAACAAGAACCAAGACTAGGCGCAACCTGCCTTGAGGTAGGGCCTCGTGAGTCCCGCGCTGGCTCACGAGTGCCCATATACACCTCGTCTAGCCCTGTCGTGCAAGCCACATGTCAGGGCGGGGCTGTATACACCCCGGGGGCTCTCCGCAGAGGGAGCCCCCCTCCCACGCACAAGTGGAAGCACCATGCTCCGCGCTGGCCGTCGACACTGCCGAGGAGCGGCTATGCCCGTGCACAAGCGGAAGCACTATGCTCTGCGCTGGTGGTAAACAACCGAGGGCGGCTTCACGTTCGTACCAACCTCAGGGAGCCATAGAGCTTAGCGTACGGCCTCATCGCAACGCCTCCCCTCGGGAGAGCCGCGCGAGGGGGCTGGGCACGGGGGCTGCGCTCGGGTCACGCCCAAGCGTATGCCACCCAACCAGGTCTCCCGGACCTGGGGGCTGTGCTCGGGTCACGCCCAAGTGCACGCCACCCAACCAGGTCTCCCGGACCTAGTCGTCACACGCCCCTCCTGAGCCGAGCCTCGGCGAGGGCAAAGGTATAGAGATTGTTTGCACGTCAAGGGGGACTCATGAGCATCGCGACTCAGGAGCCTAACTGGTCACGTATCCCCTCACTCCTTGGTCCGTCTTGGTATCCGGTCGGCCCAACGGTGGTTGAGGTATGCGCGGGGCCGGGCTCTGCCGATGTAGAACATTAACCTATCCTC
This sequence comes from Triticum urartu, assembly GCF_003073215.2. Classification (NCBI taxonomy): domain Eukaryota; kingdom Viridiplantae; phylum Streptophyta; class Magnoliopsida; order Poales; family Poaceae; genus Triticum; species Triticum urartu. The sequence continues at coordinate 148,358,074 of NC_053022.1, forward strand.
ACATACTCTCCCTGTAAGCTGTTTGCGCATCAAGGGGGATTCCTGAGCATCGCGACTCAGGAGCCTAACTGGTCACGTAGCTCCTCACTCCCTGGTCCGTCCTGTTCTCCGGTCGGCCCAACGGCAGTTGAGGTATGCACGGGGCCGGGCTCTGCCAACGCAGAACACAAAGCAAATAGGATGAAAATCGCAAAATCTCAAAGCAAATATTACAAGACATATTGTCCTCACAATATCAAATGGAAGTTTTAACGCCTCCACGAGGCCTGATGCGTATTGCAGGAATGAAACAGGAAAGCAGCTGCAGGTCACCCCTGGACACCGCTATCGCCTACAGAAGGTACTCCGCCCTTGGTAGCGTCGTCTTCACATGCACCGCCAGCTGCAGGATCGGTGGCATCGCCGGTCGAGGGTGCGAGGACGAAGCCGCGAAACTTCTTCAGTAGGGCCTCCACCTAACCTTTCACGGCTGCGGCGGTGGCCGCATAATGTTCATCAGCTATAGGCTCCAGCTGCTTGTCGAGACAAGCATTGGGGTTGCGAAGGTACAGATGGCTGAAGACACGCATCAGCGCAGCTGAAGAAAGGACACGAGCCTCTGCCTCAGCCATGGGACCGATGCCCTCCACGACTTCCTCAAGCGCCTTCACCAAGTGGGGAAGCAGCTGACCAGGGCCATCCTCGTCGGTGGTCAGCGGCTTCTCCAGGCCCTTCTTGTACAGTGACTTCAGCACCACGCTGGACCTCTTCTCATGAAGCGAGAAGGCCACGCGGTCTTCGGCCAGGACCTTCGCCTTGGTTTCGAGCTCAGCCTCCCTCGCCTTCTCCTTCCGCTCTAGCTCCTCTAGTCGGCTGCGCTCCCTGGCCTGTGCCTTCGTTAGCTCCCCCAACTCGGTATCGCGGCCCTTGATGGCGTCCTCCTGAGCCTTCATCTCCTCCTCCTTTGCTTTGCGGTAACGTGTTTCTTTTGTGCGCTCATCGCACAGGCTCTTCAGCTCACCCTCCAGCTTTTGGCAGTGGTTGCGGGCGGCCTCGGCGTCCTTCGGCGCCGCCTCGCAATCGGCCGCAGCTCTGGCAGCGGCCTGCTTCTCCTTCTCGGAGGCCGCCGCGGCCTGGCTCAGCGACGCTCGAACTGCCAAGTCAGAATGAAGCCAGCCTGAGGCCAGTTCCAGGCGCCCGACCACTAGGTGCGGGTCCACGCCTAGGAGGTCTTCTCGCAGCTTGGCCATCCCCGAGAAGACACGCTGCAAGACTACGGAGGGAGCAGAAGAATTTGGGGCCAGAGGCGCAGGAGCAGGAGGAGGCGACGTCGTTACCAGAGCCTATAAGATCAAGGGCTCCGGAGCCCTTGGGACCTCATCAGCCGAGCGGGTGCCGGCACTTCCGGAGCCGGCGGGGCCATGGGGGCTGATTCCTCCTGCCGATGCTCCTCTTGGCCTCGCAAGGGCGACCAGGCCAGAGAGGTGCGGGTGCTGTCGCCTCTCTTCTCCGCAGAGGGGGGCACGGCCACGGCATCCTCCTTCCTCTTCTTTGCTGAAGACACCGGCCTGATCAAGCAAGGGCGAATGCCAGAAAATAGCAAGTACAAGCAGGAACAAGACAAAGCTCGAAGCACTTACTAATCCACTATGACAAAGTCTACCTTACGCTTGGGGAGCCTGAAACCCAAAAGTGTCGGGGCCTGAGGAGTGGGCACACGGGCTCCGGGGCCAGAAGACGGCGCATCAGAAGGGCCGGAGCCGGCTCCAGGCGGTGTCAAGTTAGAGGCAGCATCTCAAGAGACTAGCGACGATCCACCCCTTGTCGGGATGAGGGGCAGCTCCCTCTCCTCCTGGTGGGCGTCGACCTCGGCGTCGTCTGGCAGAGCACGGAGGATGTCGGCCTTGCTCAAGGAGGATTTCTCCCCCATCTCCTCGGGGGTCTCCTTCGAGTCCTCCTCCCCCTCTTCCTCCCCGCGGGACTCGTCAGAAGACACCTCCACCGGCTTCGGCGTTGCAGAGGCCCCAGCAAGCGCCGGCGGCACCAGCCCACGCACGTCAAAGGTCGGCCTGGAGGCAACGAATTGCTCCCAGTCCTTGCAATGGAACAAAGGAAGAAAGGCGCTCGGCGGGTACTCTTGGTTATCCCCAACCAAGAGGCGCAGAACTGCAGTCAGCTCGTCATCACGCAAGGCCACCGAGCTCAGACGAATATTGTCTTCTTCATCTCCAAGCTTCCACAAAGGGAGCGCATGCCCCTGAAGTGGAGCAACACGCAGCATCAAGAATTCCTTTAGGAGCATGGCCCCTGTCACCTTGGCCTCCTTCGCATCGCCTGGCTTCAAATCGATCTTCATCTGCTCCAACACCGACGACGCCCTCTCGTCGGTGAGCTCTACAGGAGACCACCCCTTGTCAGACTAGGGCGCCTCCATCGGCAGTTCCAAGCGTGGATGGACGCACTTGGCACTCATCATGACCCATTTGGCCCTGATGTTGTCAACCCTCTCCCGGTGTTCGAGATCAAGTTGGCCTGGCCGGCCACGATGAAGTTGGCACACCCGGAGATATGGCCGCCGGTGAGGCGGAGGAAGAAGTGGCGCAACAGTGCCACAGGCGGCATCACGCCCTGGTACGCCTCGAAATAGTAGGCGGATATAGACAAGAGAAGAATGGAGTTGGGATGGAGATGCAGCGCCTGCAGCCCGAAGTGGTCGAGGACCTCGAAAAAGAAATCAGAAAAAGGGGGGAACCAACCCGGCGGCGATGCTGCTCGTGAAGAAAGGGAAGAAGGTGCTTCCCTCAGGCTCCGGCGCGTCAGAGGCAAGCCAGAGCTCCGTCTTCCCCCTGTCGTTGCTCTCCCCTGCTGTCAGCAAGTGCGTGGAGGGCTAGGTTCTTCTCCGTGACATTGGGCGCATCGAGGGCTGGCTCGAACCAAGCCAGCGCCGAGGAGGACTTGACCTTGCGCGGCGCCATTGGTCGCAGGTGCAGAGCGAGGTTGGAGCAGATCTGGAGGTTTCGGCAGCATGGAGCAAGAAAGGGGATCTGGAGCTAGGCGAGGAAGAAGCAATGAAGGCAAGCACTGTCTGCGCCAGCCTTTTTGTCAAGATGGGCAGTTGCCGAGGCAGCGTGGGGAAGTGGAGACGCCCATGTCCAATCAACTGCTACGCATCAACCGAGGCCGCATGCTTTTGGGGCCCGCGGCGCTCCGCGCTTGACCTTTGGCTTCGCCTTGAAGCCAAGCCCGAGCGTGCCTTGGGCCCGAGGGCTACCGTCGGCGTTCTGGGAACGGGGTTCCCCAGACTTGCCTGACTGCGGCCCACGGCATGGCTGAGCTAGCAGGTCTGTACGGCCCATCTTCATCGACGAGGTATTCAAGACCCTCGCGAGGCGGACGACGCAAGACCTCCTCAGGAGCGCCCTCGCCAGGCAGGCTCACGAGGGGCAGAGAGATCAAGGCAAGGCAAACCTCGCGAGGTCCTCGTGACGTGAGCCATGATGATCGAGACCAGGCGGGCGCCAGGTGGGCGCCAGCGCGTGCAGTGTCCTTGCTTCCTCTTTGGTGCCAAGGGGCCAAGCGCAGGCGCGGAGTACCGAGGCATCAAGCAAAGGTTTCCATATTGGTGCAACGAGACCAAGACCAGCAGGATGGCAAGACGGAGGTCACCATGGAGCCCAAGACGGCGTCACCACCAGAGCCTTTTGCAGGCAAAGACTACTTTTGTTAGGATAAGCTGTACTAGTTGCCCCCTTTCAAATTGGCCGCTGTTGGCTCCCTTCCCGCTCAATATTTGGGGAGAGGACCATGGCCTATATAAGTACAACTAGCCATCACAGTAAAGAGACGGGACGAGAGAAGGAAGAACTCATTCAGAGGCATCTCACCCGCACAAGTTCGCCAAGCACAAGAACATCTCAACCTCCGGAGGTTGTTCTTCCCCTTGTACTGTTCATCATTAGCCCAAGAGGAAATCCACCACCAGCACACTGGAGTAGGGTATTACACCACAACGGTGGCCCGAACCAGTACAAATCTTGTGTCTTTGTGTTGCAAGTTCATGGAGTTCATCCGCGAGATCTTAGCGAGCTAGGGCGTGGATCGATAGGGAGAAAACCTTCGCGCGCACCCCAGTGTTCGAACCTCGAGGGTTTTTGCCGGAACCCGTGATCCGACAAGCGCTGATAAACCTAAGAGACCGAGCTCTGGCTCACGGCTGGCCCCGCGCACGTCACCTCACTAGGTCCTTAGTGCCTTCGTCTTCTTGCGGAAAGATCACCTACAGGATAGCAAGCACGACTGTGTGCTGTGTTTTCTTTCTTCGGCTAACTCGCAGGAATCTCCGGAGCCGGGACCACGAGCGGCCCCGCCAGCACCTTGAGGCACAACCCCTCCTAGGCACCCTCTCAAAGCCAACCACTCTTTTTTCACGGAAATTGCTTGTACATTAAAGGGGGCCCCCCTGAGCACCGTGCCTCAGGGGCTCCTACTGGCTCTCGAGCCCTCATCCCCTGGCCTTGACCACAACATCGCAACCTGGCATACCAGCGGCGACTGAGCCTCGCTCGAGGGCCAGGACCCGAGGACGTAGAGCATCCAAACGAGTGGGAAGGATGGGGTCGGCATGAGTCCTTCCTAGGGGCGCCACCAGGAGAAGGACATAGTCTGACATCGCACATGAAGCTGTCCTCGCGGCGAAGGAATCACCGCAGGCTCGCCAAGATAAGTCGCCTTACACGCGCAGGCGTGAACCCTATGATCAGCGCTTTGTCTCTAGCGATCTCGCTCGGGCAAGGATGTCTCCCTTTTAGTCCTTTCGGAGCCGCTTGCGTGCCAAAGGGGACCCCCTGAGCATCGCGCCTCAGGGGCTCTTACCGGACCTCGGGCCGCTCACCTCCTGACCTTGACCACGGGATCGCGACCTGGCATACCAGCGACGGCCGAAGCTTGCCTAGGGACTGGGTCCTGCCGGCGTAGAGCACCAAGCTACCGCAAGAATGAAAGGGGGAACCATGCCAAAGCAAGAAGTGCAAACACGACATTGATTGGGAATAATAAGATTAAGACAAAAGTATCACAGTTTTTACATACCCCCGCGGGGCCCTTCATGGTTTTCCGTAGGAACAAAGCAAAATGAAAAGGGTCTCCCGAGGACCATGGCCCAAACAACGTCACCCGTGGCGTCAGGCTGGCGCCTTGCCTCCAGTAGGCCCGGGCACTGCGGCGCGACAACTCATAGCTGTTGTCGTCGCTCGAGCCATGTCTGGAGGATGCGCTGCTGCTGTCAGAAGAGTCGCGGACAAGTCCAAGGGCAATTTCACCGCAGGTGGCCCTGCTGCCTTGAACTCCTCCCCGGGGCAGCACTCCAGGTGTTGGCCATCCTCTCCGAAGACCTTGAAGAAGACCAATGACGCCCCATCATACTTGAAGTGGATGGCGTGACCTCCCTCCGGGCAGCAGGCGCGGGTGATCGCGCCCCATCCTCGAGTCATGAAGACATTGCCAGATTCGATGACCTCGACTTCCGCTTCTGAAGCTAGCTACAACAACCGTCGTGCTTCAACCATAGATCGACGGGCCCGCTCGATGGTATCTCCCTCGCCAGGGACCGCAGGAGCCGGAGCCATGTGCGCGGTGGCATTGCAGCCAACACCACGAACTCGCGTGCCGTGCCCTCGGCATGGGTCCGCAGGCGAGGTGGCCATACGGCCACCACATGTTCTTTTCCACGACCCCGCTCCTTGCAGTGGCCGCGGCAGCTCCCATGGGAGGGGCTTTGCGCGCGGGCATACACATGGACCAAAAAGCCCAGCGGAGCGCATTCATGCCAAGGCCGTGTCACCATGGGTACCACGGGCGTCATAGACACTCTGGGAAGATGGCGGGATGAAGAGGAAGAAGGAGGAGCGAGCGGCGAGAAGATGAAGAAGAGAAAGGGGCTCCACCCCCTTTCGCATTTATAGGGGAGGGAGGCCAATCGCTGGCCTCTCGTGATTCCAAGCAATGATGGTTTTTCTGCTTGCATCAGGTAGTTGTCAAGTTGGGAAGTTGCCGAGGGAGCATGGGGAAGTCGAGACGCTCACGCCCCATCAAGCTCCATGCGTCGACTCGGTCCTTAGGCGATTGGGGCCAGCGGCGCTTCACCCTGGCCCTTTGGCTTCGCCCCAAAGCCATGTCCGAGCGCGCCTTGGGCCCGGGGGCTACTGTCGGCATTCTGGGAACCAGGGTACCCAGACTTGCCTGCCTGCGGACCACGGCATGGCTCCATCGACGGCCCAGTACTGCATCTTCAGCGCCTCCAAGACAAGACCCTCGCGAGGGACCAAACCTTGTGAGGTAGACGACATCAAGACCTCCAGAGGGAGCGGCCTCCCTAGGCTGGCTCCTGAGGAGCAGAGATTTCTATGCAAGCGCCCATCTCATGAGGTTGAGGTGACGCCAGCCATGACTAACAAGGCCAGGCGGGCGCCAATGGGCGCAGAGGAGCATGTTTCCTCTTTGGTGCAAAGGAGGCAAGCACATGCGCGGGGTCCCGAGGAATCAGCCAGAGGTTTCCATTCCCGTGCAACAAGACCAAGACCGCCAGGACGTCAGGACGGATGTCATCACTAAGCCCACTGCGGCGTCATGACCAGATGCTTTGCAGGTGAAGACATCCTTTCGTCATGATAGGATGTACTAGTTGCCCCCCTTAAAAATTGTGCACTGTGGGATCCCTTCCCTCCTTCATTTGGGGGAAGAGGACCGAGGGCACTATAAATATAGCTTAGCCACCACCAAAGAGAGGGAGAGACCACACTAGCTCACACCCACGCTAGAACAGACCTCGTGAGGTTGTTCTTCCCTTGTACTAGTTCATACTCAGCCCCCCACGAGGCTAATACACCACAAAGCAGGAGTAGGGTCTTACACCGCAAGGTGGACCGAACTTGGTTAAACTATTGTGTCCCTCTTCTTTCTTGTTCATCGAGTTAGTCTGTCAGGTTGCTCAACTGGTTGGCTGGAGAGGTCGAGTCCTTCATACACGCCCCAGATTTCGAACCTTTCTTGGGTCGAGTCCTTCGCACACGCTCCAGCTAGGCTGTCGCCTCGGAGACAAGCTAGGCGTGGGACGCCTGGGCCTTGTCCACCTCCTCCTTCAGCTTGCCCAGGCGGTCCCGCTCCATGGCTTGGTCCTTGGTTGCCTGGGCTAGCTCGGCGTCACGGTCGACAAGCGCCACCTCGCGGGCCTTGAACTCCTCCTCTTACTTCTGGAGCCGTTGGCTGTGGGCGGCCTGCCCCTCACGGAGAGTCTTCGGCTCCGCCTCCACCCCACTGCAGCGCTCCTTGGAAGACGTTGTGTCGGCTAGCACCACGTCACGAGCCATGGTGGCCTCACTGGCCTCCTTCCAGCTCTCTGCGGCAGCAGCCTCGGCCCGGCCCCAGGCCGTCCTAATAGCTGCGTTGGCCTGGAGCCACCCCGAGATCAGCCCCATCTGTCCCATCACCATGACCCTGTCGGCGTCCTAAAGATCGGTCCGGAGCTGATCCAACACGGTGAAGGCTTTCGCCAGAGCCTTGGGCCTAGCGAGGGGGCCGCAGTTCACCGACACAAGGGCCTAGGGAGGAGGCAGCGTAGGCGCATGAGCGGGTGTTGCCGCCGCAGCAGGGGCAGCCGGGGGCTCTGGAGCCTCCGAACCCCCCGTGGGTGTGTCACAGCCTGATTTTTTGGCCCTATCATTTTCTTTTGTTTCTCTGAGATTTTTTCTTGAGTTTTCTTTTTCCGTGGCTTTGTGCTTTGGAAACTGAAGAAGATGACCTCTTCTTTCTTTCCAGAGTGGCTTGTCATTCTCAAACCCTTCCCAAGATCTTGCCATTTTCATCCTAGCCAAACCCCAATATTCTTTTCCTTGGAAATATTCTTTTCTATTAAAGGAATAACCCAATTTCCCCTAGGTTGTGAAGCAACCTATATTTCTATCACTCCTAAAATTCCCAAATAATTCTCATAAATTGTTTGGGTCCTATCTTCCTCAAATAAGGCAAAATATTTCATTGGCCATGTTTCCCATCACGCTCAATTAGTTCTTTTGCTACTCTGTCCTGAATGACAGATTGTGAAGCAACTGCCATTTATCTTTGCCCAATTGACCCCAAACTTTTTAAACACCTTTTCTCATCCAAATAATTACCTCATGCGAAAATTCAACTTAATTTGCCTAGAAAATATTCCTGGGCAATTTTTCAAAGTTCATGTATAAGGGAATTGGTTGTGAAGGAAGTACTAGCTAGGTTAATCCAATTGAGTTGAATTTTTGCATGGTCCTTTATTTTATCAAATCAAAGCCCTCCTCAAGATTTGAGCTCATGCAATGCATCCATGTGAGCTGAGCATCAATTCTTTGTTTCTGTCCAAATTTTCAGTTAGTGAAGCAAGTATATTTTATCTTGCTCCATTATGTCTGAAAATTTTCCTAGGCCTCCTCTACCTATATAAGTTATCTCCACAAGATTTGGTCTCATTTCATCTGTCCATTTTCCCTCTAGATTTTTCCTAAGTTTCTGTATAGAGAGGTGATGTATGAACGAAGTACCATTCTAGCTTGGCCAAATGGCATGAAATTTTTATGGCCCTCTCATATGACCGTATAACCCTGCCATGTTCATTTTCATCTAAATTCATCACTCTATGTGAGTGCTTCTTCCTGTTCTCTTTTCTAGACCTATTTATGTGGTTGTTAAGCAACTATATTAAATGCTTGTCCTAATCATCTCATAATTAACAGGACTATAGTCCTTCCTAAGCTACACACCCCAGAGAACTCACGTGCCTCTTAGAATCACTCTGATGATCACTATGTAATGATCAAGTTTGCAACAGCAAACTTCAGAGCTCAATTACCATATAACCACAGAGCCTTTAACAAAGCTACCACCACAGTTGAAACCTCCCCTGGAAGAACTTACCCCTAGCAACAATTTCCAGCCATTTGGCTCTTCTTCATGCTAGCTCACGCGGTGACCACGGGGCGGACGTGCCAAACCGACGCGCTCTGGAAACCGCAGCACTGTTCTCGTTTGTTCCCTCCTCGTCTCGACTCAAAGCCATGTCTAGTAGCCTCCTCGTGATCGACCGCGTCGCCCTGACTTCACTCCCCCTCCGTCCGCTTCCTCGTCGGCGCTCGTCACCGCGCGCCCACGGGCGCACAGTGCCGACATGGCATTAATGGCGCCCCGGCCGCTTCCTTCCCGTGCCCGTTGGCCCTCTCTACCCCGTGAGCCCTCCTCTGTTGCTCCTCGTCACCGTCCACCGAGCTCGCCGGCGTGCACACGCGTACACGGACGTGCCCGAGCTGCGGCTACGCGTCAGCGGCCTCCCCTCCTTGGCCACGCCTATATAAAGGCCACCCCGAGCCACTCCGTGCTCATCAGCCTCGTCACCGCGCTCCTCTAGGCCCTCCCCACCTCTAGCCCGAGCTCTAGAGCCTCTCCTCGACCCCCATGGCGCAGTGCCTCTTGCCGGAGCCCGGCTGAACTAGCCCGAAGGCGAGCCCCTCTCTTCCGTCCACCACCACCAGAGGCCTCCGCACTACCCACCAAGCCTCCCCCTCCCCTAAACTAGTCGCTAGAGTAGTTGTGGCCGTTGTCCTCAAGATCGGCCGCCGCCTCCCTTTCTTGATGTTACCGCGCACTGCCGCCGTTCTGTCCCTCCCCGGCGCGTGATTCCCCTCTGGATGGACGTGGTGGGCCAAGCCTCGCTCGTCGGCGCCATCCCCACGGCCGAAGGCGGCCGAAGCCGGTCAGGCCGGACGCCAGCCAAGCCAGCCCCGCCTCTCCTTTGTTCTCTGTCGGGCGCGAGGAAGAAGCCAGGAGAGAAAGAGATGGATAAGGCAGGCCCCACTCGTCAGCCGCACAGCGCCACGGGCCCCCACTGCCACGCTGGATAAGTGGAAACATACTTTCCAAAAGTATGTTTTCGTCTTCAGAAAGCATATTGCTCTTCTGCTCCAGCTGTAAGTGCGCTATCCTAGTTTGAAAACGTAGTCTCTCCTTAGGCATTTTCTGTTTTCTCATTCACGGGCCTATTTGTAGAAATCTTTTTACAGATTGGTCTCTGGACTTCGTCGGGTTATAACTTTTTGCTCGAGACTTCGATTGAGGTGAGCCCAACGCCCTCATTTTCATCTCGTCGAGCCCATTCCGCTCACATCATTTTCACTTTGGTTTAACACTGTGAAAATGACCTATTTGCCCTTGCCCCTAATCAGACCCCTTCGAGAGAGAATCGTTTCCGATGAATCTTTCCACGGCTTCAACGCACTTCTCCCCAGAGCCTTCTTCATCCCCAGGCAAGCCACAACCACCATTTGCATGACAGCCATGCGGTAGCATTGGTTTTCAACTTGAACCTTCAATAACTGTATGTTTGTTTTGCTACTGCTGTCGTTATTTTTTTTATGCATATGGATCGGTGATTACCGTCATGCTATGTTTTCTTGCACCCAGTTATCATCTTCTACTTGCTAGTATTACTTTCATATTGCCATGCTTGATAGTAGTACATGTTGGGTTGGTCATGTTCTTCGGTGCATGACTAACTTCGGTTACCGAGTACCGTTGATATGCATTGTTCCTTTGCTTTAGTTGGTTAAGTGTTTACTCGGTAATATTATTGATGTGTTATGGCATGTTATTTATTGTTAATCTTAGTGGTCATGTTATACTATGAGTAGTATTGTACTTGTGATATTCATGCTCGTCATTATGCCATGCTCAGTTCGATATGATTCATTGTTGATATGGTTGATATTTATGTTGTACCCTCATGCTCATGTTGATATCATGCTCATGCATTGTAATTTGATACGTCTCCAACGTATCTATAATTTTTGATTGCTCCATGCTATATTATCTACTGTTTTGGACATTATTGTGCTTTATTATCCAGTTTTATATTATTTTCGGGACTAACCTACTAACCGGTGGCCCAGCCCAGAATTGTTGTTTTTTCCTATTTTAGGGTTTCGAAGAAAAGGAATATCAAACGGAGTCCCAACGGAATGAAACCTTCAGGAACGTGATTTTCTCAACGAACAAGACCCAGGAGACTTGGACCCTACGCCAAGACACAAAAGAGGAGGCCACGAGGTAGGGGGCGCACCTACCCCCCAGGCGCGCCCTCCACCCTCGTGGGCCCCTGTTGCTCTATCGATGTACTCCTTCCTCCTATATATACCTACGTACCCCCAAACGATCAGATACGGAGCCAAAACCCTAATTCCACCACCGTAAATTTCTGTATCCACGAGATCCCATCTTGGGGCCTGTTTCGGAGCTCCGCCGGAGGGGGCATCGATCACGGAGGGCTTCTACATCAACACCGTAGCCCCTCCGATGAAGTGCGAGTAGTTCACCTCAGACCTACGGGTCCATAGTTAGTAGCTAGATGGCCTCTTCTCTGTTTTTGGATCTCAGTACAATGTTATCCCCCTCTCTTGTGGAGAACTATTCGATGTAATCTTCTTTTTGCGGTGTGTTTGTTGAGACCGATGAATTGTGGGTTTATGATCAAGTCTATCTACGAACAATATTTGAATCTTCTCTGAATTACTTAATGTATGATTGGTTATCTTTGCAAGTCTCTTCGAATTATCAGTTTGGTTTGGCCTACTAGATTGATCTTTCTTGCAATGGGAGAAGTGCTTAGCTTTGGGTTCAATCTTGCAGTGTCCTTTCCTAGTGATAGTAGGGGCAGCAAGGCACGTATTGTATTGTTGTCATCGAGGATAACAAGATGGGGTTTTCATCATATTGCATGAGTTTATCCCTCTACATCATGTCATCTTGCTTAAGGCGTTACTCTGTTTTCATTAACTTAATACTCTAGATGCATGCTGGATAGCAGTCGATGAGTGGAGTAATAGTAGTAGATGCAGGCAGGAGTCTGTCTACTTGTCTCGAACGTGATGCCTATAGACATGATCATACCTAGATATTCTCATAACTATGCTCAATTCTGTCAATTGCTCAACAGTAATTTGTTCACCCACCGTAGAATACTTATGCACTCGAGAGAAGCCACTAGTGAAACCTATGGCCCCCGGGTCTATCTTCATCATATTAATCTCCCAATACTTAGTTATTTCCTTTGCTTTTACTTTGCTTTTATTTTACTTCACATCTTTATCACAAAAATACCAAAAATATTATCTTATCATATCTATCAGATCTCACTCTCGTAAGTGGCCGTGTAGGGATTGACAACCCCTTATCGCGTTGGTTGCGAGGATTTATTTGTTTTGTGCAGGTACGAGGGACTGGCGCGTAGCCTCCCACTGGATTGATACCTTGGTTCTCAAAAACTGAGGGAAATACTTACGCTACTTTGTTGCATCATCCCGTCCTCTTCGGGGAAAACCAACGCAGTGCTCAAGAGGTAGCAAGAAGGATTTCTGGCGCCGTTGTCGGGGAGTGAAGCGCCTTTGGTAGGTCGAATTTGGTAAGGAAAAATTTATATAGTGTGCTGAAATTTACTGTCACTTGTTACCATGGAAAGTAATCCTCTTAGGGGCTTGTTCGGGGTATCTTCACCCCAACCAGTAGAGCAAAAAGAGTTGCTCCTCAACCTACTGAATCTACTGAAAATGAAAATGTCTGCTTTGAAATTCCTTCGGGTATGATAGAAAAACTGCTAGCTAATCCTTTTTTAGGAGATGCAACAAAGCATCCTGATGAGCATCTAATATATGTGGATGAAGTTTGTGGATTATTTAAGCTTGCAGGTGTACCCGGATATGTTGTTAAGAAGAAGGTCTTCCCTTTATCTTTGAAGGGAGATGCATCGACATGGTATAGGCTATGTGATGATATGGGGTCTTGGAATTACAAACGATTGAAATTGGAATTTCATCAGAAGTTTTATCCTATGCATCTTGTTCATCATGATCACAATTATATATATAATTTTTGGCCTTGCGAAGGAGAAAGCATCACTCAAGCTTGGAGGAGGCTTAAATCAATGTTATATTCATGCCCCAATCATGACCTCTCAAGAGAAATGATTATTCAAAATTTTTATGCTCGACTTTATGATAGCAATCGCACCATGCTTGATACTTCTTGTGCTGGCTCCTTTGTGATGGAGACTATTGAATTCAAATGGGATTTATTGGAAAGAATTAAACACAACTCTAAAGATTGGGACCTCGACAATGGTAAGGAGTCAGTTATGACACCTAGTTTTGATTGTGTTAAATCTTTTATGGATATTGATGTTTTCCGTAAGTTTAGCACTAAACATGGACTTGACTCTGAGATAGTAGCTTCTTTCTGTGAATATTTTGCTACTTATGTTGATCTCCCCAAGGAGAAGTGGTTTAAATATCATCCTCCCATAGAAGTAAAAGTAGCTGCACCTATTAAAGTTGAAGAAAAGATTGTCACGTATAATGATCCTATTGTTCCTATTTCTTATGTTGAGAAACCACCTTTTCCTGTTAGGATAAAGGATCATGCTAAAGCTTCAACTGTGGTTCGTAAAAGCAATATTAAAACTTATACACCTCATGAGCAAATTAAAGTTGAACCAAATATTTCTATTGTTAAAGATATCTTGTCTAATAATATTGATGGGCATGTTATTTATTTCTACGATGGAATTGCTAGAATTGCTAAACCTTGTGCTAAAGATAAACCTAGACCTGTGGTAGGCATGCCTGTTATTTCTGTTAAAATAGGAGATCATTGTTATCATGGCTTATGTGATATGGGTGCCAGTGCTAGTGCAATACCTATTAGCCTATATAGAGAAATTATGCATGATATTGCACCTGTTGAGTTAGAAGATATTGATGTCACAATTAAACTTGCCAATAGAGATACTATTTCACCAATGGGAATTGTTAGAGATGTTGAAGTCTTGTGTGGGAAAACTAAATATCCTACGGATTTTCTGGTTCTTGCTTCCCCACAAGATAGATTTTGTCCCATTATATTTGGTAGACCCTTCTTAAACACTGTTAATGCTACCATAGATTGCAAATGGGATGTTGTTACTATCGGTTTAGATGATATGACTCATGAATTTAATTTCTCCAAATTTAGTAGACAACACCGTGAAGAAGAATTACCTAGTAAGGATGAAATTATTGGTCTTGCTTCTATTGCCGTACCTCCTAGTGATCCTTTAGAACAATATTTGCTAGACCATGAAAATGACATGTTTATGAATGAAAGAAGGGAAATAGATGAAGTATTCTTTAAACAGGAACCTATTCTAAAACACAATTTGCCTGTTGAAATCCTAGGGGATCCTCCTCCACCCAAGGGTGATCCCGTGTTTGAGCTTAAACCGTTACCTGATACTCTTAAATATGCTTATGTTGATGAGAAAAAGATATATCCTGTTATTATTAGTGCTAACCTTTTAGAGCATGGGGAGGAGAGATTATTGAAAACTCTAAAGAAGCACCGTGCTGCTATTGGGTATACTCTTGATGATCTTAAGGGCATTAGTTCCACTCTATGTCAACATAAAATTAATTTGGAACCAGTTCGTGATCATCAACGATGGCTGAATCCTAAAATGAAAGAAGTGGTAAGAAAAGAAATACTAAAGCTCCTTGAGGCAGGTATAATTTATCCCGTTGCTGATAGTCAGTGGGTAAGTCCTGTTCATTGTATCCCTAAGAAGGGAGGTATTACTGTCGTTCCTAATGATAAAGATGAATTGATTCCTCAAAGAATTATTACAGGTTATAGGATGGTAATTAATTTCCGCAAATTAAATAAGGCAACTAAAAAGGATCATTACCCCTTACCTTTTATCGATCAAATGCTAGAAAGACTATCCAAACATACACATTTTTGCTTTCTAGATGGTTATTATGGTTTCTCTCAAATACCTGTGTCAGCCAAAGATCAATCAAAGACTACTTTTACTTGCCCTTTTGGTACTTTTGCTTATAGACGTATGCCTTTTGGTCTATGTAATGCACCTGCTACCTTTCAAAGATGCATGATGGCTATATTCTCTGACTTTTGTGAAAAGATTTGTGAGGTTTTCATGGACGATTTCTCCGTCTATGGATCTTCTTTTGATGATTGCTTGAGCAACCTTGATTGAGTTTTGCAGAGATGTGAAGAAACTAATCTTGTCTTGAATTGGGAAAAGTGCCACTTTATGGTTAATGAAGGTATTGTCTTAGGGCTCAAAGTTTCTGAAAAAGGTATTGAGGTTTATAAAGCCAAAGTTGATGCTATTGAGAAGATGCCATGTCCCAAGGACATCAAAGGTATAAGAAGTTTCCTTGGCCATGCCGGATTTTATAGGAGGTTCATTAAGGACTTATCAAAAATTTCCCGGCCTCTGACTAATTTATTACAAAAAGATATACCATTTGTTTTTGATGATGATTGTGTAGAAGCATTTGAAATACTTAAGAAAGCATTGATCTCTACACCTATTGTTCAGCCACCTGATTGGAATTTACCCTTTGAAATTATGTGTGATGCTAGTGATTATGCTGTAGGTGTTGTTCTAGGGAAAAGAGTTGATAAGAAATTAAATGTTATTCAATATGCTAGCAAAACCCTAGACAATGCTCAAAGAAATTATGCTACTACTGAAAAAGAATTCTTAGCAGTTGTATTTGCTTGTGATAAGTTCAGACCTTATATTGTTGATTCTAAAGTAACTATTCACACTGATCATGATGGTATTAAATATATTATGGAAAAGAAATATGCTAAACCTAGACTTATTAGATGGGTTCTCTTGCTACAAGAATTTGACTTACATATTGTTGATAGAAAGGGAGCTGAGAACCCCGTTGCAGACAACTTGTCTAGGTTAGAAAATGTGCTTGATGACCCACTACCTATTGATGATAGCTTTCCTGATGAGCAATTAAATGTCATAAATGCTTCTCATACTACTCCATGGTATGCTGATTATGCTAATTACATTGTTGCTAAGTTTATACCACCTAGTTTTACATACCAGCAAAAGAAAAAGTTCTTCTATGATTTGAGGCATTACTTTTGGGATGACCCACATCTTTATAAAGGAGTAGACGGTGTTATTAGACATTGTGTACCTGAGCATGAACAGGAACAGATCCTACGCAAGTGTCACTCCGAAGCTTATGGAGGACACCATGCTGGAGATAGGACTGCACATAAGGTATTGCAATCTGGTTTTTATTGGCCTACTCTCTTCAAGGATGTCCGTAAGTTTGTCTTATCTTGTGATGAATGTCAAAGAATTGTTAATATTAGTTGACGTCAAGAAATGCCTATGAATTATTCACTTGTTATTGAACCATTTGATGTTTGGGGCTTTGACTATATGGGACCTTTTCCTTCCTCTAATGGATATACACATATTTTAGTTGTTGTTGATTACGTTACTAAGTGGATAGAAGCTATTCCAACTAGTAGTGCTGATCATAATATTTCTATTAAAATGCTTAAAGAAGTTATTTCCCAAGATTTGGAGTCCCTAGATATTTAATGACTAAGGGTGGTTCACATTTTATTCATGGTGCTTTCCGTAAAATGCTTGCTAAATATGATGTTAATCATAGAATTGCATCTCCTTATCACCCACAGTCTAGTGGTCAAGTAGAATTGCGTAATAGGGAGCTCAAATTAATTTTGCAAAAGACTGTTAATAGATCTAGAAAGAATTGGTCCAAGAAACTTGATGATGCATTATGGGCCTATAGAACTGCATATAAAAATCCTATGGGTATGTCTCTGTATAAAATGGTTTATGGAAAAGCATGTCACTTACCTCTCGAACTAGAACACAAGGCATATTGGGCAATTGAAGAGATCAATTATGATTTTAAACTTGCCGGTGAGAAGAGGTTATTTGATATTAGCTCACTCGATGTAACACCCTCGATGCGGCTATATCTCCCACGCGTCGGAGCACGACATAGAGGCATAACCGCATTGAAGGCAATGTCGCAAGTGGGGTAATCTTCACACAACCCATGTACTGAATAAAGAAAGAGATACATAGTTGGCTTACACTCGCCATGACACACAATAGAATAAATAACATAACATCCATCCAGATACAAACAAGGTCCGACTACGGAACCAAAATAAAGACAACCCCAAAGGCAACAATGTCCCCGATCGCCCCAACTGGGCTCCACTACTGATCAACTGGAAACGAAACAACACAACTAACACGGTCTTCATCGAGCTCCTCCTTGAGCTCGGTTGCGTCACCTGCACGGTATCATCGGCACCTGCAACTGGTTTTGGAAGTAAACTATGAGTCACGGGGACTCAGCAATCTCACACCCTCGCGATCAAGACTATTTAAGCTTATGGGTAGGGAAAAGGTATGAGGTGGAGCTGCAGCAAGCACTAGCATATATGGTGGCTAACATACGCAAAAGAGAGCGAGGAGAGAAGGCAAAGCACGGTCATGAACTAGAAGTGATCAAGAAGTGATCCTAGACTACTTACGTTCAAACATAACTCCAACACCGTGTTCACTTCCCGGACCCCGCCGAGAAGAGACCATCACGGCTACACACGCGGTTGATGCATTTTAATTAAGTTAAGTTTCAGGTTCTCTACAACCGGACATTAACAAATTCCCATCTGCCCATAACCACGGGCACGGCTTTCGAAAGTTCAAAACCCTGCAGGGGTGTCCCAACTTAGCCCATCACAAGCTCTCACGGTCAATGAAGGATATTCCTTCTCCCAGGAAGACCCGATCAGGCTCGGAATCCCGGTTACAAGACATCTCGACAATGGTAAAACTAAACCAGCAAAGTCGCCTCATGCGCCGACATCCTGATAGGAGCTGCACATATCTCGTTCTTAGGGAAACACCGGATAGGTCAAGCTATGAGTAAAACCAACCCTCAAGTTTTCCCGAGGTGGCCCCGCAGGCTGCCCGTTTCAGACCAACACTTAGAGAAGCACTGGCCCGGGGGGGGGGTTAAAATAAAGATGACCCTTGGGTTGGCCGACCCAAGGGAAGGGTAATAGGTTGTTAGTGCAAATGGTAAAACCAAGGTTGGGCCTTGCTGGAGGAGTTTTATTCAAGGTGAACTGTCAAGGGGTTACCATTATAACCCAACCGTGTAAGGAACGCAAAATCAAGGAACATAACACCGGTATGATGGAAACTAGGGCGGCAAGAGTGGAACAAAACACCAGGAATAAGGCCGAGCCTTCCACCCTTTACCAAGTATATAGATGCATTAATTAAATAAGAGATATTGTGATATCCCAACAAATATCTATGTTCCAACATGGAACAAACTCCAGTCTTCACCTGCAACTAACAACGCTATAAGAGGGGCTGAGCAAAGCGGTAACATAGCCAAACAACGGTTTGCTAGGACAAGGTGGGTTAGAGGCTTGACATGGCAATATGGGAGGCATGATAAAGCATGTGATAGGTATCGCAGCATAGGCATAGCAATAGAGCGAGCAACTAGCAAGCAAAGATAGAAGTGATTTCGAGGGTATGGTCATCTTGCCTAAGATCCCGCAAGGAAGAAGAACGAGTCCATGAAGAAGACAAACGGACGTAGAAGAACGGATCCTCACAAACACGACGTTATCGGAACTAATCCGAAGAAGCAATACCGGAAAGAAGCAAACAACATGGTAAACAACCATCACATAAACATGGCATGATGCACAACCAAGTATGATGCATGTCCGGTTTAAAGCAGCATGGCATGGTAAAGGGCACAAACAAAACTACAAGTTAAGTGGAGCTCAATATGCAACGAGTTGCATATTGACAGAACACCACATGACTTATTTAGTTATCTCTCGGTTATGTACCCAACAATATTAAGTTTTGTTAAACATGGCAAGGGGTGAAACATGAGTAGAAAACATAGTTAGGCATTTTAAATGATGCCGGAAACAACAACAATTCCGGTAAATCCCCATATGCATTTAGCAAATTAATGCAAACAACAATTTAAACATTCTTGACGTTGTTATCATGTTGCGGATGACGTTGCAAGTTTTATGAAAATGTTGATAAGAGCATTATATGAATCATTTGTCATCGTGGCGGAAACGAAAAGGGGTGCCAAGGCAACGATAACGAAACGGTGCCACGGCAACGTTCCGGTTCCGACAACTCATTGAGACGCCGGTGCAAAAGAAAGTGACGGGAGCGTGTCATGCAAGGAAGGTGGGGTGCTCCCGATTACCGGGTTTCCACATGTCGATGGCAAGACAAAAGAGGGACAACATGCACCGATAGTTCAGACTCGAGGCAAAACTAGGGTGCATCTCATACAACATGCATTCATTCATTCACGGGCGTCATCTCGAGGTTATAACTTCGAAGCGTGCATTATCGAAATGGATCAAGTTTGTAGAGGGAAGTAGGCGTTCTCGCGACGGCGGTAGTGGAAGTAGTCGTTCTCGCTTTGCAGATGTTCACACTCTGTAGGTGTTCGGGGTCAAAACAAGGAACTTGACGTCCACGGGTCTTCGAGGGTAGACGGTACATGTTCTGTAGATGTTCGAGCGACGGTAGTTGTACACGTTCACGGAGTAGTCGTACACGTTGTTGGTAGTTTGTTCACTCAACGACCGTCATCGGCAGTAGTGGAAGTAGTTGTACATGGTTGCGACGGTAACCAAACTTGGCGATCCGACGGATTACACTGGTCGTCGTGGGAACTTGGTGAATCCGAGGTCTTCGGGATTGACGGTAGTTGTACATCTCATAGTGGAACTTGATGGATCTGATGCCTTCGGACGTAGTGGTACATGTTCGTTTTTTGGAGAGATACTTGGCGTTCTTCGGTCATAGGTACTTGACATTTTTGCTACCCGGGTCTTCGGCGACAGTACTCGTACACACTCCGTAGATGTTCCGGGTCGTCACCGATCATAGTCGACGTAGTCTACATCATGGTACTTGGTATCTTGGCGCCCTCTTGGGCTTGACATCGATGAAATGGACGTGACGATGCATACTCCGTGTCCAGCGGCAGCAACAGGATGGTACACGGGGCAGGGGTCTTCGGCGACGATGTGTACAAGGACGGCGAGGTGGAGCTCGGGGAAGGAGCATGGCGCGGCAGAGGAGGGTCCCCAGCGTGCGGGGTAGCTACCTGGAGCTGCTCCGGTGACCTGCAGCTCGCAGCCGACGGCTGAAGCGAGCGCTCCGCTCGGGAAGGGATCCTGCTCGATCCAAACGAGAGGAGGCGAGCGTGGAGGGAGGAACGGGCGATGGGGCCGCCGGAGTTTGCTGCCTGAAGGACGAGCAGGGAAGGGACGAGGCTGGCGGATCCGGCTAGGAACAGGCGCCAGCGGCAGGGAGGCGGCGATCTCGCGAGGATGGAGGGGGCAGGGTCAGAGCGAGGGGATCGGGAGAGATGGATGTGCGTGCATGCGCTCCCTGGTGACAGCGCTAGGAGGAAGGAGGCAGGGGAGATGGGTCGAGAGGAAGATGGGATCGGGCAGCGGTTCCCTGGCGGCGCAAGGGAACAAGGAGGACGGGCGCAGGGGATCGAGCGGGAGGCCTAGGGTTACGGGGGGTGTGTGACTGGGCCTTAGGGAGGCCGGCCCAGGGAGAGGGAAGGCTGCGCCTAGGGAGGTTTGGGCCGGAAGAAGTTGGGCTGGCACTCTTCTCTCTCCCTCTATTTTCCTTTAATAGAAAAACAATTAGAAATAAGAAAAAGAAAGAGAGGATTAGGGAATATTTTGAGCATGCAGATAATTTTCCTGGACTCATAAAAATGAGTTTGTACCGAGAAAAATAGAAAAGGCCAAGATTGAAGGATGTAAATTCGAACTCATTTGAATTTAATTCAAATGGGTTTGACTAGAACTTGGATTTAGCAGTGCCCAAAAATGTTCGGATTTTTGGCGGAACCTCGGAATATGATGAAAGAATAAATAGCAACGTTAGAGGCCAAGAGTTGTGATAACAAAGGCATTGAGGTTTATTTTGCAAGTGTGTTTCGGTTAATTTCAACAAATGGAATATTTAATATAGCTCCCTAATATCGGGAAGGATATGTTATAAAGAGAATCACCATGTGAATTCCCTCGGTTTAAATGGATCAAAGACCCATGCCATTTATTTAGTTGAGTTAAGAAAAAGAAATGACATGATGGCATGATGACATGATGCAATGATGAATGCAATGAACCAAACAAATCACACGACGAAACCCGGAAACCCTAGAAGGCATCTGAAGCTCCGGTCTTGGGGCGTTACAACACTCCACCACTATGAGAGGATCTCGTCCCGAGATCTAGAATGGCACAGGAGGGAAAAAGGAAGAGGAAGAGAAAAGGTAAAACTAAGTTGCTTCTTTGACAAACGAGTGAAACCAAAGAACCTTGCGAGGTTTAGTAAATTGTAAGAAAGAAGGCAACGGTGATGAACGAAGTTGAAAACACTCTGTTAGAAAAAATTAACAAGGAACACTACGAGAACCTTGTAGGTTGAAAAGCACAAGAAAAGGGGTTGCAATGGACGAGAAGTACATGCAAGCACTCCAGTTGAAACGAGATGTGAAACTTAATAAGATGAAAAGAAGTTGAAGAGATGACACATCACTCCAGATAAAAGGATAAGCATGAAAAGAACACGATCCTCACAACTTGAGATGAAGAGAGGAGTGAGAAACATCACAATGCCTCCGGATGAAGGAATAAAAGGTAGATCGTCGGAACAAAAGAACGGAGAAGAAAATGGCAACTTCTGCCTCCAAAGAGCTTGGAAAGCAACCTTGCAAGAATGGTATAACGAAATTGTTGGAAAACCAACAACGAAACAAATAAACTTGTAGTTGGCTTATGAAAAAAACTTCTTAAAATTATGAGGTGAAATTCTGCCACTAACGGAAAACAATAGATTGCATAGATATGAACAAGGAGACGAGAAACTTATTCACCGGAAGGATAAATGAAGAACTTGGGTCATTTATGAGCACCATAAATAGGAACAATCCTTAGGGAAAGCTTTAGGTGAAACATGACACAAGATAACTCCAACGAAGAGGTTGATTGGTTGAAAAGATGTCTTGAGCGAAGAGAAAATGATGGGTTTAGATATGTCACTCTTGAAAACCTGTGAATCATGAAACACGGAGGGAAATTATCAACAATGACATAACACCACCTCAGATGATAAGGTAGAAAGAATTGCATTTTGGAATGCAAGATGAAGAATACTTGAGCTCCTCAAGACAAAACATGTATTGAGCACCCTGTTTATTTGAGAGTAAAGCTTGGCGGATCATGACTTCGAGAGAAATCTTGAAGAACAAATGAAGAATGAAAATAATCATTGATGAACCACCATGTAGAACCTCCATGAAGAAACTCCGGTAACAAAATGATGATAAAAAAAAGAGAAGTTGAAAACACAAGGTGAAGCCTTGTAATGATTTAGATGGATCTCCGAGAAAGAAAAAAATGAAACAATTGAAAACCGAGATCTTGATGAGTCTCCGGAATAAGGAATTGAATTTACTCGATGAAACAAGAATAAGAATTATATTATGCTTATCCTTCACCAATTAAATTGAAGACAAGCAACGGATTTGGCATACTACTTATTCTTCTTGAAAAAGGATTGAGGAGAGATATAGCGCAAACTTGCGGAAGGTCTTCAACGAACCACCGGTAGGATTTGGGAGCAATGAATGAATAAATATAATAGGAACGGAAGAGAATTCTTGAACGAACCACCATAAGAATTGAACAAGAAAAGTAGCAAAAGCACAATTCACCAGGAAGAATTGGAAAATGAATGAAGATACTTGAGAGAATTTTTTAGATACAAGCGAAATGAAGAGATCCTGAGCTGATTTGGGAATATTTGAATGATGCACCGGTAAGATTTGGAGAATGAGAGCTGAAAGCTGAGAATGAATAAATTCTGAGATGATGGGCTTCGGAGAATCAAACTGAAAAGACTCCTGAATTGCTCCGGAAGGATGAAAAGAATTCCTACAATCGAAAACAATTATGAGAGGAAGGCAACAAGCTAGAACCACGAATCTTTGTAAGAACGCATAAGATTTAAGAGGAACCCTTCTTCGGTCTTCAAATGCAGAGAATAACAATGAGAAACACCACCATGAATTATTGAGACACTTCGGGATAATGAAGAATAGAAAGGTTGAGCCAATGGTGATAAGAATTTGACAGGTCTTGGAGAAAATACATAAGACTGATGATAATTCATTCTTACGTCAAACTTCGAAAAGAATTTGAGAAGCTCCGGGAAAATTAGAAGAGTCAGGTAAGATCCTGGGAAAGACCTGTGGGTTAGGGCCCACTCAAAAGAAACACCGTTGAACAATTTAAAAGAGAGATTGCGCCGGTTGAAATAAATGGCTTGAATGAGGTAACATCCTCGCAAAAGATGGAACGAAAGCAGAGTGGAAACACGAATCTCCGAGATATCTTGAGCACTCCGGAACAATTGAATAGCGAGAAGTGGATGATTAAGAGGTGCACCGGCACGAGAAAACATTTGAAACCAGGAAAAGAATGTGATCAAACACCGAAAGCTTGAATTGAAACCACCGAAGAAGAAAAAGAATGGAGAATGATGAACGAGTAGAGCATCTTCAAGAGAACCACCGGGTAAGAACGTTGATTGAAAAGAATGGAGAGACTTCACATCCATAAAATGGATAACGAATTAAGAAATCTGAGTCCTTGAAGAAAAAGTGTGGGAGGGCAGGAAAACAAGGCAATTTAGGACGGATGAAGCAAACACCGTTGACGAAAACTGAGAGTTGGTCTTGCGGATGTTGACAATGATCGGATCCACTCGAAGAGGAGCACACCGGTTGAAAAGGATTGACATGACAATCTCGATTATCATGAAGGATTAGTATTTCCATAGGAGTATGAGAACACCGCTTCGGAAAGGTATGGAATCAACACTTGACTTCGAAGCAACTCTGAAAGTGTTAGTGATCGACTAGAGGGGGGGTGAATAGGCGATTTTTATGAAAGTCTTCAAAACATGTAAGTTTCGAAGATAAGCGATAGAAATAAACCTATTATCATGCAGCGGAAGGTAGACTACACTAGGCAAACCATAGTCATGTATTCAATGAAGTGAAAGCACAATGACAAATAGCAGCTATGCAGTAAGGATCAGGTAGGAAGATGTTGAGAAGCCAATCAGTACACGTAATCGCTTAGTGAAGTCGAATGGTGACGCTATCGTACAATGACTTCACAAGAACCAACAGTAAGTAAAGGGAAGGGAAGGATGAAACTAGTGACTCATTGAAGATAGTGATTTGTTGGACTAGTTCCAGTTGCTGTGACAACTGTACGTCTGGTTAGGGAGGCTAAGATTCAACTCAGAAGACCTCGTCTTCACCTTATTCCCCTTGAGCTAAGGACACCCAGTCCTCGCCCAATTACTCTAGTAAGTCTTCAAGGTAGACTTCCAAACCTTCAAAGACTTCGTTCACCGGCGATCCACAATGACTCTTGGATGCTCAGAACGCGAGGCCTAACCGGCTGGAG
This sequence comes from Triticum urartu, assembly GCF_003073215.2. Classification (NCBI taxonomy): domain Eukaryota; kingdom Viridiplantae; phylum Streptophyta; class Magnoliopsida; order Poales; family Poaceae; genus Triticum; species Triticum urartu. The sequence continues at coordinate 148,382,554 of NC_053022.1, forward strand.
GATTCATAGTCCTCAAGTGTAATAAGTCTTCAGATCACACAGACAAGAAAACTTAAGTGATGCCTAACACTCTTTGGCTCTGGGTGGTTAGGGCTTTATCCTCTCAAGGAATTCTCTCTCAAAGGCTTCGAGGTGGGTTGCTCTCAAATGACAAAAGCCGTACTTTAACTCTGAGCAGCCAACCGGTTATGGTTGTAGGGGGTGGGCTATTTATAGCCACTAGGCAACCCGACCTGATTTGTCCGAAATGACCCTGGGTCACTAAGGAACTAACACGTGTTCCAACGGTCAGATTTCAAACACACACGGCAACTTTACTTGGGCTACAAGCAAAGCTGACTTGTCCAACTCTGAACAAGATTCGCTCTCATAGTCTTCACTCGAAGACATAGGATTTTGGTTAAGCATCAAATCAGTCATTCTGACTAGTTTTCTTGGACACCACTTAACAGTATGGTGGTTCCTATGACTCAACAAAGAAGAAAAAGAACTATGAAAGATCTAAGTCTTCGCGCTCCATAATCTTCATGCGATGTCTTCTCTTGTCATAGTCTTCAAGGTGAATGTCTTCACATACCACCTTTGACTTCAATGTCTTCATACATTTTTATTGGTCATCTCTGGTAGGAAAACCGAATCAATGAGGGACTTCTACTTGTGTTATCCTGCAATTCTCACAAACACATTAGTCCCTCAACTAGGTTTGTCGTCAATACTCCAAAACCAACTAGGGGTGGCACTAGATGCACTTACAATCTCCCCCTTTTTGGTGATTGATGACAAACTAGTTGAAGTTTTCAACGGGGAATATAATATGTGAAATTGTAAAGGATAAGGAATTGTCTTCATAAGTTGCAAGGGCTCCCCCTGAAGATGTGCATATAAGTAATTTGCTTTTGGAATGCAAATGCACATGGCAGGTTGTACTTGTGGAGATCCTCTTCAACTTATGATGACAATTCATCATGCATGAAAGGTATGTGAAGATAATGACATGCATAATGAAAAATGGATGTCTACAAAATGATCTAAGTGCGGAATTTATCATCGCACATGCGGAATTTATCATCGCATCACAAAATAGCAAATAAGTAGCAGACGACCATCGAGTTTAAGTGTTACAACTCAAAGAACCAAATGTATCAAAACGAGAGTTGTAAACACTAGGCAAAACATAATGTAACCGCCCATATGGACCCGCTTGAAGACTATCAAACTCATATGCTTCTCCCCCTTTTGTCAGTGAGGACCAAAAAGGTTTGAAGACATAGAGCATCTACTCGTTCCCATGAAGAGTAGGTGAAGCAGCAAGGTCGTCGGTGGTGTTTGGCGGTGCAGAAGAACTTGGAGCAGTGTCGATGCGTGTAGAAGTAGGGGGCGGTGAAGTGGCATCATCTTCGTCCTCGATCACTCTGGCATTCACAGTTGCCACAGAGGAAGAGAACTTAGAGTCTTCAAGAGATGGAGTTCGTCGCAGCACAGTCCTTCGGGGAGGTGTGGAGTCAAACTTGAAACATTTAGAGAAGCCATCCTCTTGAGGATAATCCTCAGAACACATAAGCGTCAGCTCTTTCCATGTACGCCGACAGGTTTCATGGGCAACAAAGGCATTCTTTGTGGCAAGATTGCGAATGCGGTTGACATCCACCAAGAGGCTTTGCATTTGGCGCTTCAGCCAGTCATGATGCCTATCCTGTTTCTGATGAAGAGCAACCAGAAGCTCTCGGTCATTGAGAACACAAGATCGCTTCTTGGGTCATTGGGCAATAGTGCTGTCAGTGGCTTCAGTAAGGGCACGATGAGGTGCACGTGTAGTACCAGCCAGAGGATAAACACGAGTGACTGCTTCAACTCCTTCAATGTTCTAAGTGAAACTTTGATGCTCCGCATTCTGAAGACTAAGAGGTTCCTTGGCAGGCTCTGGATAAATGGCTTCAATGGACATATCCACATCAGGCAGAAATATCCGATGACTGCGAGCAGATGGCTGATATGAGATAGCTGAGTGGAGTTTAATCAGCCGCATTATCCATGGGGCGTAGAACTTCAAGCCAAAAAGATCAGATCCTGATGCAGCAAGTTGGCGGATGAGGAAGTCTTGTGCATTGAAGCATTTGCCATGAAGAATATAGAAGACCAAAGTCTTCATTGCACCTTCCAGCTTTGCATGTGGAGAATGTCCTTTGATGGGCCAGAGAGTTCGCCTTATAATGTGATAGATAGTCCTTGGCAGATACTCAAGGTCTTCAACAAAGAACTCCTTAGGATATGCAGCATCTTGTGGCAAAGGCTTCATCATACTGAGCATCTGACTCATGTTCGGTTCAGGCTTCTGAAAGATGCTCTCCATAGCTTCACTATGAAGTTGACATCCAGGTTCATAGAGATCTCCAGGAGTGGGTAGACCAGTGAGCTCAATGATATCAAAGGCTTTAGCTTCGTAATGAACATTTCCTGTCATCCACTCAAGGACCCAAGTCTTCGGATCTTTGTTGTAACCACGTATGTGAAGTGTGGCATAAAATTGGAGCAGCAACTCTTTGTTCCAGTGCTCTTGGTCGGTGATGAAAGGCAACAATCCAACCTCTTTGAAGCAATCCAGAGCTTCTTCCAAGCAGGGCAGACCAGTTATTGCTTCGGTGTCAAGACGCATATGAGGGAAGATGCGACCTTGATTGTACATAATGCATGAGTAATAACTTCGCTGCGGATAGCTCCAGAACCGATCAGAAGATATTCTTTCCCTTGAGTAGGGGTTCTTGGAGCTATTGAAGAAGGTGTTGTCTGCTTTGAAGCCGTTGACATTAAAGGATCCAGGTGCTGATGCAGGACCTGGAAACCTGGGCAACCTTGGCATTGGCTTCTGTACCTGAGGCCTATGCTCAATATGATAGTCAAACTGAGGACCAGCAGCAGGCGCAGGAACAGAAGCAGTAGCATCATTGGCTTCGCTGACTTCTGGTTCATGGGTTGGTGTAGGCTCCGCATTTGCTTTAGCCATGACAACGTCAGTGGCTTCATTGGTGTTGGTGGTGGCAGCCTCAAGATTTTCTACCTCCACTTGATGAGCTGGAGGGTCGGGCATAGACACGTTCTCCTTGAGAACAGCTTCTTCAGTAGTTGGGGGAGTAGGGACACGTTCTTCTTCTTGGGTGTCATCGGCTGATGCAGCCGGAATGTCTTCAGCAGTTTTAGCCTTAGACTCGGAGACTTGAGACCTTGGTCCTTTGCGAAGCCTGCGTAACGCTGGCGACGCCTTTGGAGATGGAGTTGGCTGGGCCTCAAAGTCATCATCTTCTTCTTGCCGAGGTGGTGTGACTTGTTGTTGTGGGTGATCAGCTCATGATGCATCCTGAGCAATTGGCGTCAGAGGACGACCAATGCTGATGAGTTCGCTGTGCGTGAGCACAGGCGATGATACCTGTTGGTGCTCGATCTGAGGAAGAACTACATCATCTTCAACATTGTCATGGTGACCAATGTCTTCAGCAGTGGTGGGATCAACTGCTGGAATGTCTTCAGCTGTATGAGCCTCTGTGGAAGCAGGCTCATGGACAATCAGTTGGCGCTCTTGGTGTGTAGATGCAGGGCGAACCATTGAGATAGGTTCAACAACCAGGGGCTCTGTGGGAGCAGCCCGATCCTTCTTGGTCTTGCGCTTCTTCTTGGAAGGAGCAGCAACAGAGGCTTCAGGATGTTTCCTCTTTCTGGCTTCAGCCTCAGCAGTCCTCGTCTTCTTCAGTTCTGAAGCGGTAGATCTGGCTTTTGGCTTCGAGCCAGTCATGCTGGTTGGGAAGACAATGGGATGTGCTTCCTGCCTTGGTGCGTCGGGTTCGGCCATAGCGGGGTTCTTCTTCTTCCTTGCAGCCATCCTGGGGTTGATGCTAAGACGACCAAGGACCTTGCACTTCTCAGCCTCATTGTAGGCTTGCACACTCTTGTCAGCCAGGATCTTCATGCGCTCACAAGAACCTTGAGCTTATGCATGTTTCTTGAGAAAGGCTTCTTTGAGCTCGTGCAGCATAGTCTTAAAGTTTTTCACCTCTTGCACGCTGAGCTTGGCCATATGCTTCTTGAACTGAGCTTTCTCAAAGTCAATCTTTTGCTTCAGTTCGACGATGCGCTGAGCTAGAGCTAGCTCTGAAGCAATGGCGCCATGGAAGGCGACACTGAGGCCAATGGGAAGTTGCAGATCTTCAAAGCTGAGGTTGGGCGTGTCAAACCACTCATCAATGAAGTTGTGGATGATTGCCACATCAAAGAGAGGCAGATCATTGAAGATTTCTGCTTCTTCTTTGCTCTTGATCAGTTGCTCAAGAGCGTCATCTGCAAGATCTTCATCACTGGACAGATCAATGGCATCGTTGCGCAGAATAGCAGTAGTAGTCAGTTCTTGGCTGGTGTGTGGCAGAGGCATCTTGACTCTTGGGGGCTTGGAGATGCGTGACAGATCTTCAGACTGCACACTGTCTTCAGGAGGTGCAGTAGCCAGTGGCTTCGCCCGTGAGATTTTTGGTGCTGAGGCAGGCTTTGAAGCTTTAGGCTGCTTTGGCTTCTGCGGTTTTGGAGTAGGACCTGGGGCTTCATCAGTGTCAGCATCATCATCAGAATGATCCACTTTGGCACCTTGAACTGAGATGTGAGTGATGAGGCCATCCAGGTTGTAGAACAGACTGATGACATTGGGTTCTGCATCACGTGTGCCGTTAGCACGGGGAGCAGAGGGACCAGGGTTGAAGTCTAGTCCCAATGACTTCTTGTTCTGCTTCGCTGAATTCTGGGCAAACTGGAAGTTGTGCTTGAACAGATTGTCATCACGACACCATAGCGATGACGATGGGTCAGCATCCGCAGGCTGTGGTCCATGGACCATGCAGGGATAGAAGCCTTGTTCAATGGCTTCATCTCTGGACCTGGGTTGAAGATTTCTGTATAGGATGTCTCCCCATGGTCGCTTGATGGCATTCTTCTCAGCATATTCCTTTGTCAAAAACCTGTACTTGAACCACTGTTCTGCCCAATATCGTCGAATCCATTGGATTCGTGTCTTACGCTGATTGTAATCCTCTTCTGGATCTGTCTTGTACAGTTCTGAGAGGTCATCGGGCATATCTCTTGTTGTTTCACCTTGACGCTTTCTGCCACCCTTCCTTGCTGATTTCTCTGCAGCCATGAACTTTAAACTGAATGGCTTCAATACGTTCAAAGGCTTCAAGGGCTTTCGCTTGCTGGACAAACAGGAACTGGCTTCGGGAGAATTTATATGATGCTGTAAGAATTCTGCAAATGAATGCAGACTATGAGAACCAAGGGATTCTCCCACGGACATGTACCTGTGACAGCATTAAGGTGCGAGGGAAGGGGAAGAGGTCATATGCATTCTCAGAAGATTTTGAAGATAAATCAGTTTAGAAGACATTGACCTCATCGTGCGAAGACATTCACTCATTGATAAGGAGTTGGTTCCAGATTTGTACGAATCCACGGATCAGTACAAGTGAGGAATCTAACTACTTTGTGAAGCATAAGTGAACATACTAGGCATATTATGAGATGCGGTATGAGATAGATCCAACTTGTGTGAACAGAAACTGCTTGTGGTAGAAAGTGACGAATCTATAGGATCAAAGGGGCCGTAAAAAGGAAGTTTTATTTACCACACAAGGAACTGCTAGACGGAGTGGAAGAGGAGGCCGAGCAGTTCGATCGTCCGTGCCCTAACTTGGCGACGGAGGACACCTACGGCGACGACGGAGAAGACGATGTCCGCGGCCGGCGTGAAGACGGCGTCGGAGAGGTCGCGGAAGCTAAGCGCTTCATCGCTGGCGTCGTCGAGGGCTAGCGGTGGCGCTAGGGTTCGTGCGAGAGTGCAAGAAAGGATAATGACTATGGTGCGGCATGTATTTATAGGGACAGGGACGGCACAACGTTATTACACAGGTGCCCCTAGCGATTCACATCTGAAGAACACGTGGCCATCATGCAACATATCGGAGGTTGTTCCACGTTCCCACGCATGCCTGGATTGTCGGGTGGTCGTTCCCACTTCTCCGGGTTTCAGGTGAAGGAATTAGCATTGAAAATGGACTTAATGTTTGTCTCTGTATCTTCTGCTGACAAGGACACAGAGAAGATATTCGACATTTTCAATAGAATGCATATGATTTGGAGAGATAGAGTTTGAGATAGAAAGCATAGAGAGGTTAGGGTCCGATCACATTCACTTCGTTCAAAAGATTCAACAAGAAGACATAGCTATAAGTGAATGCTGTAGAGGACAGAACACTAGTATATATATATATGATCGACATAATGAAGATAATCATGAAGACATGTTGAGATTGAAGCCAAACCAGACGTGAAGGCACAACAAATGTAACACCATGGGTAAAACACTTCAAACAGACGAATTTTGTGGTGGCGTTACCCACCGTATAGGAACTATTAGACCCAGACACGGCGCACAATTATCGTGGTGCTCCGAAGTCAAATTCCACATTAATGTATTCACACTTAGAATGTATGTCTTCATTGATTGAAGATATACTTTACTTCGTGTGTTGCACATCTAAGTCATCAATATGCATAAGTATTAGGATGTGTGCCTGATCACAGGACATTTGAGGATTCCAAGATATTTAGATCACACCATAACTTGCAAAATCTCTTCTCATCCAAGGGCTTGGTGAAGATATCTGCCAATTGCTCTTTAGTGTTGACGTGTATGATATCAATATCTTCCTTCACAACATGATCTCTGAGAAAGTGATGATGAATTTCAATGTGCTTTGTCTTCGAGTGCTGAACTGGGTTGTTGGCAATCTTGATGGCGCTTTCATTGTTGCAGTAAAGTGGCACTTGCTTCAGATGAATGCCATAGTCTTTGAGTGTTTGCTTCATCCACAGAAGCTGAGTGCAGCAAGATCCAGCAGCAATGTATTCAGATTCAGCAGTGGAGAGAGATACACAGTTCTGCTTCTTTGAAGACCAACATACAAGTGATCGTCCCAGAAAATGACATGTGCCTGATGTAGACTTGCGATCCACCTTGTCACCAGCATAATCAGCATCCGAGAATCCAACCAGATCAAACTCTGAGCCCTTTGGATACCATAATCCTAGAGTTGGGGTGTAAGCCAAATATCGAAGAATTCGCTTCACAGCTAAGTGATGCGATTCCTTTGGTGCCGCTTGGAATCGAGCACACATGCAAACACTAAGAATAATATCTGGCCTAGATGCACATAGATAAAGTAAAGAACCAATCATGGAGAGGTATACCTTTTGATCAAACTCTTTACCATTGTCGTCGGGACCCAGATGATGTTTGGCTGGCATTGGCGTTGTGAAGCCTTTGCAGTCTTGCATACCAAACTTCTTCAGGCAATCTTTGAGATACTTCTCTTGAGATATAAAGATGCCGTTGCGTTGCTGACGTATTTGAAGACCAAGGAAGAACTTCAGCTCACCCATCATGGACATCTGATATTGCTCTTGCATCATATATAAAAACTCTTCACTGTATTTCTGATTGGTGCAGCCGAAGATAATGTCATCCACATATATTTGGCACACAAACAGTTCACCATCATATGTCTTCGTGAAGAGAGTGGGGTCGAGGGAACCAGATTTGAAGCCTTTGCTCTTCAGGAAGTCTTTGAGTGTGTCATACCAAGCCCGAGGGGCTTGTTTGAGGCCATACAGTGCCTTGTTGAGCTTGTATACCATGTCAGGATGTTTTGGATCTTCAAAGCCAGGTGGTTGTGCAACATACACTTCTTCTTCAATCTTGCCATTGAGAAAAGCGCTCTTCACATCCATTTTATATAGAAGTATGTTATGATGATTTCCATAGGCCAGCAGTATGCGTATGGCTTCAAGTCTAGCCACAGGAGCAAATGTTTCATTGAAGTCAATCCCTTCAACTTTAGTGTATCCTTGAGCAACGAAACGAGCTTTGTTTCTGACAACTTGACCATGCTCATCTTGCTTGTTGCGATATATCCATTTGGTGCCTATTATATTGTGCTTCCGAGGATCAGGACGCTTAACCAGTTCTCATACATTATTCAGCTCAAACTGTTGAAGCTCTTCTTGCATAGCTTGAATCCATTCAGGTTCCATGAAGGTTTCTTCAACTTTCTTGGGTTCTGTTATTGAGACGAATGCGAAGTGCCCACAGAAATTTACTAGCTGTGTTGCCCTTGAACGAGTGAGTGGACCTGGTGCATTGATGCTATCGATTATTCTCTCAATCTGCACTTCATTTGCAACACGAGGATGTACAGGACGAAGATTTTGCTCTTGTTGATCATTGTCATTGTTAGAGGGATTATCTTCAGGCTGAGCATTGTCTTCAGGTTGATCAGGTGCGGAGATGATAAGTTCTTCTTCAGGTTGAGCTTCAGAAGGTATGATTTCTTCAGTTCCCATAAGTTTGATTGATTCATTGGATGGAACTTCATCTAGCACATTTGGCAGGTGCTCTCTTTGTGAGCCGTTAGTCTCATCGAACCGCACATCCACTGTTTCAACCACTTTGTAATGAAAAAGATTGAAGACTCTGTAGGAGTGCGAATCCTTTCCATATCCAAGCATAAAACCCTCATGTGCTTTTGGTGCAAATTTTGAAGTGTGATGTGGATCATTGATCCAACACCTGGCGCCAAATACTCTGAAGTAACTGACATTTGGCTTCTTGCCAGTAAGGAGCTCATAGGATGTCTTGTTCAGAAGCTTGTGAAGATAAACACGGTTGATGATATGGCATGTAGTGTCAATGGCTTCATGCCAGAATTTTCTTGGAGTCTTGTATTCATCAAGCATCGTCCGAGCCATCTCAATAAGTGTTCTATTCTTGCGTTCGAGGACGCCATTCTGCTGTGGCGTGTACGGAGCTAAGAATTCATGTGTGATGCCCAAAGTATCAAGATATGTATCTAGGCCAGTGTTCTTGAATTCAGTGCCATTGTCACTTCTGATGTGCTTTATCTTGGCGCCATAGTTGTTCATTGCTCGATTGGCGAAGCGTCTGAAGACATCCTGCACTTCAGTCTTGTAAAGGATTATATGCACCCAAGTATATCTTGAATAATCATCAACAATGGCAAAGCCATAGAGACAAGCAGTAGTAGTAAGAGTTGAGTAATGAGTGGGACCGAAAAGATCCATGTGTAGCAGTTCGAAGGGTTGAGTCGTTGTCATGATTGTCTTCGAGGGATGCTTGGCCCTTGTCATCTTTCCTGCTTCACAGGCACTGCATAAGTGATCCTTCTTGAACTTGACGCCCTCGATGCCTATGACATGCTTCTTCCTTGCAAGGGTGTGGAGGTTCCTCATGCCAGCATGCCCTAGCCTTCGATGCCAGAGCCAGCATTCAGAAGCTTTTGCTAGAAGACATACTGCAAGTTGTGGTCCTGATGAGAAATCTACAACATACAAATAATCTTTTCGATACCCTTCAAACACTAGAGACTTGTCAGATTCCATAGGCAACGATATTTTCCAAACATCACAATCATGTTTAAATCGCAAAGCATTGAGACAGACATTAAGTTGAAACCAAGGGATTCAACAAGCATGACTTTATCCATGTGTTGATCCTTTGAGATTGCAACTCTACCTAGACCCAATACTTTGCTTTTACCAGTGTCAGCAAATGTGATGTGACTTTTGTCAGATGGACGTAAAGTTGAGTCCATGAGAAGGCTTCGCTTGACAGTCATGTGATTTGTACACCCACTATCAATAATCCATTCTGAAGCAGCTGGCGTCGTACCCTATAGTGCAGTTAGGGGGATAGGCTTCACGTAGAGAATTGTGAAGCAAAAACATTTGACGAACCAGTGGATTATTAAAGCTTGGATCGAGATTAGGACTGATAGAGCAAGTTGCAAGCGATTCAGAAAAAAAGTACATAGTAAGACCATTTTGGGCATTTGATCTTGCGCCCTACAAGATGTATAAGGTCCCCAACAATAGTGTCAGACAATTTTGGTTTTTGGCTGGAGACCTTTCCCTGCAAAAGAGAGTTAAGCTTTCTTAGCCACCCACATCTTCAGGGGTGGCTTCGAAGCAATAAGTCTAAGTGCAGTATCTGAGAACTTTGGCTTTGGAGCCCTAGCAAAAAGTCTTGCAGGTGGACAATAGTATTCATAAGAATAAGCATAATAGTTCTTGGTCTTATGAACATGGCGGTTTGATGAACCGCGCTCATATTCATAGGCCTGAGTATGGCTTCCTTGCAAAACATTTGCGTTAGTATGACTCAGGTGAGTCCTCTATCTGTATGAAGCCTTTGGACCGTATGAAGCCTGTGGTCTGGGGTTTGTCTTCTTCACCTGTGGTGTCCTGATGACATTCACAGGAAGATTCTCCAAACTCCTTTTCGGCACCCAGATCTTCTTCATAGGCGGTCCATTCCTGGAGTTAGTACCAATATACCTGGCAAACACTTCACCATTCTGATTCTTAAACAGTTTATAGTTTGCATCAAAGGATTCATCAATAACAATGGGGTTAGCACAAGTGAAGCCAGATAGAGTGGATGGATCTGCTGAAGGTTCCTTTGCAGCAACCCATGTGGTCTTGGGGTACTTGTCGGTGTTCTGGGAACGGGGGTCCCCAGACTTGCCTGCCTACGGCCTGCGGCGTGGCTCAAAAGGGGGCCCAGCGCGGCCCATCTTCACCAACACAAACCCAAGACCCTCGCGAGGGGCCAAGCCTCGTGGGGCGGATGACGCGGAGCTTCCTCAGGCACGGCCTTGTCAGGCTGGCTCACGAGGAGGCGGAGAGACCAAGGCAGGATACCTCACGAGGTGCCTCTGACGCAAGCCGTTACGACCAAGGGCGCTAGGCGGGTGCCAGCCCGCGTAGTGTCCTCCTTTCCTCTTTGGTGCAAAGGGGGCAAGCACAGCCGCGGAGTACCGAGGCATCAGGCAAAGGTTGCCATTTCGGTGCAACGAGACCAAGACCAGGAGGACTACGAGACGGAGGTCACCGTGGAGCCCAAGACGGCGTCATCACCAGAGCTTTGCGCAGGCGAAGACTACTTTTGTCAGGATAGCTGATACTAGCTGTCCCCCTTCAAATTAGCCCGCCATTGTTGGCTCCCTTCCCGCTCGATATTTGGGAAGAGGACCAGGGCCTCTATAAATAGGACCAGCCACCCACATGGCAAAGGGGGGTGGAAGAAGGAAGGAGGCTCTTTAGAGAAAGGTTTCGATCAAAAAGAGAGAGAGAGAAAGGTGACTGAACTCCTCCCAGCAGTTCATCGCCCCAGCCAAGAACTGACCCTCGCGAGGCTGTTCTTCCTTGTATTGTTCATCATCATCAGCCCAAGAGGCAATCCACCACACACTGGAGTAGGGTATTACACCACAACGGTGGCCCAAACCAGTATAAACCCTGTGTCTCATGTGTTGTTCTTTCCTTAGCTTAGATCCTAGCAAGGCGGAGGGGTGCAGGTAGGTAGGTGGCGAAATCTCCACGCGCACCCCAGTGTTCGAACCTCAAGGGTCTACCGGAACCCGAAATCCGACATTTGGCGCGCCAGGTAGGGGTGCACCGGAGTTTTCTCTTCCGCCACTGCCACGGCCCGCCTCGCGATGGGTAGCGCGTCGCCCGCTCCGGCCGCCGGCGCCAGCGCGGGGGCCAGGGGGCTCCGAGCCCTGGCCCCAGCCCAGCAACGGGTACGGTGGCCGGACAAGCTCAAGCCAACGACGCCGCCGCGCGACGGCGGCACGACAGATCCGCTGGCCTTCTTGCTGGCGAGCGACGAGGCCCTCCTCGAAGCCGGAGGTGACGATAGGGTCGTGGCCGACTGGCTCCCCATGGCCCTCATCGGCGCCCCGCACACATGGCTGCTCCACCCGCTGGCAGCCTCCGTGGCTTCTCGGGAAGAGCCCCGCAACCTCTTCCCCGCCCATCTCGCTGCACCAACACCCCCGGTCGTCACGGCCCTCTTGGGCGGCTCGCAGGCGCCACCTACAAGTCACCACGTCAAGCCGTTCATCCGCCGGGTCAGCGCCGCTTCCACGCGGCAGGGGGCTCCCCTGGACCGGGCGGCGCCCGAGACCGGCTTGACCTTCAGCTCGGAGGACCACCCCTCCAACTTGGCCTGCTCGGGTGCGCTCCCCATGCTGTGCACCCCCACCATCTGCCAGGTGGCCGTCACCAGAACCCTCATTGATGGCGGCGCGGGCCTCAGCATGCTCTCGGTCGAGGCCTTCAACCTCCTCTGCATACCCCTGGAACGGCTGCAACCCAGCCGGCCCTTCTCAGGCATTGGGGGCGAGTCGTCCAGCTCCTTGGGACAGATCCGACTCCCAGTAACCTTCGGCACCTACGACAACTTCCGCACGGAGCTGGTCGACTTCGACATCGCCCCCATCGGCCTCCCCTACAACGCCATCCTCGGCTACCCAGCACTGGCCCAGTTCATGGCCGCGACGCACCCGGCGTACAACCTCATGAAGATACCCGGGAGCAGCGGTGTCCTCACTGTGCACGGGGACACCGGGGACGCGCTGCGGGTGCTCAAGCTCGCCTTCAAGACGGCGGTGTCGGCATAGCCCGCCGACTTGGAGACCCCCGAGCCCAAGGGGGCTGCACCCGCCAAGAAGAAACAGTTGTTCACCCAAGACAAGGCAGAAACCAAGCAGATACCCGTCGATGAGGACGGGTCCACCAACGCCACTTTCACCATAGGCGCCCACCTCAAACCTGAGCAGGAGGAGGCCCTGGTCGGGTTCCTGCGCGCAAACAAGAAGGTATTCGCTTGGGAGCCTGACCAGTTGGCAGGGATCCCTAGGAGTGTAATCGAGCATCACCTCAACGTGTGCCCCAACGTGCGCCCTGTGAAGCAGAAGGCCAGGCGGCCGTCCATAGAAAAGCAGGCCTTCATCATCCAAGAGACCCGCAAATTAGAAGCCGTTGGGGTCATTCGCGAGGTCCGATACCCGGATTGGTTAGCCAACCTTGTTGTTGTGCCAAAGAAGGGAGGGAAGGAGCGCATGTGTGTCGACTTCACCAACCTCAACAAAGCATGCCCGCAAGATCCATTCCTGCTCCCCCCAATCGACCAGATCGTCGATTCCACTGCGGAATGCAACCTGTTATGCTTCTTGGATGCCTTCTCTGGGTATCACCAGATCAAGATGGCGGTAGAAGACGTCGAGAAGACAGCCTTCCTAACCCCGTGTGGGGTGTACTGCTACACATGCATGCCATTCGGGCTGCGTAACGCAGGGGCGACCTTTCAGCGGCTGATGCACATCACCTTGGGCCCGCAGCTCGGGAAGAATGTTGAAGCTTACGTCGATGACATTGTGGTAATGTCTCAGGAGGCCAGGACCTTGATACAAGACCTGGAGGAAACCTTCGCGAGCCTCAACGCAGTGAACCTACGGCTCAACCCAGAGAAGTGTGTGTTCGGAGTCCCCTCGGGCAAGCTCTTGGGTTTCCTCGTGTCCCACCGAGGCATTGAGGCTAACCCAGAGAAGGTCAAGGCGGTGGAAGACATGAGCCCGCCAAAGACCCTCAGAGAAATGCAGAAGCTCACGGGGCATGTGACCGCGCTAGGGCGCTTCATCTCCAAGTTGGGGGAACGAGTGCTGCCCTTCTTCCAGCTAATGAAGAAAAAGGGGCCCTTCGAGTGGACTGAAGAGGCCGACAAGGCGTTCCAGGATCTCAAGAGATACCTGACCAGCCCACCGGTCATGGTGGCTCCACGCCCTCAAGAGCCCCTGGTGCTTTACCTCGCCGCCACTCCCTACTCCGCCAGCGCAGCCTTGGTGGCAGTCAGAGGGGAGCGCTGAATCAAAACCGCGGCAGCAGCCCGGGACAAGGCAGAACAGGGACAAGAAAGGCCCACAGAAACTGCCACCGCGGCTGAGGAGGATCAGCCACCGCAGAGGGGCGCATCGGAGGCAGAAGAGGCCCCTCTCCCAGATGGCTAGTCTCAGGAGGCCTCATTGCCTCAAGAGGCGCCATGGTCTCCGAAGGGAGCCACCAGCACTGACGCACTCCACCTCGTTGAGCACCCAGTGTACTTCGTCAGCACGGTGTTGTGGGATGCAAGGGCACGGTACCCCATGCCTCAGAAACTCCTCCTCGCGCTACTGGTGGCCTCGCGCAAGCTGCGACACTATTTTCAGGGTCACCCCATCAAGGTCGTCTCGTCATACCCCCTGGAGAGAGTGCTCAGGAGCCCTAATTCAGCTGGAAGGGTCGCTGAGTGGAACATAGAACTGCAAGCGTTTCAGCTCGAATTCAGCACGACCAGAGTCATCAAGGGAGCAGCGTTGGCAGATTTTGTGGCAGAATGGACGGAGGCGCCAGGCCTGAAGGCCAACGAGGATCGGTCCCTGTCCCCGGGAAGCGAGGCGCTAGAAGGCTAGGTCATGTACTTCGATGGGGCGTTCTCCGGGCATGGCGCTGGGGCCGGGGCGGTGCTTATATCGCCCACTCAGGACAAGCTCTATTACGCCGTGCAGCTCTGTTTCCAGCAAGGTGAAAAGGTCTCCAACAACATAGCGGAGTGTGAAGGTTTAATAGCGGGCTTGAAGGCCGCGGCTGCCCTGGGGGTGAAACGCCTCACCATCAAGGGCGATTCGCAGCTCCTTGTCAATTTCTCCAACAAGGTGTATGAGCCGAAGGATGAGCACATGGAAGCCTACCTTGCGGAGGTCCGCAGGATGGAGAAGCAGTTCTGGGGGTTGGAGTTGCAGCATGTGCCCCGTGGCACCAATCAGGAGGCCGACGACATCGCCAAACGGAGATCCAGGCGGTTACCTCAGGAGCCTATCGTTTTCGAGGAGCGGCTCTTCAAGCCCTCAGCCCTGCCGTCATTATCGAACACGGCTCAGCCCCGGGAGGAGCTCCCCCAGCCACCTGCCTCAGGGGCTCCGGCTTGTGGCCCGGCCTCAGGAGCACACCTGCTCCTGACGATGGAACCTCAGGAGGGATGTTGGATCGTGGAGCTCCGGAGTTACCTAATGCAAGGGACCCTGCCGGAGAAGGAGGAGGAAGCGGAGCGAGTAGCACGCCAGGCCATGGCATACTGCATCAAGGATGGAGAGCTCTATCGGAAGCGACCAAACGATGTGTCCCTGCACTGCATCTCCAGGGAGCAAGGGAAGGAACTGCTGGAAGATATACACGGCGGAGACTGTGGACATCATTCATCATCACGGACCCTCGTTGGCAAGGCGTTCTGCAGTGGGTTTTCTTGGCCCACCACGCTCAATGACGCCGTCGAACTAGTGAAAGCTTGTGAGGCCTGCCAGTTCCATGCCAAGCAGATCCATCAGCCAGCAGGAGGCTTGCAGACTATACCCCTTTCATGGCCATTCGCAGTCTGGGGACTGGACATCTTGGGCCCGTTTCCTCGGGCGCCCGGGGGCTACCGCTACCTCTACGTCGTCATGGACAAGTTCACCAAGTGGGCTGAAGTAGAGGCTGTCCGCACCATTCCCGCGGGTTCCGCGGTCAAGTTCATCAAGGGCATCGTGAGCCGGTTTGGGGTGCCGAATCGCATCATCACGGACAACGGTT
This sequence comes from Triticum urartu, assembly GCF_003073215.2. NCBI lineage: Eukaryota > Viridiplantae > Streptophyta > Magnoliopsida > Poales > Poaceae > Triticum > Triticum urartu. The sequence continues at coordinate 148,398,109 of NC_053022.1, forward strand.
CGCAGTTCACCAGTAACCTCTTCAAAACATACTGTGCTAACCTTGGAACGCAGATATGCTACACTTCGGTGGCACACCCCCGAAGCAACGGCCAGGCCGAGCGAGCCAACGCGGAGGTCCTGAGGGGCCTCAAGACCAGGACGTTCAAGAAGAAGCTGGAGGCCTACGGCAGAGGTTGGTACGACGAGCTTCAATCCGTGTTGTGGTCCATCCGCACAACCGCGACCAAGCCGACTGGAGAGACCCCGTTCTTCCTGGTCTACGGAGCCAAAGCGGTCCTCCCTCACGAGGTCAGACGTCGCTCCGCGCGGGTCCTAGCGTTCGACGAGGCGCAGCAGGACGCCATGCGTGGGATGGACCTCGTGCTGGGGGAGGAACGTCGCCGAGAAGCCGCGCTACGAGCGGCGAGGTACCAACAAGCACTGTGGCGATATCACTGCCGCAACATCCGCCCCAGAACTCTCGAGGTAGGAGACCTCGTGCTCAGGCGGGTCCTCTCTAGGGAGGGGCTGCACAAGCTCTCTCCCATGTGGGAGGGCCCATTCAAAGTTGTTCATGTTTCCAGGCCTGGATCCGCGCACTTGGAGACTCGGGAGGGGGTGCCAGTCCAGAACGCATGGAACATCCAGCACCTCCGAAGGTTCTACCCCTAAAAAGGCCCAGAGCCTGTGAAGAAGGCGAATGCCTGTGAAGCTATCACGTTTTGGAAAAGGCCCAGAGCCTGTGAAGAAGGCGAATGCCTGTGAAGCTATCACGTTTTGGAAAAGGCCCGGAGCCTGTGAAGAAGGCGAATGCCTGTGAAGCTATCACGTTTTGGAAAAGGCCCGGAGCCTGTGAAGAAGGCGAATGCCTGTGAAGCTATCACGTTTTGGAAAAGGCCCGGAGCCTGTGAAGAAGGCGAATGCCTGTGAAGCTATCACGTTTTGGAAAAGGCCCGGAGCCTGTGAAGAAGGCGAATGCCTGTGAAGCTATCACGTTTTGGAAAAGGCCCGGAGCCTGTGAAGAAGGCGAATGCCTGTGAAGCTATCACGTTTTGGAAAAGGCCCGGAGCCTGTGAAGAAGGCGAATGCCTGTGAAGCTATCGCGTTTTGGAAAAGGCCCGGAGCCTGTGAAGAAGGCGAATGCCTGTGAAGCTATCGCGTTTTGGAAAAGGCCCAGAGCCTGTGAAGAAGGCCAACGCCTGTGAAGCTCGCCGCCCGTGACACTCTCACGTAATAATGAGTTGGGGCTGTACACGCCCCGGAGTCTCAGGAGCGCCGGCCTCAGGCCCTAGGGCTCCTTCCCACGCCCAGTGGCAGCACTTAGCTCCACGCTGGTGAGAAGACGTCGAAGACTAGATTAGGTGCTGGATGCGGCTTTTCATTTGCTTTCCGCAGTTGGCTTGTTCCTTCTCATTCGAAGTTTTATTGAAGTTGTTGTCGTCTTTGGCTTGTGGTTCTTCGACTTTTCACTCTCCTGCCTCGATTTCTCTTGTGCAAGGCCTCGCGAGGGGGGCTGCCGAGCGCCCTCGCGAGTGTTCCTATCCTAGTCATTCAAAGGTTTCGCGACCTGGGCCCATTACAGGAGCACCCCTCCAGTCCGTGCCCCACGGGCACCGCGACACAAACAAAGGGCCTGGGTCGGTCGCCCCCCACGGCCGGGGCCGGGAACTATCCACGCGTGGGCATGTAGCCGGAAGGTACGATAACGAAAGCAAAACGATGATTAACAGCAATAACCCAAACACGCCGCCGCGGGGCTCCACACTATTGTCTTTGTTATGCAGGAAAAAGGAAAAGAAAGAACAAATCTGGTGCGGCTCGCCTCACACCGGCCCGCAGGGAAGGCCCGAGCTGCCTCCGGAGCTCAGGCGGACTCCCTCTCGCGCTTCACCAGGGCGCGACGGCGGGCGGACACATTACCACCTCCCAAGTAGATACGGCGGCGTGGAGGCTGACCGCGGCCGCCGCTTCTAGTCGCTGCCTGAAGAAGAACCGGAGAAGCTTGAGGAACCCTGAGCGCCGCCAGCCGTGCGAGAGCTGCCCTCTCCATCATCGCCGGAGCTGGGTTCCCAGCCGCGGTCGTCACCCTCGGGGCAACACCCTGCGCGGCGACCATCTTCCCCAAACACCCTCACGTAGAGGGTGGCATCGCCGTCGAACTTGAAGTGTAGGGTGCACCGACGGCTCAGGCCACGTGCGCGGGCAAACGTCTGCCAATCGTGGGCCAGGGACAGGCTCCCGGCCGCGGAGACCTCCAGTGAGACCCATGAGGCCCGGCTGCAGCAGCCGTCGGCTTGAAGCCAGAGGCCGTCCGAGGCGCCGGCCGGGAGCTCGCCAAGGAGGAAGCGAGGAAGTGGAAGCCGGGTGCTAGTCGGCTCCGCCGACCATATGACGAACTCCGGCAGCACTTCAGCAGCGCGAAAGCGCGGCCTAGGGGGACGCGCAGCCGGAGCGCGCCCCGGCCGCAGCAATCCGCCCGTCGCTGTGCTAAAAATCGCCTCCACGGCCGCGGGGAGCTACTGTGGTGGCCACAGGATGTATGCGAGGGCGCCCTCGGCCGCGCCTGGGCGGGGGAGAGGCGGGCTCAACCTGGCGAGCCTTCCCCTTCTCTGCTGTAACGCCCTCGATGCGGCTATATCTCCCACGTGTCGAGGCACGACTTAGAGGCATAACCGCATTGAAAGCAATGTCGCAAGTTGGGAAATAATTACACATCCCATGTACATAAATAATATAAAGGGGAGAAACATAGTTGGCTTACACTCGCCACGTCACATCAAAGTACATAAATAACATCCATCATACAAATCACTCATGGCCCGACTACGGTGCCAAAATAGAAAAGACCCCAAACCTGCAACAAGGCCCTGAATCGATAACCCCAACTAGGCACCACTATTGATCATCTGGAAAAGACACGTAGTATCGCTGAGAGTCCTCGTCGAACTCCCACTTGAGCTCGTAATCGTCAACTGGAGCGGAAACACCTGGACCTGCATCTGGAGTTGTAGTATCTGTGAGCCACAGGGACTCAGCAATCTCACACCCACGCGATCAAGACTATTTAAGCTTATAGGAAGGTTAAGGCAAGTGTAGGTGGAGCTGCAGCAAGCGACTAGCATATATGGTGGCTAACTTATACGCAAATGAGAGCGAGAAGAGAAGGCGAAGCACGAGCAAGAAGCTAAAGGAACATCCTGCGCAAGCATAACTCCAACACCGTGTCCACTTCCCGGACTCCGCCGAGAAGGGGCCATCACGGTAACACACACGGTTGATTCATTTTAATTAAGTTTAGTTGAAGTTATCTACAACCGGACATTAACAAATTCCCATCTGCCCATAACCGCGGGCACGGCTTTCGAAAGATCAATCCCTGCAGGGGAGTCCCAACTTAGCCCATAACAAGCTCTCACGGTCAACGAAGGAATAGACCTCCACCCAAGACACACCGATCAGACTCGGTAGCTCGGTACAACAAGATGATTCGACAGGTTAAAACAAGTCCAGCAACACCGCCCGAATGTGCCGACAAATCCCGATAGGAGCTGCACATATCTCTTTCTCAGGGCACACTCAGATGAGCAATCCGTACAACTAAAACCAGCCCTTGAGTTTCCCCGAGGTGGCGCTGCACAGGGCTCTAGTTCGGACCAACACTCAGAGGAGCACTGGCCCGTGGGGGGGCTAAAATAAAGATGACCCTCGGGCTCCGGAAACCCAAAGGAAAAGGGGGTAGGCGGCAAATGATAAAACCAATGTTGGGCATTGCTGGAAAAGCTTTAATCAAGGCGAACTATCAAGGGGTTCCCATTATAGCCCAACCGCGTAAGGGACGCAACAATCCGGGAACATAACACCGATATGACGGAAACTAGGGCGGCAAGAGTGGAACAAAACACTAGGCGAGAGGCCGAGCCTTCCACCCTTTACCAAGTATATAGATGCATTAAGATGACATAGCAATATAATGATATCCCAACAAGTAAATAAATGTTCCAACAAGGAACGGCTCCAATCTTCACCTGCAACTAACAACGCTATAAGAAGGGCTGAGCAAAGCGGTAACATAGCCAATCAACGGTTTGCTAGGACAATGGTAGGTTAGAGGTTCAATCATGCAATTGGGAGGCTAACAAGCAAGTGGTAGTCATCGTAGCAGTGGCAAAGCAAAAGAGCGAGCAAACTAGCATAGCAAAGATAGTAGTGATTTCGAGGGTATGATCATCTTGCCTGCAAAGCTGTCAGAGTTGACTGGATCCTCAAAAGCACACTCAACGGGCTCCTCGTTAGCAAACTCGTCTCCCGGCCCTACCCAACAACACAAACAAGCAACAAGAATACATTCAACCACGTGCAAGGACAAGCAATAAGATGCAAAGATGATATGCGATGCGGGATGCGATGCGGGATGCAAAATGCAAGACGTTACAGAAAATGCATGAGCTTGGCCTCAACTTGGAAAACCAAGTGTTCCACTGGATAGAGGGGATGAAATCACCTGAAAACGATATAAAGATCATAGGAATCGGAGCAACGGTGTGGAAATGGCGAGCGTTTTACGAAACGAACCGATCTGCGATATACAGCAAGTAGGCTCCTAAATGCAACGAAATGAACATGCTAGAGCCACCAAACATGAAAAGAAAATACATGGCAGTGATTTACACAAGATGTTTAACAAAACACTAGCATTGAGCCATAGGCAAATTCATCCATTCAGAGGTTCAAACAAGCATGGCAAAAATGAATATGCAAAACAGATTCCAGACTTAGTGAAATTAACACTAGCCTGAAATTTCAGATCACGAGGCCCTCTTCGGAGCAGCAAAACAACATGATACAAAACCTGAACATGACAAGTAAGAACATGGAATGGAGCTACTCAACAAGCTTAACAAAACACCCAAAGTGACCTGGGGCCAAAAGGGTTCACAAAATACTCTACCGAGCTCACGAACATAGCTCGAACACAATCAGTTTTCAGACTTAGTGAAAACTGAGACATGCAGAAATTTAACTCACGAAGGCATGTAAACGAGCTCGATGCACTCACTACGGTGCAAGTCATGGCAAGGAAAGCATATAACCAGCAAGAAGGCACAATATGATAGCTACACATGGCAAGAACAAAGGCATAGCATGCATGGAACACTAACGGTAGCATCGGCAAAATCGCAAACAAGTTGATGATCTGCCCAGATTAACAACGAAGCAAAAGTTGAGCTCGATTGAGTCAACCTAGAGCACTCCATATATGCAAACAAAGACATGGATGGATAGAGCATAACATAAATATCAAAACTCCCTTAATGATCATCCTCAAAAGAGGCACGGATCACTAGGAAACAAGCTGGACATATAGCATCATGAACTAAAATATCCCAGACTTAGTGAAAATCACTAAGTCCCTGAAATCAGCAATCTCAGGTACCTCTCTTCGCAAGCTTGCACAAGACAACACACACATCCTAAAAATGCATGGGTGGCACCTCTGGAAAGAAGAAAAATACTTAACAATTCATCCCAAAGGGGCACAGGCATATCATGCACGGATTAACCATGGCAAAAATGACAAAAGTGCATGATGAACTAACGGATCTGCAATTTAACTCACGAAGCCTCCTTCTAACAGCATTTTGGGCAATAAGATGACCTCAAATGCAAATGATGCAATGGAATTAAATGATGTACATGTCGAGACGAAGATTTTGATATATCATACACCCAAAACGGAGCTACGGTTGCGGAGATACAAGCAGTCAAAGGTAGCACGAAAAATAGGGTTTCGGGGGAGAGGGGTCAACCCAGATCTAGATCCAGCGGCACGGATTACGAGGCGGCCGGGGCACTGTAGCACGAGTCGCCGGAGGAGCTCGTCGCCGGAGCCGGTGGAGGAGGGGAGGCCGGCGAGGCGGCGGGGAGAGGCCGGGGCGGCGCCGGGGAGGCCGGGGGAGGCCGGTGGCGGCGCCCGGCGGCGGTGGACGCGGCCCGCGCGCCGGCGAGGGGCGGCGGCGGCCGGCGCCGATGCGGGCGGCGGCGGGGCGCGCCGGCGACGAGGGCGGCGGCCGGCGGAGCGTCGGGCGGCGGCGGCCTCGGGCGAAGGAGGCGGCGGCGGATCGGGCCTCGGGGGCCGGCGCTGGGCCTCGGGCCCGCGTCGGTGGCGGCGACGAACTGGTCCCGCGGGGACACGTGGCGGCGGCCGGTTGGATGGCGGCGGCGGGCGGACGTTGTCCGGTCGGATCCGGACACGTCCGTCGGTGGCGGGGTTGATCTGGTTTTTTTTTTAGGAGGAGGACGGGGAGGAAGACGAGATCCGAAATGGGGGGGTGTATATATAGGCATAAGTGGAGCTAGGAGAGCCCAAATGAGGTGCGGTTTTCGCCCACACGATCGTGATCGAACGCTCTAGGACATGGAGCAGAGTTTGGTGGGTTTTGGGACAAATTTGGGGGGTGTTGGGCTGCAACACACACGAGGCCTTTTCGGTCCCTCGGTTAACCGTAGGAGTATCAAACGAAGTCCAAATGACCCGAAACTTGACAGGCGGTCTACCGGTAGTAAACCAAGGCCGCATGGCAAGTCTCGGTCCAGTCCGGAAATATTTGAACCCCACACACGAAAGAAAGCTAGAAATGGCCACCGGAGGAGAACGAAGCGCCGGAATGCAAAACGGACAACGGGAAAAATGCTCGAATGCATGAGATGAACATGTATGCAAATGCAATGCACGAGATGACATGATATGAGATGCACGAAAAGAAAAACAACACACGGAGACAAAGACCCGAACCCAAGAAATAAATATAACTTAGCGCCGGAAACGGCAAGAGTTAGATACAAATATGGAAAGTTACATCCGGGGTGTTACATCTGCGGCCGAGAACCTCCTCGACGGGGCCATGAAGAAGAAGGAGAAGCAAGGGGGGATGAACTGGAAGGGCGCACGCCGATCTGTACTTATAGCTGGCGAGGGCCAACCAACGGCCCCCACGATCGCAGGTAATTATGACCCGCTTTGCATGCAGGGACTTGTCCAATCCGTGCAGTTGCCGAGGCGCCATGGGGAAGTGGAGACGCCCACGTCCAATCAACCGCCACGTGGCGCACAAGGCCGCAGGCTGTTAGGGCCAGCGGCGCTTCGCTCTTGCCCTTCCGCCTCCCTGCACGGCCAAGTCCGGGCGCGCCTCGGGCCCGGGAGCTACTGTCGGCGTTCTAGGAACGGGGGTCCCCAGACTTGCCTGCCTGCGGCCTGCGGTGTGGCTCAAAAGGGGGCCCAACGCGGCCCATCTTCACCAACACAAACCCAAGACCCTCGCGAGGGGCCAAGCCTCGCGGGGCGGACGACGCGGAGCTTCCTCAGTCACGGCCTCGTCAGGCTGGCTCATGAGGAGGCGGAGAGACCAAGGCAGGATACCTCACGAGGTGCCCGTGACGCAAGCCGTGACGACCAAGGGCGCCAGGCGGGTGCCAGCCCGCGCAGTGTCCTCCTTTCCTCTTTGGTGCAAAGGGGGAAAGCGCAGCCGTGGAGTACCGAGGCATCAGGCAAAGGTTGCCATTTCGGTGCAACGAGACCAAGACCAGGAGGACTACGAGATGGAGCTCACCGTGGAGCCCAAGACGGCGTCATCACTAGAGCTTTGCGTAGGCGAATACTACTTTTGTCAGGATAGCTGATACTAGCTGTCCCCCTTCAAATTAGCCCGCCATTGTTGGCTCCCTTCCCGCTCGATATTTGGGAAGAGGACCAGGGCCTCTATAAATAGGACCAGCCACCCACAGGGCAAAGGGGGTGGAAGAAGGAAGGAGGCTCTTTAGAGAAAGGTTTCGATCAAAAATAGAGAGAGAGAAAGGTGACTGAACTCCTCCCAGCAGTTCATCGCCCCAGCCAAGAACTGACCCTCGCGAGGCTGTTCTTCCTTGTATTGTTCATCATCATCAGCCCAAGAGGCAATCCACCACACACTGGAGTAGGGTATTACACCACAACGGTGGCCCGAACCAGTATAAACCCTGTGTCTCTTGTGTTGTTCTTTCCTTAGCTTAGATCCTAGCAAGGCGGAGGGGTGCAGGTAGGTAGGAGGCGAAATCTCCGTGCGCACCCCAGTGTTCGAACCTCAAGGGTCTGCCGGAACTCGAAATCTGACAGTACTGCTCATGTTTCCAGTAAGAGCCATCAGCATTCATTTTCCTTACGAACCCAACACCCTCTTTCCTAGGGTTTCAGTTCAGGATCTGCCTTTTGAGGACATCACATAGTGTTTGATGCCCTTTGAGACTTTTGTACATCCCTGTTTCAAGTAGTGTCTTCAACCTAGCATTCTCATCAGCAATATCAGTGGTGTCCTCAGCAGAGGGGTTAGTTTCCACATCAACAGTTGAAGATATTGCAACAGTAGCAGTTGTAGAACATTCAGCAACAGAAGTAGTGTTATCATGCTCAATGCATTTAAGACATGGTGGTTCAAATCCTTTCTAAGCTGAACTGATCTGTTCGGCGCGAAGTGACTCGTTTTCTTTTTGAAGATCTTCATGAGCCGCTCTCCATTTCTCAAGATCTTGCTTCCTTTGAAGATAATCATAGGAAAGCCTTTCATGAGCTATTGAGAGCGTTTCATGACGACTTTCAAGTTCCTCATACTTAACGTGAAGATTTTTTATGTCTTCAATTAAGGACTGAGATCGAGTCATTTCAGCGTCTAACAGATCATCGCTTTGGTCTAACAGTTTTTGAATGTGTTCCATGGTTTTCTGTTGTTCAGTTGCAATTTTAGCAAGTGTTTTGTAGGTGGGTTTGGAACCACAATCAAAGTCATCGTCACTAGATGTTTGATAGTGAGTAGTGCGTGTGTTTACCTTGCCACCGCGTGCCATGAAGCAGTAGGAAGTAGCGGAGTAGTCCTTGTCATTTGCATCGGTGTCGGTGATGAAGTCATTTTCTTCAGTGTTGAAGATGGACTTGGCAACGTATGCTGTAGCTAGACTTGCAACGCCAGAATCGGACTCCTCCTCAGACTCCACCTCCGCCTCCTCAGAACTCATCCTCAGAGTCCATTTCCTTGCCAACAAACGCACGTGCCTTGCCAGATGAGCTCTTCTTGTGTGATGAAGACTTGGAGGAAGACTTGGAAGAAGATTTTGAGTATTTCTTGTTCTTCTTGTCGTCAGAGTCATACTCCTTGCTCTTCTTCTTCTTGTTGTTCTCATTGTCCCACTGTGGACACTCAGAGATGTAGTGGCCAGGTTTCTTGCACTTGCGACATGTTCTCTTCTTGTAGTCATGAGCAGAAGCTTCATCATTCCTTGAGCTTGATCGTGAAGACTTTCTGAAGCCTTTCTTCTTGGTGAATTTTTGGAACCTCTTCACAAGCATAGCAAGCTCCCTTCCAATGTCTTCAGGATCATCAGAACTGCTATCAGACTCTTCTTCAGATGAGGAGACAGCCTTTGCCTTCAAGGCACGAGTTCGCCCATAGTAGGGACCATAGATGTCTCTTTTCTCAGAAAGCTGAAACTCGTGTGTGTTGAGCCTCTCAAGTATGTCAGACGGATCGAGTGTCTTGAAATCAGGACGTTCTTGAATCATCAGGGTTAGGGTGTCAAACGAACTGTCAAGTGATCTTAGGAGTGTCTTGACAACTTCATGCTTGGCGATCTCAGTAGCGCCAAGGGCTTGAAGTTCATTTGTGATGTTAGTGAGTCGATCAAACGTGAGCTGGACATTCTCATTGTCATTTCTCTTGAAGCGGTTGAAGAGGTTGCGAAGGACACTGATTCTCTGATCTCTCTGGGTTGAGACGCCTTCATTGACCTTGGATAGCCAGTCCAGACTAGCTTAGATGTTTCCAAAGCACTCAGCGACCATACTGTCCTTTGGTCAGATGACCACAGATGACATTCTTGGCAGTAGAGTCCAGTTGAACGAACTTCCTGACATCAGCGGCAGTGACACCTTCTCCAGCCTTGGGAACGCCGTTCTTGACGACATACCATAGGTCGACATCAATGCCTTCAAGATGCATGCGCATCTTATTCTTCTAGTAGGGATATTCAGTTCCATCAAAGACGGGGCATGCAGTGGAGACTTTAATTATCCCTGCAGTCGACATAGCTAAAACTCCAGGTAGTTAAACCGAATCACACAGAAAAAGGGAGTACCTTGCTCTGATACCAATTGAAATTGCTATTGATCGACTAGAGGGGGGTGAATAGGCGATTTTTATGAAAGTCTTCAAAACATGTAAGTTTCGAAGACAAGCGATAGAAATAAACCTATTATCATGCAGCGGAAGGTAGACTACACTAGGCAAACCATAGTCATGTATTCAATGAAGTGAAAGCACAATGACAAATAGCAGCTAGGCAGTAAGGATCAGGTAGGAAGATGTTGAGAAGCCAATCAGTACACGTAATCACTTAGTGAAGTCGAATGGTGATGCTATCGTACAATTACTTCACAAGAACCAACAGTAAGTAAAGGGAAGGGAAGGATGAAACCAGTGACTCGTTGAAGACAATGATTTGTTGGACCAGTTCCAGTTGCTGTGACAACTGTACGTCTGGTTAGGGAGGCTAAGATTCAACTCAGAAGACCTTGTCTTCACCTTATTCCCCTTGAGCTAAGGACACCCAGTCCTCGCCCAATTACTCTGGTAAGTCTTCAAGGTAGACTTCCAAACCTTCACAGACTTTGTTCACCGGTGATCCACAATGACTCTTGGATGCTCAGAACGTGATGCCTAACCGGCTGGAGGATTCACAGTCCTCAAGTGTAATAAGTCTTCAGATCACACAGACAAGAAGACTTAAGTGATGCCTAACACTCTTTGGCTCTGGGTGGTTAGGGCTTTATCCTCTCAAGGAATTCTCTCTCAAAGGCTTCGAGGTGGGTTGCTCTCAAACGACAAAAGCCATACTTTAACTCTGAGCAGCCAACCGTTTATGGTTGTAGGGGGTGGGCTATTTATAGCCACTAGGCAACCCGACCTGATTTGTCCGAAATGACGCTGGGTCACTAAGGAACTGACATGTGTGCCAACGGTCAGATTTCAAACACACACGACAACTTTACTTGGGCTACAAGCAAAGCTGACTTGTCCAACTCTGAACAAGATTCGCTCTCATAGTCTTCACTCGAAGACATAGGATTTTGGTTAAGCATCAAATCAGTCATTCTGACTGGTTTTCTTGGACCCCACTTAACAGTACGGTGGTTCCTATGACTCAACAAAGAAGAAAAAGAACTACGAAAGATCTAAGTCTTCGCGCTCCATAGTCTTCATGTGATGTCTTCTCTTGTCATAGTCTTCAAGGTGAATGTCTTCACATACCACCTTTGACTTCAATGTCTTCATACATTTTTAGGGGTCATCTCTGGTAGGAAAACCGAATCAATGAGGGACTTCTACCTGTGTTATCCTACAATTCTCACAAACACATTAGTCCCTCAACTAGGTTTGTCGTCAATACTCCAAAACCAACTAGGGGTGGCACTAGATGCACTTACAAACTCGAATACCACAACTCAAAACAAAACAAAGGATTGGCGTGCAAAATAAGTCGGAACAAACATATGATAGGGATTTCGTCCGAAGTTTTCGTGGTAGGGCCCACACGGGCTCGATCGTACAGCACCATCATGTACAGGGCAGTGCACATGACATATGAAGCGTCCCCGAATCAGCATAGCCGAGGACTCTTTAAGACACAATGAGACCACTGTAAAACCAACCGTGGATAGGCGGACCACTAGACGTCGAACCCCCATTTCATATCATACATTTGTCGAAAAGATATCCTAAGAGCTACTTGAATTCCCACTTATAAACTCCCGAAGCCTCCCGGTTATGCAATCAGGTGTTGGGGATACAGGGGAAGCATAATATCTCACCCAAAGCTAGCAAATCCTACATCCAGCTATATCCATCCTTCAACACATAACCAAGAAACCTTCGGAAATCATTTACCTCAACCTTCGAAAAGCATCCATTATACGAGTTATGGCGATACTCCCGAACTCCCGCCCCAGTACTTGGTGGCGTCAAGGTTATCTCACCAACAACTGCATAAAGGAGATTTTCGATGTCGGCGAAACTCAGGTATTCCAGAACTGCAATGATAAAATTGTGACGACAACACCTCGGAGCTCAACTCCCCGGGACACTGCCACAACCCCTAAATGTCAGGAGGCACCAAGAACAATGTTCTCGTCACAAAACCATCAGAACGATTCCAAGATACCTGCGTGATCCTAAAAAAATTAGTGAAATTTGAGAAGAGAATAGTCAAAACTCTACGTCAGGATGCCTCACCAGAGCGATGAAGGTACTGAGGAGTAAAAAGAATCCTACTCTCCGATATATATATATAATCCTAAATGACTCAAAACATTTTTCTAGACTCAACAACGCCAGCGATTTGATTAAGCAGGGGGCTCCTAAGTCGGGGATGGCTCTGATACCAACTTGTAACACCCTCAATGCGGCTATATCTCCCATGTATTGGAGCACGACTTAGAGGCATAACCGCATTGAAGGCAATGTCGCAAGTGGGGTAATCTTCACACAACCCATGTACTGAATAAAGAAAGAGATACATAGTTGGCTTACACTCGCCACGTCACACAATAGCATAAATAACATTACATCCATCCAGATACAAACAAGGTCCGACTACGGAACCAAAATAAAGACAACCCCAAATGCAACAATGTCCCCGATCGCCCCAACTGGGCTCCACTACTGATCAACTGGAAACGAAACAACACAACTAACACGGTCTTCGTCGAGCTCCTCCTTGAGCTCGGTTGCGTCACCTGCATGGTATCGTCGGCACCTGCAACTGGTTTTGGAAGTAAACTGTGAGTCACGGGGACTCAGCAATCTCACACCCTCGCGATCAAGACTATTTAAGCTTATGGGTAGGGAAAAGGTATGAGGTGGAGCTGCAGCAAGCACTAGCATATATGGTGGCTAACATACGCAAAAGAGAGCGAGGAGAGAAGGCAAAGCACGGTCATGAACTAGAAGTGATCAAGAAGTGATCAAGACTACTTACGTTCAAGCATAACTCCAACACCGTGTTCACTTCCCGGACCCCGCCGAGAAGAGACCATCACGGCTACACGCGCGGTTGATGCATTTTAATTAAGTTAAGTTTCAGGTTCTCTACAACCGGACATTAACAAATTCCCATCTGCCCATAACCGTGGGCACGGCTTTCGAAAGTTCAAAACCCTGCAAGGGTGTCCCAACTTAGCCCATCACAAGCTCTCATGGTCAACGAAGGATATTCCTTCTCCCAGGAAGACCCGATCAGGCTCGGAATCCCGGTTACAAGACATCTCGACAATGGTAAAACTAAACCAGCAAAGCCGCCCGATGCGCCGACATCCTGATAGGAGCTGCACATATCTCGTTCTCAGGGCAACACCGGATAGGTCAAGCTACGAGTAAAACCAACCCTCAAGTTTCCCCGAGGTGGCCCCGCAGGCTGCCCGTTTCGGACCAACACTTAGAGAAGCACTGGCCCGGGGGGGGGGGTTAAAATAAAGATGACCCTTGGGTTGGCCGACCTAAGGGAAGGGTAATAGGTTGTTAGTGCAAATGGTAAAACCAAGGTTGGGCCTTTCTGGAGGAGTTTTATTCAAGGCGAACCGTCAATGGGTTCCCATTATAACCCAACCGTGTAAGGAACACAAAATCAAGGAACATAACACCGGTATGACGGAAACTAGGGTGGCAAGAGTGGAACAAAACACCAGGCATAAGGCCGAGCCTTCCACCCTTTACCAAGTATATAGATGCATTAATTAAATAAGAGATATTGTGATATCCCAACAAATATCCATGTTCCAACATGGAACAAACTCCAATCTTCACCTGCAACTAACAATGCTATAAGAGGGGCTGAGCAAAGCGGTAACATAGCCAAACAACGGTTTGCTAGGACAAGGTGGGTTAGAGGCTTGACATGGCAATATGGGAGGCATGATAAAGCATGTGGTAGGTATCACAGCATAGGCGTAGCAATAGAGCGAGCAACTAGCAAGCAAAGATAGAAGTGATTTTGAGGGTATGGTCATCTTTCCTGAGATCCCGCAAGGAAGAAGAACGAGTCCATGAAGAAGACAAACGGACGTAGACGAACGGATCCTCACAAACACGACGTTATCGGAACTAACCCGAAGAAGCAATACCAGAAAGAAGCAAACAACATGGTAAACAACCATCACATAAACATGGCATGATGCACAACCAAGTATGATGCATCTCTGGTTTAAAGAGGCATGGCATGGTAAAGGGCACAAACAAAACTACAAGTTAAGTGGAGCTCAATATGCAACGAGTTGCATATTGACGGAACACCACATGACTTATTTAGTTATCTCTCAGTTATGTACCCAACAATATTAAATGTTGTTAAACATGGCAAGAGGTGAAACATGAGTAGAAAACATAGTTAGGCTTTTTAAATTAGGCCGGAAACAACAACAACAATTTCGGTAAATCCCCATATGCATTTAGCAAATTAATGCAAACAGCAATTTAAACATTCTTGATGTTGTTATCATGATGCGGATGACGTTGCAAGTTTTATGAAAATGTTGATAAGAGCATTATATGAAGCATTTGTCATCATGGCGGAAACGAAATGGGGTGCCATGGCAACGATAACGAAACGGTGCCACGGCAACGTTCCGGTTCCGACAACTCATTGAGACGTCGGTGCAAAAGAAAGTGACGGGAGCGTGTCATGCAAGGAAGGTCGGGTGCTCCCGATTACCGGGTTTCCACATGTCGGTGGCAAGGAAAAAAAGGGGCAACGTGCACCGATAGTTCAGACTCGAGGCAAAACTAGGGTGCATCTCATACAACATGCATTCATTCGTTCATGGGCGTTGTCTCGAGGTTATACCTTCGAAGCGTGCATTATCGGAACAGATCAAGTTCGTAGAGGGAAGTAGGCGTTGTTGCGACGGCGGTAGTGGAAGTAGTCGTTCTCGCTTCGCAGATGTCCACACTCTGTAGGTGTTCGGGGTCAAAACAAGGAACTTGACGTCCACGGGTCTTCGAGGGTCGACGATACATGTTCTGTAGAAGTTCGAGCGGCGGTAGTGGTACACGTTCACGGAGTAGTCGTACACGTCGTCGGTAGTTTGTTCACTCCACGACCTTCATCGGCGGTAGTGGAAGTAGTTGTACATGGTTGCGACGGTAATCGAACTTGGCGATCCGACGGGTTACACTGGTCGTCGTGGGAACTTGGTGAATCCGAGGTCTTCGGGGTCAACGATAGTTGTACATCTCATAGTGGAACTTGACGGATCCGATGCCTCCGTACGTAGTGGTACATGTTCGTTTTTCGGAGAGGTACTTGGTGTTCTTCGGTCATAGGTACTTGACATTTTTGCTACCCGGGTCTTCGGCGACAGTACTCGTACACACTCCGTAGATGTTCCGGGTCGTCACCGATCATAGTCGATGTAGTTGAACTTGATGGTCGTCGACGTCGTGGTACTTGGTATCTTGGCGCCCTCTTGGGCTTGACATCGACGAAACGGACGTGACGATGCATACTCCTTGTCCAGCGGCAGCAACCGGATGGTACACGGGGCAGGGGTCTTCGGCGACAATGTGTAGAAGGACGGCTAGGTGGAGCTCGGGGAAGGAGCATGGCGTGGTAGAGGAGGGTCCCCAGCGTGCGGGGTAGCTTCCTGGAGCTGCTCCGGTGACCTGCAGCTCGCAGCCGACGGCTGAAACGAGCGCTCCACTCGGGAAGGGATCCTGCTCGATCCAAACGAGAGGAGGCGAGCGTGGAGGGAGGAACGGGCGATGGGGCCGCCGTAGTTTGCTGCCTAAAGGACGAGCGGGGAAGGGACGAGGCTAGCGGATCCGGCCAGGAACAGGCGCTGGCGGCAGGGAGGCGTTGATCTCGCGAGGATGGAGGGGGCAGGGTTAGAGCGACGGGATCAGGAGAGATGGATGCGCGTGCGTGCACTCCCTGGTGACGGCGCTAGGAGGAAGGAGGCAGGGGAGATGGGTCGAGAGGAAGATGGGATCGGGCAGCGGTTCCCTGGTGGCGCTAGGGAACGAGGAGGACGGGCGTAGGTGATCGAGTGGGAGGCCTAGGGTTACGGGGGGAGTGTGACTGGGCCTTAGGGAGGCTGGCCGAGGGAGAGGGAAGGCTGCGCCTAGGGAGGTTTGGGCCGGAAGAAGTTGGGCTGGCACTCTTCTCTCTCCCTCTATTTTCCTTTAACAGAAAAACAATTAGAAATAAGAAAAAGAAAGAGAGGATTAAGGAAAATTTTGAGCAAGCAGATAATTTTCCTGGACTCATAAAAATGAGTTTGTACCGAGAAAAATAGAAAAGGCCAAGATTGAAGGATGTAAATTCGAACTCATTTGGATTTAATTCAAATGGGTTTGAACTAGAACTTGGATTTAGCAGTGCCCAAAAATGTTTGGATTTTTGGAGGAAGCTCGGAATATGATGAAAGAATAAATAGCAAAGTTAGAGGCCAAGAGTTGTGATAACAAAGGCATTGAGATTTATTTTGCAAGTGTGTTCCAGTTAATTTCAACAAATGGAATATTTAATATAGCTCCCTAATATCGGGAAGGATATGTTATAAAGAGAATCACCATGTGAATTCCCTCGGTTCAAATGGATCAAAGCCCCATGCCATTTATTTAGTTGAGTTAAGAAAAAGAAATGACATGATGGCATGATGACATGATGCAATGCACATGATGCAATGATGAATGCAATGAACCAAACAAATCAGACGACGAAACCCGGAAACCCTGGAAGGCATCTGAAGCTCCGGTCTTGGGGCGTTACACTCGATGAATGGAGAACCCAAGCTTATGAAAATGCCAAGTTGTTTAAAGAAAAAGTTAAAAGATGGCATGATAAAAGGATACAAAAGCATGAGTTTAATGTAGGTAACTATGTATTGCTATACAACTCTCGTCTAAGATTTTTTGTTGGAAAACTTCTCTCTAAATGGGAAGGTCCTTACATTATCGAGGAGGTCTATCGTTCCGGTGCCATAAAAATCAACAACTTCGAAGGCACAAATCCGAACTTGGTGAACGGTCAAAGAATCAAACATTATATCTCAGGTAAACCAATAAATGTTGAAACCAATGTTATTGAAACCGTAACCCTGGAGGAATATATAAGGGACACTTTCCGGAACGTTTCAGACTCCGAAAAGGAATAGGTACGTGGTACGGTAAGTAAACCGACTCCAAAACAGTTTGTAAGGTAATATTTCTCCATTTTGGAATATTTAGAAAAATAGAAAAATAAGAAGCAGTCCAGGAAGGACACGAGGGCTCCACGAGGGTGGATGGTGCGCCCTACCCACCTGGGCGCGCCCCCTACCTCATGGGCACCTCGTGTGCTCTCCGGACTCCGTTTTCGTACACGACACGTATTTTGGTCGGTAAAAATTCATTATATAATCTCCCGGGGGTTTTGACCTCTGTATCACGCAAAAATCCCTTGTTCTTGTTTTGAGCTGTTTTCTGCCAGGGTTTTCGAAGCTAAGCATCGTGTCGTCTCCCTCCTCCTCCAATAATGAGGGCAACGATGCTTGGCTAATGAAGATAGAGCTGAAGAGAGAAGAACCCATGGAGACCCACAAGGATGGAGGGATCAAGAAGGCCACGGAGGATCAAGCTCCGGCAACAGAAGACATCCTTCAACTTGATCACAATCTTTTTACCCCAACAGAGATCGAAACTTTCAAGATGATTGAGTTAGCTCGTATACAAAATAAGTATCTCACACATGAAAATATTTTGTTGAAGGAGCATATCATCGCACTCAAGGGTATTATTCACAAGTTAGAAGACCTCCTACGCTCGATGTGCGACTATCCATCATCAACAACTCCACCTTCTTCACCAACAAAGGAGACATAATCACATGGGTATGGGCACTCCCCTTGGCAACTGCCAAGCTTGGGGGAGTGCCCCGGTATCGTATCACCATCACTTTTACCTTTATCGTTTTTCTTAGTTCGATCCTTTTGGTAATATCTTGATCTAGTAGAATAAAAGTTCTTAGTATGATCTAGTTGTGAGTTTTGCTTTATGATTCCTCTATGTAATCGAGTCCGTGAGCTATATATATAATAAAGATTAGTGTTGAGTCAAGGGCTTGATTATTTTGCCATGATCCTAAGGGAATAAAAGAAAAGAGAAAGAAATAAAAAAGAAACAAAGAGATCATGTGAGTCTTATGGAGAGTAATGATCTCACATAGAAAAAAAGTATGATGAATAAAAGTTGTTGAGGGTTGACAAACATAGTTTTGGTCATCATTGCAATTAATAGGAAGTAATAAAAAAGAGAGGACTTCACATATAAATATACTATCTTGGACATCTTTTATGATTGTGAGCACTCATTAAAATATGACATGCTAAAGAGTTGACGTTGGATAAGGAAGACAACGTAATAGGTTATGTTTTCTTACATCTGAGATAAATTATATTGTCATGGATCATCCAACATGGTTGATCTTGCCTTTCTCCCTCATGCTAGCCAAATTCATCGCACCAAGTAGAGATACTACTTGTGCTTCCAAATACCCTTAAACCAGTTTTGCCATGAGAGTCCACCATATCTACCTATGGATTGAGTAAGATCCTTCAAGTAAGTTGTCATCGGTGCAAGCAATAAAAATTGCTCTCTAAATATGTATGACCTATTAGCGTGGGAGAAAATAAGCTTTATACGGTCATGTGATATGGAAGAAATAAAAGCGACAGACTGCATAATAAAGGTCCATATCACAAGTGGCAATATAAAGTGACGTTCTTTCGCATTAAGATTTTGTGCATCCAACTACAAAAGCGCATGACAACCTCTGCTTCCCTCTGCGAAGGGCTTATCTTTTACTTTTATCCCCTACATTGCATAAGAGTCATGGTGATCTTCACCCTTCCTTTTTACATTTTATCCTTTGGCAAGCACAGTATGTTAGAAAGATCCTGGTATATATGGCTAATTGGATGTGAGTTTTCATGAACTATTATTTTTGACATTACACTTGAGGTAAAACGTTGGGAGGCAAAACTATAAGCCCCTATCTTTCTCTGTGTCCGATTAAAACTCCATACCCATAAGTATTGCATGAGTGTCAGCAATTGTGAAAGACTATATGATAGTTGAGTATGTGGACTTGCTGAAAAGCTCTTATACATTGACTCTTTCCTATGTTATGATAAATTGCAATTGCTCCAATGACAGAGATTATAGTTTGTTAGTTTTCAATGAAGTTTATGATTCATACTTGAAATTGTGATTGAATTATTACTCTAGCATAAGAAATCATATGACAAGAATTATATAAGTTGTTGTTCTAAGAATGATCATGATGCCCTCATGTCCTTATTTTATTTTTATCGACACCTCTATCTCTAAACATGTGGACATATTTTTCGATTTCGGCTTTCGCTTGAGGACAAGCGAGGTCTAAGCTTGGGGGAGTTGATACGTCCATTTTGCATCATGCTTTTATATCGATATTTATTGCATTATGGGCTGTTATTACACATTATGTCACAATACTTATGCCTATTCTCTCTTATTTTACAAGGTTTACATCAAGAGGGAGAATGCCGGCAGCTGGGATTCTGGGCTAGAAAAGGAGCAAATATTAGAGACCTATTCTGCACAGCTCCAAAAGTCCTCAAACTTCACAGAAGACATTTTCAGAATATATAAAAAATACTCAGCGGGAGAGATTCACCAGGGGGGCCAAAGCCTGCCCACGAGGGTGGGGGGCGCGCCCTACCCCCTGGGCGCACCCCCAACCCCGTGGGCCCACTGGTGGCCCTCCGGTGGCCATCTTCTGCTATATGAAGTCTTTCGATGGGAAAAAAATAAGAAGCCATCTTCTCGGACGAAACTCCGCCGCCACGAGGCGGAACCTTGGCGGAACCAATCTAGGGCTCTGGTAGAGCTGTTTTGCCGGGGAAACTTCCCTCCCGGAGGGGGAAATCATCGCCGTCGTCATCACCAACGCTCCTCTCATCGGGAGAGGGAAATCTCCATCAACATCTTCATCAGCACCATCTCCTCTCAAAACCCTAGTTCATCTCTTGTATCCAATTCTTGTCTCCAAGTCCGGGATTGGTGCTAGTAGGTTGCTAGTAGTGTTAATTACTCCTTTTAGTTGATGCTAGTTGGTTTATTTGGTGGATGATCATATGTTCAGATCCTATATGCATATTAATACCCCTCTGATTATGAACATGTTTATGCTTTGTGAGTAGTTACGTTTGTTCCTGAGGACACAGGAGAAGTCTTGCTATTAGTTGTCATGTGAATTTGGTATTCGTTCGATATTTTGATGAGATGTATGTTGTCTCTCCTCTAGTGGTGTTATGTGAACGTCGACTACATGACACTTCACCATTGTTTGGGCCTAGAGGAAGGCATTGGGGAGTAATAAGTAGATGATGGGTTGCTAGAGTGACAGAAGCTTAAACCCTAGTTTATGCGTTGCTTCATAAGGGGCTGATTTGGATCCATATGTTTCATGCTATGGTTAGATTTACCTTAATACTTTTGTTGTAGTTGCGGATGCTTACAATAGAGGTTAATCATAAGTGGGATGCTTGTCCAAGTAAGTACAAAACCCAAGCACCGGTCCACCCACATACCAAATTATCAAAGTACCGAACGCGAATCATATGAGCGTGATGAAAACTAGCTTGACGATATTCCCATGTGTCCTCGGGAGCGCTTTTCTCTATATAAGAGTTTGCCCAGGCTTGTCCTTTGCTACAAAAGGATTGGGCCACCTTGCTGCACTTTATTTACTTTTGTTACTTGTTGCTCGTTACAAATTGTCCGATCACAAAACTATCTATTACCACTTATTTCAGTACTTGCAGAGAATACCTTGCTGCAAACCACTTATCTTTTCCTTCTGCTCCTCGTTGGGTTCGACACTCTTACTTATCGAAAGGACACCATAAATCCTCGCAACCAACGCGATAAGGGGTTGTCAATCCCTACACGGCCACTTACGAGAGTGAGATCTGATAGATATGATAAGATAATATTTTTGGTATTTTTGTGATAAAGATGCGAAGTAAAATAAAAGCAAAGTAAAAGCAAAGGAAATAACTAAGTATTGGGAGATTATTATGATGAAGATAGACCCGGCGGCCATAGGTTTCACTAGTGGCTTCTCTCGAGAGCGTAAGTATTCTATGGTGGGTGAACAAATGACTGTTGAGCAATTGACAGAATTGAGCATAGTTATGAGAATATCTAGGTATGATCATGTATATAGGCATCATGTCCGAGACAAGTAGACCGACTCCTGCCTGCATCTACTACTATTATTCCACTCATCGACCGCTATCCAGCATGCATCTAGAGTATTAAGTTAATGAAAATAGAGTAACGCCTTAAGCAAGATGACATGATGTACAGGGATAAACTCATGCAATATGATGAAAACCCCATCTTGTTATCCTCGATGGCAACAATACAATACGTGCCTTGCTGCCCCTACTGTCACTGGGAAAGGACACTGCAAGATTGAACCCAAAGCTAAGCACTTCTCCCATTGCAAGAAAGATCAATCTAGTAGACCAAACCAAACTGATAATTTGAATAGACTTGCAAAGATAACCAATCATACATAAAAGAATGCAGAGAAGATTCAAATATTGTTCATAGATAGACTTGATCATAAACCCACAATTCATCGGTCTCAACAAACACACCGCAAAAAGAAGATTACATCGAATAGTTCTCCACAAGAGAGGGGGAGAACATTGTATTGAGACCCAAAAAGAGAGAAGAAGCCATCTAGCTACTAACTATGGACCCGTAGGTCTGAGGTGAACTACTCACACTTCATCGAAGGGGCTATGGTGTTGATGTAGAAGCCCTCCGTGATCGATGCCCCCTTTGGCGGAGCTCCGGAACAGGCCCCAAGATGGGATCTCGTGGATACAGAAAGTTACGATAGTGGAATTAGGGTTTTGGCTCCATATCTAATCGTTAGGGGGTACGTAGGTATATATAGGAGGAAGGAGTATGTCCGTGGAGCAACAGGGGGCCCACGAGGGTGGAGGGCGCGCCTGGGGGGGGGTAGGCGCGCCCCCTACCTCGTGGCCTCCTCTTTTGTGTCTAGACGTAGGGTCCAAGTCTCCTGGGTCTTGTTCGTTGAGAAAATCACATTCCCGAAGGTTTCATTCCGTTTGGACTCCGTTTGATATTCCTTTTCTTCGAAACCCTAAAATAGGACAAAAAACAGCAATTCTGGGCTGGGCCTCCGGTTAGTAGGTTAGTCCCAAAAATAATATAAAAGTGGATAATAAAGCCCAACAATGTCCAAAACAGTAGATAATATAGCATGGAGCAATCAAAAATTATAGATACGTTGGAGACGTATCAAGCATCCCCAAGCTTAATTCCTGCTCGTCCTCGAGTAGGTAAATGATAAAAACAGAATTTTTGATGTGGAGTTCTACTTGGCATAATTTTAATGTAATTCTTCTTAATTGTGGTATGAATATTCAGGTCCAAAAGATTCAAGATAAAAGTTTAATATTGACATAAAAATAATAATACTACAAGCATACTAACAAAGCAGTCACGTCTTCTCAAAATAGCATGGCCAAAGAAAGTTATCCCTACAAAATCATATAGTCTGGCTATGCTCCATCTTCACCACACAAAATATTTAAATCATGCACAACCCCGATGACAAGCCAAACAATTGTTTCATACTTTTGGTGTTCTCAAACTTTTTCAATCTTCACGCAGTACATGAGCGTGAGCCATGGATATAGCACTATAAGTGGAATAGAATGGTGGTTGTGGAGAAGACAAAAAGGGAGAAGATAGTCTCACATCAACTAGGCGTATCAACAAAAGTAGGGATTGCCATGCAAATGCACTAGAGCTATAAGTATATGAAAGCTCAACAAAAGAAACTAAGTGGGTGTGCATCCAAGTTGCTTGCTTATGAAGACCTAGGGCATTTTGAGGAAGCCCATCATTGGAATATACAAGCCAAGTTCTATAATGAAAAATTCCCACTGGTATATGAAAGTGATAACATAGAAGACTCTATCATGAATATCATGGTGCTACTTTGAAGCACAAGTGTGGTAACAGGATAGTAACATTGTCCCTTCTCTCTTTTTCTCTCATTTTTTTATTTGGGCCTTTTCTCTTTTTTTTATGGCCTCTTTTCTTTCTTTCTTTTTCGTCCGGAGTCTCATCCCGACTTGTGGGGGAATCATAGTCTCCATCATCCTTTCCTCACCGGGACAATGCTCTAATAATGATGATCATCACACTTTTATTTTTCTTACAACTCAACAATTACAACTCGATACTTAGAACAAAATATGACTCTATATGAATGCCTCCGGCGGTGTACCAGGATGTGCAATGAATCAAGAGTGACACGTATGAAAGAATTATGAATGGTGGCTTTGCCACAAATACGATGTCAACTACATGATCATGCTAAGCAATATGACAATGATGGAGTGTGTCATAATAAACGGAATGGTGGAAATTTGCATGGCAATATATCTCGGAATGGCTATGGAAATGCCATAATAGGTAGGTATGGTGGCTGTTTTGAGGAAGTTATATGGTGGGTGTATGATACCGGCGAAAGGTGCACGGTATTAGAGAGGCTAGCAAAGGTGGAAGAGTGAGAAAAGTGCGTATAATCCATGTACTTATTGCAAAAATCTACAAGTTATCAAAGCAAAGTATTACGCGCATGCTCCTAGGGGGATAGATTCATAGGAAAAGAGCATCGCTCGTCCCCGACCGCCACTCATAAGGAAGACAATCAAAAAATAAAGCATGCTTCGACTTCATCACATAACAGTTCACGATACGTGCATGCTACGGGAATCACAAACTTTAACACAAGTATTTCTCAAATTCATAACTACTCAACTAGCATAACTCTAATATCACCATCTTCATATCTCAAAACAATTATCAAGCATCAAACTTCTCATAGCATTCAACACACTCATAAGGAAGTTCTTTTACTATTCTTGAATTCCAAGCATATTAGGATTATTTAAGAAAATTACCATTCTATTTAAGACTCTCAAAATAATCTAAGTGAAGCATGAGATACCAATAGTTTCTATAAAACAAATCCACCACCGTGCTCTAAAAGATATAAGTGAAGTACTAGAGCAAAACTATATAACTCAAATGATATAAGTGAAGCACATAGAGTATTCTAACAAATTCCAAATCATGTATGACTCTCTCAAAAGGTGTGTACAACAAGGATGATTGTGGTAAACTAAAAAGTAAAGACTCAAATCATACAAGACGCTCCAAGCAAAACACATATCATGTGGCGAATAAAAATATAGCTCCAGACCAAAGGTCAATCCAACAGCTTGATTCCAGCGACTATGGTAAAGCATCACACAGCCTACTATCCCCATGGATATGCCGACAGAATGAATAAGCAGAGGATGAATAATAGTCTTGAAGCATGTGCCCTCACTCACGAGAATCATCAAAGGATATCCTGTCATGAACAAAATTCTTCTGCCAGAACCACCGTCAGTCAAGACCGCGGATATTATCATATAAGGTCATACCCCTTATGCTGGCGTCAGGCGACAATCAAATATTTGGTACGAATCTAATACTCAAGACAGTGGAATCAGTCAAGATGATTCAAAAGCTCCTGCGAGAAGTCAGAATCCCCCAGGAAAACGGTTATGACTCATCTCACTGCTTTGAACCCAGAAAACCCATACTTAGTATAGGAACCCAATGCAAGGAGTACGTGCTTGGGTGTTCATCGGGAAAAATCTGATCACCAATTCATGGAAGTTTGTCAGTACATCCACAACAATCAGAAATCACTCTCAGTTTTGTGCAACGAGCATATATTTCAGTCATGATAACAAATCACACTCAGCTAAGTCAGCAGATATGAAAAGAATTGGAGCTAGTATAAGCATGCAAATGTGAGGTAAGATCTGTCAGGATATGGATACAAGCAAACCACCCCAGAGCCAGTCAGGTAAGTCAGATGAAGAATTTAATGGGAATAATCAATAAAGGAAAAAGGATACCCGAGTTGGAAACGGTCTCCTTAAGTCAGTATATGCATACTTGTTCCCCAAGCAACCAAATCTCGAGGAAGAGATTTCTTTAAGGGGGGAAGAGTTGTCACAGCCTCATTTTTTGCCCCTTTCTTTTTCTTTTATTTCTCTGAGATTTTTGCTTGAGTTTTCTTTTTCCATGGCTTTGTGGTCTGGAAACTAAAGAAGATGACCTCTTCTTTGTTTCCAGAGTGGCTTGTCATCGTCAAACCCTTCCCAAGACCTTGCCATTTTTATCCTAGCCAAACTCCAATATTCTTTTCCTTGGGAATATTCCTTTTCTATTAAAGGAATAACCCAATTTGTCCTCATCACCTATATTTCTATCACTCCTAAAATTCCCAAATAATTCTCATAAATTGTTTGGGTCCTATCTTCCTCAAATATGGCAAAATATTTCATTGGCCGAGTTCCCCATCATGCTCAATTAATTCTTTTCCTACTTTGTCCTGAATGGCAGATTGTGAAGCAACTGCCATTTACCTTTGCCCAATTGACCCCAAACTTTTTGGAAACCTTTTCATGTCCAAATAATTACCTCATGCCAAAATACAACTTAATTTGCCTAGAAAATATTCCTGAGCCATATTTCAAAGTTCCTGTCTAAGGGAATTGGTTGTGAAGGAAGTACTAGCTAGGTTAATCCAATTGAGTTGAATTTTCCTAGGCCTCCTCCTACCTCTATAACTTATCTCCACACGATTTGCTCTCATTTCATCTGGCCATTTTCCCTCAGGATTTTTCCTAAGTTTCTGTCCAGAGAGGTGATGTATGAAGGAAGTACCATTCTGGCTTGGCCAAATGGCATCCAATTTTTATGGCCCTCTCATATGACCATATAACCCTGCCATGTTCATTTTCAGCTCAACTCATCACTCTATGTGAGTGCTTCTTCATGTTCTTGTTTCTGGACCAATTTATGTGTTGTTAAGCTACTATATTAAATGATTGTCCTAATCATCTCATAATTAATAGGACTATAGTCCTTCCTAACCTAAACAACCCAGACAACTCACTTGCCTCTTAGAATGACTCTGATGATCACTTCATAATGATCAACTTTGCAACAGCAAACTTCAGAGGTCAATTACCATTTTAACCACAAAGCCTTTAACCGAGCTACCACCGCAGTTGAAACCTCCCCTGGAAGAACTTACCCCTAGACAACAATTTCCAGCCATTTGGCTCTTTTCATGCCAGCTCACGCGGTGACCACGGGGCAGACGTGCCAAACTGACGCGCTCTGGAAACTGCAGCATTGTGCTCGTCCGTTATCTCCTTGTCTCGACTCAAAGCCATGTCCATTAGCCTCCTCGTGATCGACCGCGTCGCCTTGACCTCACTCCCACTCCGTCCGCTTCCTCGTCGGCGCTCGTTGTCGCGCACCCACGGGTGCACAGTGCCGACATGGTATTAATGGCGCCCTGACCGCTCCCTCCCCGTGCCCGTTGGCCCTCTCTACCCCGTGATCCCTCCTATATTGCTCCTCGTCGCCGCCCGTCGAGCTCGCTGGCGTGCACACGCATACGCAGCCGTGCCCAAGCCGCGGCCTCCCCTCCTTAGCCATGCCTATATAAAGGCCACCCCGAGACACTCCGAGCTCATCAGCCTCCTCACCACGCTCCTATAGGCCCTCCCCACCTTTAGCCCGAGCTCTAGAACCTCTCCTCAACCCCCATGGCCGCAATGCCTCTCGCCGGAGCCCAGCTAAACTAGCCCAATGCCGAGCCCCTCTCTTCCGTCCACCACCACCAGAGGCCTCCCCACTACCTTCCAAGCCTCCCCCTCCACCTCAACTAGTCGTCGGAGTAGCTGTGGCCGTCGTCCTGAAGATCGGCCGCCACCTCCCTTGGTTGCTGTTACCACGCAGTGCCGCTGTTCTGTCCCTCCCCGACACCTGATTCCCCTCTGGATGGACGCGGTGGGCCAAACCTCGCTCGCCGGCGCCATCCCCACGGCCAGAGACGGCCGGAGCCGGTTTAGGCCAGATGCCAGCCGAGCCAGCCCGCCTCTCCTTTGTTCTCTGTCGGGTGCGAGGAAGAAGAGTTGGATAAGGCGGGCCCCACTCGTCAGCCTCACAGCGCCACAGGCCCCCACTGCCACGCTGGATAAGTGGAAACATACTTTCCAAAAGTACGTTTTCATCTTCAGAAAGCGTATTCCTCTTCTGCTCTAGCCGTAAGTGCACTTTCCTAGTTTGAAAACGTATTCTCTCCTTAGGCGTTTTCTGTTTTCTCATTCAGGGGCCTGTTTGTAGAAATCTTTTTATAGATTGGTCCCTGGACTTCGTCGGGTTATAAATTTTTGCTCGAGACTCCGATTGAGGTGAATCCAACCCACGTCTTTGTCTCGTCGAGCCCGTTCTGTTCACATCATTTTAACTATGGTTTTACACTGTGAAAATGACCTTTTTTACCTTGCCCCTAATCAGCCCCCTCCGAGAGAGAATCGTTTCTGGCGAATCTTTCCGTGGCTTCACCGCACTTCTCCCTGGAGCCTTCTTCATCCCTAGGCAAGCCACAACCACCATTTGCATGATAGCCATACAGTAGCATTGGTTTTCAACTTGAATCTATAATAACCGTATGTTTGTTTTGCTACCATTGTCATTATTTCGGTTATGCTTATGGATCGGTGATTACCGTCATGCTATGTTTTCTTGCACTCAGTTATCATGTTCTACTTGCTAGTATTACTTTATATTGCCATGCTTCATAGTAGTACATGTTGGGGTGGTCATGTTCTTCGGTGCATGACTAACATCGGTTATCGAGTACCGTTGATATGCATTGTTCCTTTGCTGTTAGTTGGTTAAGTGTTTACTCGGTAATATTATTGATGTGTTATGGCATGGTATTTATTGTTGATGTTAGTGGACATGTTATACTATGAGTAGTGTTGTACTTGTGATATTCATGCTCTTCATTATGCCATGCTTAGTTGGATATGATTCATTGTTGATATGGTTGATAGTTATGTTGTACCCTCATGCTCATGTTGATATCATGCTCATGCATTGTAATTGCATCATGTTATTTTATCATGGCTCAGCATATTGCATTCAAGTTTAACCGGATTAATTTGAACTTGAACAACTGTTGGCCGAGTCATGGTGCCACCATATCGAGCTGATCAGTGCAACCACACTTGCCTTTATGGGAGGATCCTAACTGGGTCTATTATTATGCCTCTCGCCGGTGCCTCCAATGAGGGAAGGTTATGCGCGGGCGCTACCCTGGCCAGGTAGGACGACATAAGCCCTGTGAGCCCGAGTTAGGTTATGTGCACATGTCCACGTTTGGGACCATTTTTGTTTTGCCACAACGGTGGCCGTTTTGCCACGATGGTGGCTGTCGTGGAATTGTCATGGCAGATGTCCTAGTGTGAGCACTTAGTTGTGGAGGCATTGCATTGAGGTTATCTTAAAGGGGTTAATCAGGATAAAGGACACGAGGAGTTTATACTGGTTCGACCCCTTACAATGAAGGTAAAAGCCTAGTCCAGTTTGTAGTTGGTATTGCTAGGGTTTTGATGAGCTGGGGGCGAATACGCTTGACCCGGCTCTCGATCTGTTCTCTCTTGCCCTAAGCCGCCACTAGGTCGTCCCCTTATATAAACGGGTTGACGCCCTGCGGCCCTCAGAGTCCCGGACGGTTTATACAACGTACCCGGCTCGGTGACCTATCTCTTATGCCTTACAATACAAGTTTTACATACATGGCGGTTTATAATCATGGGCCTTAATCGCCTTCGGGTCTGGGCCCTCTACCAAGCCTATCTATGAACCGCCATACGATCTTGGGCTTCATCAGAACGAATCATCATAGGGATGACCCGGCCCCTCCTGTGCGGGTCATACCTAATAGTTATATCCCCAACATTAGGCCCCAGGTTGATTTGAAGTTTTTAATGTTAATCTCCAAGACTTAGAAAAAGCCTTCCATATTCACTGCAACAACTTTGTAACCCGCCATAACGTCATCTCCAAGAATCTCGGAAACCCACCATGATGTCATCTTTAACGGATCTTTATCTTAATGTCTTCCCAAAAATCAAGGCGTCCAATTAGCTGGATAACCATCATTTGACCTCCTCGTCTTTCGCGCCTGCCTGTTTCCTGTCTCCTTATAAATAGGACCCGAAAGCCATCTTCCATTCTTCTCCTTCTTCTTTCTTCCTCCTCGCAACGCAACATCCTATACGAACCTTGCCGCCGTCGACCTCCGTCTTCGACCTCAACTCCGGCCGCTGCATCGCCCTGAGTGGACCAGAGAAACGCAGCGCCACTCCGCTGTCTGAACAGCATCGGTAAGCTTTCCATTCCTCATAATGGATCCTTCATTAGGGTTTGTTGGTGTTCTCCGATGTTCGTCGGTGTTCATCACTATCCTTCGTTTTTCTTTGTTTTAGGTCCATAGGTTAGATCCAAAAGCTATAGGAATCTTGTACGGTAGAAGTTTCAGTACTTGTTTTAATACTAGAACATATCCTCACCGCGACAGATCTTCTCTAGGGCTCCTCTGCTCTCCTTCTGTCACTTTTTGTAGATGAATTTATCCCCCTTTTCGGAACAACGATAGATCCAAATTTATAACCTCGGTCTGCGGAACCTGTTTGTCCCAACACTTAGCAAATTCTGTTTTCAATAACTCTTGAATATTTTAGTCGTGGCGGCTTACTCTGCCGGCTTATGTTTACTTCATATACCATTAGCCCTCGCTTAAGCCGCCATTATAAACATGTATTGTAATCATTAACTTGCAATCCCATCAACTGATTTGAAATAGGCCAATTATTTCCTTTTAGATTACCCTTTCACCATGCTGCCGAAGACGATGACAACTTGCAACTGGGTTCCTTCCACAGTCACCGAGAGTACTCTGAAGGATTTTGTCACGGTGGGATTCTTACCAGAAAAAAGTGTCATGCATTATCATGCTCCTAACCCGGCTGAAGAGAGACCTCAGCTGAAGGACGGTGAAATTATCGTCTTCACTGATCATATGAACCGGGGCTTCTCGCCGCCCGGATCAAAATTCTTTAGAGATGTTTTGCATTTTTTCAAATTCCATCCACAAGATATCGGACCCAATTCTATATCAAACATCTGTAACTTCCAAGTTTTCTGTGAAGTGTACCTTCAAGAAGAACCTACTGTTGAACTCTTCAGGGAATACTTCTACCTGAACCGCCAGAACGAGTACACCAATGGTCCCAGCTTAGAACTTGGCGGGATTTGAATTCAATGCAGAAGAGATGCCATCTTTCCTCTAGTAGTACTGCCAAGCCATCCCAAGGACTGGAATCAAACATGGTTCTACTTCAAAGATACGTCATTGTATGATGAAAACCAGATGTCGGGTTATCGCGTTGATCGTCTTGATGCAAAGCACCCGCTTCCTGATAAACTCACCCCTGCTGAACGCAAGAAGCTCGCCCCAAAATCAGAAAAGTTCAAGCCTTGTTAGGAAATGGCCTAACCGGAGTTGACTTGATTCACTGCTGGGTCGCATGGCGGATCATACCTTTAAGCCGCCGATCCGTCTTGATGTGTTCATACACCGGAGGAACTGATGATCCTTTACGTTATAGCTCTATGCGTTTGACTGAAGAGGCCATTGTTGAGATGGCAACCACACTTAGCAATAGCAAATATGAAGACTGCTGCCTCGTGGGTTTGAACCCTTTCTGCATGCTTAACCCGGCTCTAGAGGTAAATCTTTTGACTCTTTTTTCCTTCAGCAATTTAGACATCGCATAAACTTCAATATATTATCCTTCCATAGGCCAAATCTGACTTCTGGAAAGCCAAGTATGACCATGAGCCAGCTAAAAAAGCTAGAGCTACTGCGAGAGCCGCCAAGAAAACCATTAGAAAATCTAAAAGAAGCCAACTACCTCTGATTTACTCAAGCTAGATGACACCTCTGAGTCAGAGGTAGCCCTGGACTCTCTTGGCCTGTTTTTTAACCACCTTATTGACACTGACTATTGCCAGGATGACACGGGGGCTAGCTAGGCAGTTGAAGAAGAGGTAAATATTATTTCCTCCGACTCAGAACCTTTACCAAGGCAGAAAACTCGGCGGGTAACCCAGAAAATAAGGTTTTCGCACCCCTTGGCTTATTTAGATCCTCATTTTCTTTTGTAACGACAACAACATGAGAGCCGCCGCCAGATCCGAACCGGTGGAGATGACGACTTACCCTCCGGCTTACCGAACGCTCCTCGGAAACGCCAGAATGAGGTTCTTCTTAACCTTTAATCCTTGTAATTATTCAGCGAATTACCTTCATCACTCAATTTTGATTTCATCCTTGTAGGAGATTTCTCGTTCCTCCTCTGGCGATTCATCACAAACTCAATTGTCGGCCTTCAAGACCGCCCCCGGGTAAAGATAACTACCCTTCTTAGGTACCTTTATATACGCATCATTATACTGACTTGTCTAAATCCTTTTTAGCGGTCAAGCAAAGCCCAAGAAAGCAAGGGTGACAAAGCCGGCTGAGGATCCAAAAACCACTGAACTGGAGCAGCCAACCCTCGTACCGAAACATCCTGAAGAACCGGAGCAGTCAACCTTTGTGCTAGAACACACTGAACAGCCAGAAGACCCTGCTTTCAACATTCAACTGGATATCCCTGAGCCGTCTGCAGATGAAACTGCTATTGACCCATCAAGTATTGAGTCGTCAAGCTCAGCTAACCCACCGGAGAGGCACGATGATGATGTTTTAATCACTGGCACCAGCTTCGTTGAACCGGGGAACCCAACTGTCTTAGCCAGACACTGTGCCAAACAAGAAGTTATAGAAAGGCGGAAGGTGAGGTTTGACGTCTCCCACTATGCTCACCTGAGTATTAGTGAAGTGCTATCTGGTTATCTCAGTCAAGTGCACTCCAGCCGTGATTCAGAAATTGAGATGGTCAAACAGATGCACCAAAAATATGAGGTACGTTCTCTGGCTTATATAAGTTATATACCCTGTCAGCCTCCAAGGACCGGTTTAATCAGTATGAATGAGCCGGTCCTACTAGTCATTGCATAGAACTAAACCTTATAGCCCTCATAAGCCGGCTAAGACTGTTGAGAACTTATCTGGCTCATTTGTAGAAAAATTCAAGCAATATGCATTAGCCCCCAAGCGCCAAGTGTTCTTGCCTGCAAAACACTTGGGACTTTTAGAAAGAACGATTTCCTTTGAAAAATTTGTGCTGACAGACATTAGTCCCCAAGTGCCAAGTGTTATTGCTTGCAAAGCACTTGGGAATTGTTTTTTATAATCTTCCATGAAACTGAAACAACCTTATGCTGTATGCAGGCTGCGGCCGCGGAACTGGAATCCCAATTGTCCGAGGCCAAGACCCGGCTGGCGACTCAAGAGATTGAGACCAAGAAAGCTGATTCCAAATTCTAGTTGAGTGTGTCTGAGGAAGAGAAACTAAAGACCAGCTTCACTGCGGAGAAAGAGTCTTGGGCCAATGAGAAGACCGCCTTGACGCAGCATGCTGAGAGGGCCGAAGCAGCTCTAGAAAAGGTTACCACTGAACTCACCGGTTTAAAGAACCGTGTGTCTTAGATGGTTTCTGCAATCTTCGGTAAGTCACCTTGTTGTTTACTCAGATTAAATATTTGTCATCATAATATGAGCCACTATTTATGCAATTGTGGAAACCTTGCAGGTCCCAGGAGTAGCAACCTGAGCTGAGACACGTTGGTTAAGCTCAAGGCGGTTTACATGCTCATTGAGCAATTATACACTGGGGCTTAGCGGACTCTTGCCACTATCTCCCCCGTGAATCAAGGGCCGACTCTATTAAGTGACGTCTTGAAGAAGCTGTCCATCTTGCCCGCTCGGTTCCAGGAAATCAAGCGATCTTGTGCTAGAGCCGGAGCTGTAACAGCTTTAAGCCGTGCCAAGGCCTGGGTGCCGGAGTTAGACCCGGAAGATGTAGCCAGTGGATATCCCAGCCTCAAAGAAGATGGAACTCCTTTCGACCAAGAAGATTTTGCTGCTTGTGTCAAGGAAATTCACCCTCATGCTGCCATCGTTGCCGAAGAGACCAACCTTACCAAGTACCAGCTGGGTTATGACACAGAAAATCAGAAGGTGTCAACTCCGTCATATAAAGTGATGGACTTAATCCCACCGATCCATAAGCACACTTTCGCCCCCGATATCAATCCGTCCGGTGTAATTGATGACGAGGCTGAATTTGTCGCCCTTCATGGCTTTGACTGGTCCAAACCCAACTTCCAGACGATGGAGGAGGAGGATGATCCGGCAAGGGATGAGCCACAATCTTCAACTCAGCCGGGTTAAGGTTCATGAACCGGGGCCAGTTTATCATCTGCTATACGGGAGACTGAAAAAACAGTATCATTTTGGGCTCCAAGCGCCTTGTAATTGGCTAGCTTTAAACTTCTTGTTCTGCTATGCCATCATGCATATTGTGCTTCTTATAACACTTATTTATCCGTTATGTGAAGATATGCTATATATCCCTGATGATATTAACAATTTTGAATCTGTTCTTGCGTACAACAGATAAAAAATGTCCTGGCGGTTTACCGCTGTGATATTTGATCACACTTGTTGATTTTACCAAGCTAGTGTAGTAAGGGTGATAACCCAAGACTTTGGATGATGGTAGTTATCAGAGATTGCCGGCTTATGAACAAAATCGGACCGGGTTAATAAACACCGGATATTTACCTTTATTTTATACTGGCGACTTATAGTCGAAGACCAGGCCGGGTTTAATAAACACTAGTTAATGTCATATATGACTCACAAGGCATTATAAACCTTATTGTTTTTCAACCATGTATTACGATGTCACAAAAGAAAAAAATCTCAAAAAGACATTCAAATGAAAACAACAGAAAAAATCCGAGGCTTTCGTAGGCCACCAAGCCAAAATATCTTCTTCAATGAAACTAGCATTAGCCACTGGAAGGTACGCGCTTTCCGTGAGCCAGCCCTCATTGACCCAATCGACATTTTAACCTGGATAAGTTCAGTTCTTATTTTAAGATAGACTTATCAGGAGTACGCGGGGTTAGAGCAGCATCGTGCATCACATGCCGATTTATCCAAGTTTCAAGGAAGGCAGCTTTACAGCCTGAGCTTCTCCTTGCTATCCGTAAACCGTGCCCTCTCATGAAAAACCGGCATTTTAACCTTAACGAGTTAAGGGTCCTGTTTAAAAGATTGACTGTTAAGAGTTCAGCGAGTCAATCAGGATTACCTGATGGAGAAGCATCTGGCATACAGGAGGATAACCTGGGGTTTTAGGTGAATACACCTGGCTTCCAAGCCTGGCTTTTGTAGCCTATAACAAGGTTATGAACTCTTTGTTCTTTAGAACAAAAGAGCCCCCAAGTGATATTTTGAGTTGTGCTCAATGGGTACCTATGTTTGAGTTGTGATTTTGCAACAGACTCTCTTTAGTCCCTTTAAACTAGGTAGTAATGCTATGTTCTCTTTGGTGAATACACCTATGTTTGAATAGGAAGCCCCCAAGTTTTTATGTGTGGCCTATAAGCCGGATCAAAGGGTAATAATAACCTTTCCTGTATAAAGTAGAAGCCCCCATGTGACCAAACAACTCATTATTTAAAGAGACGACAGAGACCCTACTTTAACAGGGATGCCGGCTTTATTATATTGATCATAATATATACATTATCAAAATATGTACATTGAAGGAGTTGGTGGCTCAGGTGTAGTATGGCCTAAGCTGAGCAATATTCCAGGGCCGGCGGGTCTCCTCCTCCGACGTGTGTGAGTCCTTGTGGTCTCAAACATCAATAAGGTAATATGACCCGTTGTTTAGATTCTTGCTGACCACAAAGGGTCCTTCCCAAGGTGGGGATAACTTGTGCATATTCGTCTGATCCTGGATAAGCCAGAGCACTAGGTCGCCTTCTTGAAAAGTTATGGTTTTAACCCGGCGGCTGTGATAACGGCGCAGATATGCTGGTAAATTGCCGAACGAGCTGCTGCTATCTCACACTCCTCATCCAACAGATCAAGTGCTTCTTGACGTGCTCTTTCATTGTCCGCTTCAACATAAGCCGCCACACGAGGCGAGTCATGACGAATGTCGCTAGGAAGAACTGCCTGTGCTCCGTAAACCATGAAAAAAGGCGTGTATCCCATAGATCTGTCAGGGGTGGTGTTGATGCTCCATAACACCGAAGGTAACTCTTCCACCCAACAACCCGACGTCCTCTGCATGGGAACCATAAGCCGGGGTTTGATGCCCTTCAAAATCTCTTGGTTCGCTCTTTCAGCTTGACCATTGGATTGCGGGTGAGCCACTGATGATACATCGAGCCAGATATGCTAACGTTGACAAAATTCTTCCATAGCACATTTAGAGAGATTAGTGCCATTGTCTGTTATAATGCTGTGTGGAAAGCCAAAACGGAAGATCACCTTCTTCATGAATTGAACCGCCGTTGTTGCATCACACTTATTGACCGGCTCTGCCTCTACCCACTTAGTGAACTTATCAACCGCCACCAAAAGGTCGGTGTTCTTATCCTTGGATCTTTTGAAAGGCCCAACCATATCGAGCCCCCAAACTGCGAACGGCCAAGTAATTGGGATCATCCTCAATTCTTGAGCCGGCACATGGGCTCGGCGTGCAAATTTCTGACATCCATCACACCTGCTGACGAGGTCCTCTGCATCAGCATGAGCTGATAGCCAGTAAAACCCATGACGGAAAGCTTTAGCCACAAGGGACTTTGAACCGACATGATGACCAAAATCTCCTTCATGAATTTCTCGTAAGATCTCACAGCCCTCTTCTGGAGAAACACAACGTTGAAACACCCCTGTGACACTGTGATGATGTAATTCTCCATTAACAATCGTCATTGACTTAGACCGCCGGGTTATCTGCCTGGCTAAGGTTTCATCCTCAGGTAACTTGCCCCGGGTCATATAGGGCAAGTAAGTGACTGTCCAATCTGGGATTAGATGAAGAGCCGCCACCAACTGAGCCTTCGGGTCAGGAATAGCCAAATCCTCCTTTCTAGGAATCTTAACCGACGGGTTATGCAAAACATCAGGAAAAACATTGAGCGGTACCAGCTTGCGTTGAGAACCCAACCGGCTTAAAGCATGTGCCGCTTCATTTTTCCTCCGATCAACATGCTCAACTTGATAACCCTTGAAGTGACCAGCAATTACATCCACCTCTCGCCGATAAGCCGCCATGATTGGATCCTTAGAATCCCAAGTACCAGAAACTTGCTGAGCTACCAAGTCTAAGTCGCCGAAGCACCTAACCCGGCTTAAGTTCATCTCCTTAGCCATCCGAAGACCATGGAGCAAGGCCTCGTACTCAGCTGCATTATTAGTGCAAGGAAACATTAAATAGAGAACATAACAAAATTTATCACCTCGAGGGGAAGCTGAGATAACTCCAGCCCCGAGCCCTCCAATTGCCCGGACCCATCAAAGTGAATAGTCCAATACGTGTTATCCGGCTTTTCCTTAGGCATCTGCAGCTCTATCCAATCATTGATGAAATCCGCCAGCATATGAGACTTGATGGCCGTGCGAGGCACATATTTTAACCCGTGAGGTCCAAGCTCAATAACCCACTTAGCAACCCAGCTAGTTGCCTCCCTATTTTGGATGATATCTCCCAAAGGAGCAGAGCTGACCATAGTGATGGGATGACCCAGAAAATAGTGTTTAAGCTTCCGGCTGGCCAAGAACGCCCCATATACAAGCTTCTAACAGTGTGGATACCTCTGCTTGGACTCAATAAGTACCTCACTGATATAGTAAACCGGCCTTTGAACCGGATATTCCTTGCCTGCTTCCTTTCTTTCTACCACAATAGCAACACTGACAGCCCGGCTATTGGCAGCCACATATAGCAACAAAGGCTCCTTATTAACAGGGGCTGCAAGCACGGGCGGCTCAGCCAGCTGCTTCCTCAAATCCTCAAACACTGTATTAGCAGCATCACTCCAGACGAAGTTATTTGTCTTTTTGATCATCTGATATAGAGGTATAGCCTTCTCTCCCAACCGGCTTATGAACCGGCTCAACGCCGCTATACGACCCGCCAGGCATTGCACATCATTGCTACACACCGGCTTAGCCAGCAAAGTGATGGATTTAATCTTCTCCGGGTTAGCTTCAATACCTCTGTTAGACAACAAAAACCCCAAGAGTTTGCCTGCCGGCACACTGAAGACACACTTGGCCTGGTTAAGCATCATCTTGTAAACCCGAAGATTATCAAAGGTTTCGCTCAAATCATCTATCAATGTTTCCTTCTCTCTGGATTTCACCACAATATCATCCACATAAGCATGGACATTGCTCCCAATTTGGTTATGGAGGCAATTTTTCACACATCTCTGATAAGTTGCCTGGGCACTCTTGAGCCCAAAGGGCATAGACACGTAGCAGAAGGCTCCAAAGGGAGTTATGAAATCTGTCTTCTCCTGGTCCTTAACTGCCATCTTGATCTGATGATAACCAGAATAAGCATCTAAAAAACTTAAATGCTCACAACCCGCCGTAGCATCAATATTCCGATCAATATGAGGGAGAGCAAAAGGATCAGTCGGACAAGCCTTGTTTCAATCCATGTAGTCCACACACATACGCCAAGTGCCGTTTTTCTTAAGCACGAGCACCGGGTTAGCCAACCACTCAGGATGGAAAACTTCAATGATAAACCCAGCTGCCAAAAGCCGGGCCACTTCTTCTCCTATGGCCTTTCATCTCTCCTCATTAAAATGGTGAAGAAACTGTTTGACCGGCTTAAACTTTGGATCAATATTAAGAGTGTTCTCAACGAGTTCTCTCGGTACACCCGGCATGTCTGAAGGCTTCCATGCAAAGATGTCCCGGTTCTCACGGATGAACTCAATGAGCGCGCTTTCCTATTTCGGACCCAGATTAGCACTGATGCTGAACTTCTTGGATGAGTCACCAGGAACAAAATCAACCATCTTAGTATCATCTGCCGACTTAAACTTTAAAACCAGATCATGCTCTGTGGTTGGCTTTTTCAAAGACGTCATATCTGTCGGGTCAACATTGTCCTTGTAAAATCAACTCCTCCGTTGCACAAACTGACTCAGCATAAGCCGCATCGCCCTCTTCACACTCTAGAACTATCTTATGGCTCCCATGCACTGTAATGGTTCCTTTGTGACCTGGCATCTTGAGCTGCAGATACACGTAACACGGCCACGCCATGAACTTGGCATAAGCCGGCCATCCAAACAGAGCGTGATATGGGATGTGGATCTTGACCACTTCAAAGGTCAACTCTCCGACCTGGAGTCATGATCATCTCCAAAAACAATTTCCAGAGCTATCTTACCGACTGGATATGCCATGAAAAATAGTGTTTGATGGCTTAAGAATTTTATCAATCAACCCCATGCGACGGAAAGTTTCATAATACAAAATATTGATGCTGCTCCCTCCGTCCATGAGTACTTTGGTAAATTTATACCCTCCGACTTGCGGTGCCACCACCAAAGCCAAATGACCCGGATTATCAACCCGGGGCGGGTGACCCTCCCGACTCCATACGATGGGCTGCTCAGACCAACGCAGATAACGAGGAACTGCCGGCTCAACAGCATTTACTAATCTCTTATGAAGCTTCTGGTCACGCTTACACAAGCTAGTGGTAAACACATGATATTGCCCACTATTCAACTGCTTCGGGTTGCTCTGGTAACTAGACTGTTGCTGTTGCTGACCCCCTTGATTACTCTGCTGGTTGTAACAACCCTGGTCGTTGTGATTACCTTGATTTCCTTGAAAAACAGAGTTAGAACTGCCACCGCCATAACCCGGACCGTGAGAGCCGGTCCCAGAACCGCCACCTGGCCCATGGATGTCATGGAAAAGATTTGAATTTTTGCACTCCTTCATGATGTGACAATGCTTCCATAGATGCCCGGATGGTCTTTCTTTCATACCATCTCGTGGGCAGGGCTGATTTAACATATGCTCAAGATTGATACCGGATCCGCCGGCTTGTGGGGGCGGTTTACCCTTACGATGCTGACCATTATACTGTGCATTGGTGTTAGCCACAAAATCGAAACTATTATCAGCTTTGCACTTACCGTTGCCTCCCGGGTTATACTGCCGCCCTTTAGTGTTGTTGCTCCTCTTTCCCTTCCCCGCTTTATCATCATCAGAATCGAGGTTTTGGTACTATCAGAGTCAGCATATTTAACCAGAGCCGCCATGAGTGTCCCCATGTCATTGAAGTGGCGTTTGAGCCGCCCTAGTTTCTGCTTCAAGGGTGTGAAGCGGCAATTGTTCTCTAACATCAACACAGCCGAGTCGGCATTGATGCGATCCGACGATGCAAGATCGTTGAGACTTGGCACACCCAATGGGTTGTTTATTCACCTTCTTCTTGAACACAGACGGCCAGATCCACAATCAACATGGGCTGCTTACATGTATCTTTGAAGTTCTGGATAAACCGGGCTTTTAACTCGGCCCATGACCCAATGGAATTGGCAGGGAGCCCCTTCAACCAGGTGCGGGCCGTTCCTTCTAGCATCAGGGGAAAATACTTAGCACACGCAGCCTCGCTGACATCCAGCAACTCCATGGCCATCTCATAACTCTCAATCCATGCCTCAGGACTTAAATCAACTATATACTTTGGCACCTTGCGAGGTCCTTTGGAATCTTTGGGCATATGCTCATTATGTAGATCCGGTACCAAGCATGGTACGCCCAAGTTTCTAAAGGTTACACTTGGCTCCGCAGAGGTGGTCGGACGAACTAGAGTTGGTTGACGAGCCACATACTAAGCCGCCAGCTCGGCCTCTCGATGGGCTCTACCTTGATCCACCACGTCCTGAGCGTTTGCACCACCGCCCGCCGGGTCATGCCCACGGGGCGGGTTACGGTTCTGCCCACTACTTGATACAGCCGGCTCATCAAGATGCTTGCTGTAACTCCGGCTCGGACGAGGGGTAGAATGAACTCGATCACGGCTGTAAGAATAAGCCTACTGTTGAAGCAAAGCTATCTGAAGAAGATCTCTAGCCCTTCGTGTCTCGACTACCGCTGGTGATTCACCTTCAACCGGGATAGCTGCCAATCGAGATGCCGCAGCGATCATGTTATCCAAAGGGTTGGAGTAATGACCCGGTGGCGTCGGCACGTGCTGTGGCGGGTTGTTGTTCTAACGAGGTGGATCCATCACGCGCGGTTGAATCGATGTATCCGTCCCAGGTGCTTCGACTCGGTTTACCCCTACTGGGTTACTGGTTCCTGCTCCTGGCATGTTAAAAAGATTTCTTGCTTCATAGACCGATGACAGATGGTCCTGATGCCTCCTCCTCATGACATCGTTTGGAGCATTTTGATCCAACATGAGCCGGTAAGACTCCGCCTGAATCCGTTGTGACTGGGCGTCCAAAGCAGCCCGTTTTTCGGCCATCTTAGTTCTTTTTGCATTTAGCTCCTCCTTAGCCTGTGCTATCTCATCGTGCAATCTTGTGATCACCGCGTTATGTTGATCTTGATCCACCGGGTTAACCACCGATGTCAACAACGTCGTCAATTTATCCGGCAAATCA
This sequence comes from Triticum urartu, assembly GCF_003073215.2. NCBI lineage: Eukaryota > Viridiplantae > Streptophyta > Magnoliopsida > Poales > Poaceae > Triticum > Triticum urartu. Next base: position 148,438,850 of record NC_053022.1, read on the forward strand.
GTTAAAGCCTGAGCCGGCGGGCGCTCAGGGCCTCCTGTCTCGGCAGCCGCTGCTACCCCTGACCCGGAAACCAGCTCCGCCGTAGTTGATGAGTGTTGCACGGCCTGTGTACCGGCCATGAAAATTGCAACTCGATTCGGCGGTTCATAGGGGTCCAGAGTACTGTTGCCATCGGAACAGCCCCCAAGCCAGCCCTCAAGCAGTTGATACAGTGCCTCGGTCTCACCAGTGAATGACTCGTCATCAGAGTAGACGACGGACTCATCACCAGATGCTGGTTTGTCCTCAGATTCCACTCCATGGATAAATCCCACGAAGGCACAATTCATGGCAGGCCGAACCCGGGCGGGTCTCGCACGCTGAGCCATCTCGACGATGTCGGTGCAGATGTCCGACTCAGGGCCCGGTTCACCGATCTTGCCGATGAAGACATGTATTCCACCGAAGGGGACCCGGTACACGTACTCAATTGAGACGACCTCGGGGCCCCAGCTTGCGTCGTCGATGTAGAGCTTGCCGCGGCGACTCTTGGTCATCCGACCCACAGTGTATCCCTTGATCCCTTCGAAGCTGCCCTTTAAGAACTCGAAACCATCGTGCGATAGCCCCATGGTGGGCGCCAACTATCGTGGAATTGTCACGACAGATGTCCTAGTGTGAGGACTTAGTCGTGGAGCCATCACGTTGAGGTTAGCTTAAAGGGGTTAATCAGGACAAAGGACACGAGGAGTTTATACTAGTTCGGCCCCTTATGATGAAGGTAAAAGCCTAGTCCAGTTTTTAGTTGGTATTGCTAGGGTTTCGATGAGCTGGGGGCGAATACTCTTGACCCGGCTCTCGGTCTGTTCTCTCTTGCCCTAAGTCGCCGCTAGGTCGTCCCCTTATATACACGGGTTGACGCCCTGCGGCCCTCAGAGTCCTGACCGGTTTATACAACGTACCCGGCTCGGTGACCTATCTCTTATGCCTTACAATACAAGTTTTACATACATAGCGGTTTATAATCATGGGCCTTAAGCCGCCTTCGGATCTGGGCCCTCTATCAAGCCTATCTATGAACCTCCATACGTTCTAGGGCTTCATCAGAACAGATCATCATAGGGATGACCCAGCCCCTCCTAGATGGGTCATACCTAATAGTTATATCCCCAACAGTGGTCGTTTTGCCACGACGGTGGCCGTGATTCCTTTGGTAGGCACAGGGCCACCCAGGACTGAGCCCCAAGGGGGTGTGGGTCGGAGTGGCCGGGAGAGTGTGATGGCAGTAGGACAGTTTTGTTGGAACGCCGTTGGTCCACCCGAATGGGAGTGCGAGGCCATGTGTTCTGTGGTGTGGGTAAAGTGCGCTACCTCTGCAGAGTGTTTATTAAATCCATCGATAGCCGCGCCCCTGGATAAATGCCTAGTTCGTAGTTGGTCACACTGTGGGTCAATAGTAATAATAACAACTTGCTGAAAAACAACCTTGGTTCAATAATGAGAAAGAGATTGATTGTGATCGTGAGATTATCACAGTGGTATCGAGGATACCGAGTTGATGAATAATTGTGGGTGTGATCATGAGATGATCACCGTGGTATCAAGGATACCGAGTTGATGGATATTTGTGGTTGTGATCGTGAGATGATCTCCGTGGTATCGAGGATAAGGAGTTGATGGATATTTGTGGTGTTATGCGAGAGTCAAGGGAGAAGATCAAGCTCCTTGTGGTCATGTAATGATTACTACGGTATTGTTAATACCAAGCTTGATTGGATCCTGAGATGATCGTGTGATGTTCGTGACGGTTACGAGGTAACCTGAACAGAGTAAGTTGGTGCATGATAACGTCATCATGTTGCATGATAGAGTCATCATGTCTATATGTTCATGCCATGCTTGTATTGTTCTACCTGTATCATGTTGTTCTGGTAGTATCATGATAATCCTGGTTAACTTGTAATTGCCATGCTGTTGTATGCCTTAATTGCTTTGGTTGCTGTGAGCTTGCAAGTACATTCAATGTACTAACCTGGCGTGTCATGCCAGTTTGTAGGTCATGCTGGATTTGATTGCTTGTTTGCCGTGGATCCCTTATTTGCGAGCTAGGATAAGCGTTCCAGCCAGAGTCTCTGCGGAGTGGAGTTCATCACTGTCGTCACTGTTCTGCTGCTAGAGTTATTCCGCTGCATCCTGTTGTTCTGCTGCTTGCATGGAGCAACCGTGGCAGGCGTACTATCGCCGTGCCGATGTAATCCCCCTTGTACCCACATAGCTTGTAATAAAGAGTTGATTTGTTTTACGCTAAGCAGTGCCATATTCTGGAAGACTTCTCCTCGATCTCTGGGCTGGAATACGGGGCATTCCGGTTTCTCTGAGCCAGGGTGCCACAGGGTGCAACGGGGACGGGTGGCTCCGGAGCCTGCCGGCCCATGGAGGAAGCTGCCTCCTGAGGCTCCACCACCATGCTTTGAGGGACCGCTCCGTGATGGGGGAGCGTGAGCCGACCTCCTCCGTCTGCGCCACAGTCACCACGGCCGTGGCGAGCGGTGGTACCTATGGCTTCCAGGTTTCCTCCTTCCTCTTCTTCACTGGGGTCTCCATCCTGGTCACTAGGAGGGGAGTATGGTGGGAACGACATCAAGGATGGCAAACAAAGTTAAAGTAAGATGCATACTCACCAGCAAGGATGTACGCCCTCTTCCTGGCCGGGCCAGGGCACCCCTAATCTTCCTGAGCACGGGCTTCGCCACATCTTGAGGATTGGCAGGGCGCACGACGACTAGCCTTGGTGCAACGTTAACCGTTGGCACGGCTGAGGCGTCGCCTCGGAGAGGGGAATTCGCACCGCTTTTCTTCGGGGTCATCCGGCCTGGCCTCCGCTGGGCCGGAGGAGTGGCTCCCGACCTCGTCACCACGCCCGCGAAGCATGGGGGATCCACGACCGGGGGCTCAATGGCGTCGTCATCGTTGGAGAGGACACGAAGAAACACGCCCTGAGATGGGGGGAGATCTCCACCACATTGTCCAAGGTCGCCTCCGAGTCGTCCTCATCCTCTTCCCTGGAGTCATCGTCGGAAGACACGGGCACCAGAGGGTTGGGGAGCTCGGGTGGCATGAGCCCTAGCTTGCTGAAGGTGGGCATGGCGGCAACCTGCGCCGCCCCATCGGCACGACAGTACAACAGGATGTAGGCCGTCGGGAGGCTTCCCGGGTCCTTCTCAAGTAGGGTGTGCATGGCCTTGACCAGTTCCTCACACGCCAAGCTCCCTGAGCGCACCCGAATGTCGTCCTCGGCGCCTTTGAGCTCACACATGGGACGTGTGTGCGCCTGGAGCGGGGCCAGTCGCTGCATCAGTAACTCCTTGACGAGCATGCCCCCCGGCAGCGCCCCGGTCTCCATGTCTACCCTCATATTCCTCAGGACTAGCGCCGCCCGGGGGTCGGTGAGCATCTCATGACCCCACTGGTCTAGCTTCTCCGGCAGCCCAATTGGCAATTCTAGCTGCGCGTGGAGGCCCCTAGCGTCCATGAAGACCCACTTGCGCGGGAAGTTCTCCACCTTCTTCCCTGCCCACATGAGCGCGTTGCAGCTGTGGACCATGGCGACGGAGACACAGTCTGAGCGCTGGTTCAGGTCGTGCAACCAAAGGTAGAAGAAGTGGCAGAGGAGCGCGACGGAGGGCATCACGCCCACGAATGCTTCGCAGTAGAAGACGAAGATGGACAAGAGAAGGATGGAGTTGGGCTAGAGGCGTAGAGCCTGAACCTGGCAGTGGTCGAGGACGGTGGTGAAGAACCCAGAGAAAGGCGGAACGAGCCCCACAAAGACGATGTGGAGGAAGAAGGGATATAACATCTCCGCCAAGGTCCTAGGGTCGGTGGAGTTGACCAGGAGCACCATCTCATTCTACTCATTGTGGTTACTCACCGTCAGCGGGAGCGCGGCGGCGAGGTGTCTCTCCTCGGTGATGGAGGACGTGCTGAGGGTCTGTGCCGAAGAAGAGGAGGAACCTACGGCCTGCGCGGCCGTCTTCGCCTTTCCGGATTCCATCTGCGCAATCTTGGAAGGAAGGACGTGGAAAGGGGGTGAAATTCCACCAGATCTGCTATCAGGACCCCGATCCAAATCACACCGACCTAGCATGTAACACATCATATCACTTTGCGGCCTCACATACGGTATCCCCATGGGTGCCACCTTACCTATCCTGGGACTGTTTGCGCCTTTTTGGCTCACATATATGATAGTGTCGCTAGCATCCATATGATAGAGAACCCGGGCCGACATGACTAGTCGTAAACCCAAGGTGGCACTAACTTACAGGGACATGCATACATGACCCCACAATGCACGTGTCGGTGAGCAGCGAGTGAAACCAGGCTATAGAAAGCTAGCAGGACTCTGGTAAGAACCGTGTGACATTTCCCCATAGGGACAGACAGCGGAGCAAAGAAGGACACATGCAGATCATCCCATGTATTCCGGAGCAGTAGCAAGCTACCATGGCTCAGTGGAAGCACTAGGAGACATTTTCCCATAAGAGAGGCTACCATGAATAAACAACTAGGTGTCAGATCCCACACATAGCAGTACACGTTACACATACGCATAACATGCAAGTATGTGCTATACAACATGGCATCACAACTTAACTGAACAACTCATATAGATAAAGGCCCAGAAGAGCCACATAGCATTTATTACAAACAGGGGTCACATGACCCAACATACAAATCATACCAACAACGGAAGCATAACATGTCTGAGTACAGACAACTACAAATGAAAAAGGGCAGAGAAGCCTGGCTATCTACGAGACCCTCCCAAGGGTACAAGATCGTAGTTGAGGTAACAAGCTAAATATTGAAGTCCACGCGGAACTACTAGTGAGACTGAAGTATCCTCTGCAAAAACATAAATTAAGCGAACATGCGTACAATTGTACCCAGCAAGACTTACATCGGAACTAGCTACATATGCATCAGTATCAACAAAGGGGGTGGTGGAGTTTAACTGCAGCAAGCCAACTTTGACTCAGCGGCTATCCTATCACTGGTATAGCGACGTCCTAAACAAACAGTTTAAAACCCCTTTCCGCGATGGCATTTGGAACCATCGCCAAGTGAGTGTGGGCGATAGGGGGGTCCTTCCCACACGACCCAGAAATCGTCAGGGATAGGCCCTTATGGGACCCAGGCTAGGGCCGTGTGCGATCGGGCGAGGCATGGAAACCCAATCATTTCCGTAGGTATGTACATCCCACACGGTGAATCTCAGAAATCATTTCCGTAGGTATGTACATCCCACACGGTGAATCCCAGAAATCATTTCCGTAGGTATGTACATCCCACATGGTGAATCCCAGAAATCATTTTTGTAGGTATGTACATCCCACACGGTGAATCCCAGAAATCATTTCCGTAGGTATGTACATCCCGCACGGTGAATCCCAGAAAATCATTTTCGTAGGTATGTACATCCCACACAGTTCTTTGTGTGGAAACGTGTGTGCAAGGTGGCCTAACACAAACATTTCGCTGCCGGAAGCCGTGTGTGACTGTTAGTTGATCGAACACGCCAACTTTCTAGAAACCGTGCGGGTTGTTTGAGTTCATCGCCCATGGTGCTGTCTGAGTAACCGTTTGCAATAGAAAACCCCAATAAGCAGGCTGATTAGCCTATTATTGATAATCCATGTACTAATCAAACTGATATTTCTTATAAAACACGCCAGATATTATATATCTGCATAAAAGCAACCAGGATTTCATAATCGAATTACATCAGATAGCTTCGGCACTCAGTTACGCCATTACACAACAGCACCAAGTTTCACATGCAGCATCAAAAACCTTTGGAAAGTAGCATCATACACGGTAAATAGACAGATGAATCTCATATGGGAAACTGCAGAAGAGGAAGGCAAATAATGAGCCTTCAGTGATGTTGAATGTCCTTGCAACTTTAGGCCAATGGCTATGGATAATTACCCGCCCAACCTTCGTCCTCTTCAGCAAGACATCAATATTGTACCGTGGGTGTTGAATGAATACCTTCCTTGCCTCTTGACCATGCAGGTGGTTTGAGAGGTAATCATCGGTGAACTGCTTTGAAAAGTACTGAAAACAAAGCTATGCATAAATTGCTGTTGTAAATTTTGAAATGGCGCAAGGGGTAAAAACAAGGTAAAAGAGTTGGCACCATCCTATAGTTGACTGATGTCTTCTTCATTGTGCAAACAAAGATCTTGCTGTTATTCGTCGCAAGTTTCTTCATCCTAACAATCTTTCTGAGTTTGTTGACTTGACTGGTATTCATGGACATCTCATTTCCCCATATGCAAAATGGGTCGAATAGTGGGTCTAAGCCTATGATAGTAGGACCTACATGTGCAAGACCAAATTGTAAACCTAAATATTAGAATAATTCCTGCAACTGCACAATAATGTGCTATTAGCCAAAGGACCCTGCTTGAACAAACCTCAATGGTAAACCGCAGTGTCTCCCATTGTTTCCCTACAACACACATAAGGACGATCTTGATCAGGTTAACTGAGAGTTGCCATACTATCAGTAGAATATGTATTGAGTACAGCCAAATTAGATTGGTGTCACATGCATAACAATACAAAATTGTACCCATAGCAAATGAGAATCAAATTGCAGAATTGAACCAAACAGTTAAATGGACAGCAGACCAAATGAACCAAATAGTTCACTGAGCACGATATTGCAGAATACAAACATGTACAAGAAGATAAGACGGTTAACAAAACAAAGAATGCTTGGGAGCAGTACTACGAAATGTAGCAATTGTTGGACCAAACTATTAACTGAACATCAGATTGCATATTGACATTACAGAGGACAAATCACTAGAAGGCACTGGCAGTGGCCTCGAGAAAACATCACGAACTATATTTTAAAGTAGACAACCGCGCGGCGGTGTCGACGGTGGCCTCGAAGATGAGGTGCTCCTCCAAGATTTGGTGGTCCATACGCATGTCAGCCATAGTGATGCGGAGCATCCCATGGTCATGGACCTACCTTAGCCTCACCAAGTGCCTAGTGGACCCATGACACGAGCACGTGCAAGAGCTCTCGAAACTGAGGTGACATCTCTCCTCTCACACTTCCACTTTGATACACATGAGACATGGCTACTACCTCAAACGGAGACATTGTGCATACTCAGGTATCTAGGAGTTGGCCATGGAGAAGCTAAGGAGCAAGGAGAAGAAGAAGAAGAAGAAGAAGAAGAGGAAGATGGACATGAAGATGGAGAAGAAGGAGAGCTGGAGAAGAGGTCCCAGCCACCGGACGACCGGTCAGGATCGGACGCGCGGAGCTAGAAGCCCCAGCCGAGCTACAGCGATCGGACGTCCGGCCCTGACCGGACGACCGGCGACACCGTACCCGAGCCAAACGAGCGGAAGTCCGACGCCATCGGACGTCCGGCGACCGGACAATCGGCCCCTTCCGGAAATCCGCAACATCCACATTCGAGCCAGAACCAGCGGACGACCGACCACTACCGGACGTCCGGCCGCCCGTGAGCCACCGAACGACCGGCCCCCAGCGGACGTCCGGTACCTCGCTGTGTCCAGTTTCGGGCCCGAAGCCCATGTACCCCCTCCTTTCGCCCCCCATTTGCACTAAGACTATAAATAGACACCCTATTCATCCTAGCTAGGGTTAGCATTGGTTTAGCTCATATTTAGAGATAGAGCATTGCTCATCCACATCTGATCTACTCCACAAGAGAGACCGTGACCCCTCTTCGGAGAAGATCCCTTTGGATTCAAGACCTCCTTGCGGAGAAGATCCCCTCGTTGGATTCAAGACCTCATCATGGAGAAGACCGGTTACCTCGTGTATCGTTCGTTGTTGACTTTGGATCTTGTATCTCCCTTTGTGTTCGTGGATCTAGCGCATGTGTGACCATACTTGTTTGTTTGAGTGTTCTCTTGTGTCCCCCTTGTGATTTTCCCCTCGTTTCCCTCCTCGTGTTCTTCGTGTTCTTCGCAGGATCTTCTCCTTTCGTGAAAGATCGACCGATTAGGGTTCCTACGATACATCATCTTGGTATCAGAGCCACATTGATCACGATTTCGGAGCCTCCCCTCTTCGTTTTCTAGTTTGATTTTGTTGTGTTCTTTCCTAAATTCGAAATTTCCCCACAAAAATAGCCCCCAATTTTTTTTGTGATTTGTCAGTGTGTTGAAATTTTGTTGGATTTGATCCGTGGATTTGCTTTGCCTTGAGTGGATCTAGCTTTTCCCCCCTTTCCCCACCGTTTCCATCCACAAATCCGCCCGGATTCGAAGAATTTCGACCTCTCCATCACGAACACCGCCAGTTCATCCCGTGCCTGAGATTCGCCCAGGCATCGGACGTCCGATGGCCAGCGGACGTACGATGACCGGATGACCGGCCCTTACCGGACGTCCGGAGTACCCTTACGAAACTGAATTCTTTTCAGTTTAGTCACCACCACCGCCCCACATTTCTGCCTACGCACTCCTACCACCTATACACCATCACCACTTCCGCATACCACCACCTTTGCTTACCCGTTTCACACTCCGACACGTGTTGCCACTTCGAGCTTTGAGAATTTGAGTTGCGGTTCCGTATCCTTTTGTGTTTCGGCTATCTAGGTACGGTTCAACATCAACATCACCGCCGCTCATCTTCGCCACGGACTCGTCATCAACAACGACCACCTCGACTACATCTTGGTATTCGTGCCACCCATTTGATCACCGTCATCCGTTCTTGCTTACGGATGAGGAACCAAAGAACGGTAACCTCACCTTGGTATTGGACTTATCACTCTTGCCATTACATTGATAGGCATCATAGCCTTACTCCTTTGCGTTGCTTACCCATCGAGACTAGCCATTGAGTATTGCTAGCAATGAGACTTGCGCACATTAGTGATCATACTTCCCATAGCATACATACATCATTGTTGCATATCTTGGTATCATCTCTTGTGTCACAAGGTTGTCATCGCATACACACTTGCTATCTTGGTTTGTCAAGCATTTCATGAGAAAAGAGCTCAAATAACAAAGAGCCAAACAAGCTTTTAAGCAAAAGGAAAAGATAAGAAAAGAGCTTTTAAGCAAGCACCATAGCATCATACAACATTAAGATTGTCATATTAGATCATCTTGGATCATATCATAGAAACACCTTGCATAGAGCATACTTGGGATAGAAATCGTTGCATTTTTGCTTAGTAGGTTGTGCACAAGTCTTTGTATCCGCCTATTGTACAATCGTGCTAGCCTCTCTCTAGTGTTGTGCAACAAGAGCATTTTTGTGGATTCCACATTTTTGCTCAACCTTGGTTACCCAACCCCACTTATCTCTTTCCGTGTGTGTTTCCATGTACATTACATTACTTGGTCTACTTGTTGCATTGCAATCTTGCGAATATTTTCCAAAATTATTGAAGCTCACTTACAATTGCATTAAATTTTGTGCCACCATCCTAACCAAGCTCAACCATAAGCTTTTACTTGTGTAGGTGTGAGAAACCGACAAGAATTGGCACCAATTATGCTATTTCCTTGTCCACATTAGAGTGATCATTGATCCACTTTCAACTTCGGTCAAGGTACATTTGGATGCGGAGCATCCTATGGACATCACCATGTCAAGAGTCCATTTGGCAAGTGAAACATGCCACATCTACTCCATACATACAAAGGTGAATCATCTCCTTTACACGTGTCCACTTGTACCTTTCGAGGATGGTATACTACTTGACCCCTCTCCCGTGTGCATACATAGGTGTGAGCGGAGCTACACATTCATTGAGGAGGAGTCCAAGAAGAAGAGAACATCTACACCGTCCAAGAGGGAAGCCTAGAAGTGGAGAAGGAAGCGCCAAGAAGAAGGCAACAACTCCCGGGCGACCCCGTGCGCACGGGCCCCTCCGACCCCGTGTCCACGGGCCTCCCAGGCTGGCGGTCCTGAAGACCCCGTGCGCACGGGCGTGTACCATGCCCATGGGACCCCCGTGCCCACGTGATGAGAGCACGACCTCAGACGTGCCGATGATTTGTCCTGATATTTTATGATGCAATAACCTCCAAGATCCATCGATAAAAAATACTCCCAATTACACGAGCAGTACGCGTAACCTGAAGCAGGGGTGACGACGACCAACGGACAATCCCTCGACACACAAGGAACTTCCGCCGTAGTAGATGTTACCAGCGCGCAACCCGTCGATGACGAAGGACCTCGAGCCAAGCGCAACTTCCACACAGAAAAATCACGCGAGATAAATAGCAGCAACACCCAAAGAGGGCCTCTTTATAATGGATACAATATTCTGTCTAAACTCTCAAAAAAATAGCCTCCGTACATTGGCCGTAGCCTGCCCTTTTTATAGGCGCCACACACCTGATGGAACCGACCCAACATGCAAGATACGAACGATCTATCTCTCTTTTCTAGTTAAACTAAACGAAGCTTACCTAATTAATAAACCGGCAAGATTGATCACATAAGGACCTAGGACTCAAAAGAAAGTCTACGTAAGTAGGACTACTGGATAAAATATAATCTTGACCCTCATGTTGCCATGTAGAGCCTGAATTGGAATTCTTTCCAATGAAAAACCAACTACACGGGGGCGTTCTGAAATTAGGCTTGATCGCCTCTTCCTTTGGTTGAGCTGTTGATGGAAACTTTACGAGAACAGATCCAATATAAAGCACATGTTCACTGACTGGCTGCACTTGGACGTCTTGTACCTCGGCCATATTTCTCTTCTCCGCGATACATTTTTCTGATACTTGTGGCATTGAATTCCAATGATCCAAGTTCTTGTCCTTCTATTTAGAGCATGAAATAACCTGAAATATTTTTGGACGTGAAACAATATCTTTGGAACCAGTTGTCACATCATCCTCCCCTGCTTGAAACGAAGTCGTCCTCGGCTTCGTGGTGGCTTTATGGACCTTCTTATTTACTGAAAGAATATCACCCCCTCCACTTGAAGAGACACCATAGTTGGTTTCGTATTTTTCTTGTCAGCCCTCTCCTTTTGCACTGTTAATATCACATCTAAGCAAATTAATTTCTCAGCCATCGGCTTAAGTGTCATTTGCTTCCTGGAATGAACAAATGTATAAGTATTGGACCTGCCAGCATGCATGGCATTACGATCGTGCTGCCATGGTCGTCCAAGTAGTAAACCACAAACTTCCAGTGGTAAAACATCGCATTCCACATCATCAACATACTGTCCAACTGAAAATGGTACACACACTTTATGTGTAATTTTGAGCTTCCCACAATTGTTCAACCACTCTAAATGATATGGTTCGTCATATCGCCATGTGGACAAACCAAGCTTCTCCATCAACATCTTGCTAATGTCATTAGTGCAACTGCCTCCATCAATAATTAACTTGCACGCCACACCTTTAATGTCACACTGAGTTTGAAATAACTCATGCGCTGACCTTTGTCCACTGTCAAGTCATCTTCATCATGTACCCTCTTAAGTTGCATATTCAGCCCACTCGTTGGTACTGCTGGTTTCTCTTTGTTCTTCTCATGTGAAGAAATATTTTTAGTTCCAACAAGACTATCCTCCTCCTTTTTCTTTTCTAGCAAGATCTGTTCTACTTCTTTCTTTGCATTAATTGCAGCATGTGCTCGGTCTCTTCTCTTACGATCTTCCAAATATTGTTCGGAAGAGTATGCTTCAAAATAAATCCATCGACCATTACGAAAAATCTGAAATTTCCTCCAAGAAAAATAGCCAGATTTATCAATCTGTAGCTCCCTCTTTTTTGTCCAAGATTTACCAAGTATCAAGCTACACATATACATATGATATGGAAGAACATCACAGAAAACTGAATTGGTAAATCCACAAAATCCAATGGTCACCTCTACTTGATGTTTTATTGTCACAAATTTTCCCTGCCATCTGAGCTTATATGGGTCTGGATGCTCTATTACTACTAGCTTCAATGCATCAACCAAGGTTTGACTCACCAAATTTATTTCTGAAGAACGATCAAACATTGCAGCACAAGTAATTGGCCCAACCTTCACTCTTGTGTAGATTTGAAACCATGAAAGGGCTCGTGACGGATCCTTCTCACATTGGGACATCTCACCATCAAAATAATACTCCATCCTCATCGCAGTTTTAGAATCTGTATGAACAAATTAAAGAGAAAATTTTCACCATAATAAACCCAGTAATCTGATACCAACTGATGAGAGCACGACTTCAGACGTGCCGACGATTTGTCCCGATCTTTTACGATGCAATAACCTCCAAGATCCATCGATAAAAAATACTCCCAATTACACGAGCAGTATGCATAACCTGAAGCAAGGGTGACGACGACCAACGGACAATCCCTCAACGCACAAGGAACTTCCGTCGTAGTAGACGTTACCAGCGCGCAACCCGTCGATGACGATGGACCTTGAGCCAAGCGCAAGTTCCACATAGAAAAATCACGCGAGATAAATAGCAGCGACACCCAAAGAGGGCCACTTCATAATGGATACAATATTCTATCTAAACTCTCAAAAAAATAGCCTCCGTACATTGGCCGTAGCCTGCCCTTTTTATAGGCGCCACACACGTGATGGAACTGACCCAACATGCAAGATACGAATGATCTATCTCTCTTTTCTAGTTAAACTAAACGAAGCTTACCTAATTAATAAACCAGCAAGATTGATCACGTAAGGACCTAGGACTCAAAAGAAAGTCTACGTAAGTAGGACTACTGGATAAAATATAAACTTGACCCTCACGTTGCCATGTAGAGCCTGAATTGGAATTCTTTCCAACGAAAAACCAACTACACGGGGGCGTTCTAAAATTAGGCTTGATCGCCTCTTCCTTTGGTTCAGCTGTTGATGGAAACTTTACGAGAACAAATCCAATATAAAACACATGTTCACTGACTGGCTGCTATTGGATGTCTTGTACCTCGGCCATATTTCTCTTCTCCGCGATACATTTTTCGGATACTTGTGGCATCGAATTCCAATAATCCAAGTTCTTGTCCTTCTGTTTAGAGCATGAAATAACCTGAAATATTTTTGGACGAGAAACAATATCTTTGGAACCAGTTGTCACATCACCATGGGCCTCCCGGACCCCATGTGCACGGGCTCATGCGCCAGGTCTCTGGATACCCCGTGCGCACGGGCTCCACTTACCCCGTGCACACGGGCCCCCTATGCGTGGCTGTTGGGCTTGGCCCTTGTATCCCCATCTCGTCCCTACTTACCCCTTCATCCCTTGGACCTATATATACTCCCCTTCCTCCTCCATTTAGACTTAGCTAAGAATAGACACAAATCATAGAGCTTAGCTCATGTATCTCCCCTTGTGGGTTTCCTCCTAAGGGAGAAGGATCCCTAGCATCATCAAGCCCTCCTAAGGGAGAAGGATTCCCCAAGTGAATCATCAAGCCCTCATCTCCTTCATAGGATTTGGGATGAACTCTACCATGTATCTTGTTTCCCTTTGATTGTTCATGTACCTTGTGGATCTTGTGTGTTTGTTGGTCTAGTGGTTGTGTGATTGGACTTGTTCTTGAGTGTTCCTCTTGTTTTCTCTCTTGTGTTCATCTTGTTCTTGGGGATTCCCCCTCCAATTCGTGAAAGATCTTCACTTAGGGTTCCACCCTACAACATGTTGGTATCATGAGCAAGGTTAATTGATTCACATCTTGGTAGTAGAGCCATGGTTTCTCATGTAATTGGAGCCCCCCTTCTTAGTTTTCTACCCTAATTTTGCTTGTTCTTACCCAATTTCAAAAATCCCCACAAAAAGAGCCATGCGAAATTTTTTGTGATTTGAAGTTTTTTTGAGTTTTTGTTGATTTTGATCCGTGGATCTGATGTATAGCAAGTATATCTACCCCCCTCTTGCGTCCCCATACCCAAATTTTTCTTACCCCCATCGATTTTGACAAGAAAATCACGAAATTTCTGCCTACCCCGTGCCCACGGGCTCCCAGCCCCATGCCCACGGGCCCCCGCGTAGTCCCAGGTGACCCCGTGCCCTCAGTATGTGTACCGTGCGCACGAGACCCCATGTCCATGGGCCTTTGACCCTGTGTGCACGGCCCTCCCAGAATCAGCTGCGTCCACTTTACGTTTTCGGTCATAACTTCCACTCCTGAACTCCGATTTGGCTGTTCTTTGGCTCGTTGAAAAGCTAGGGACGTGACCGAGCTGCTCATATTGGTTTCACCACCCTTTGACTCCATCAAATTTTGTCCATTTTTCAATCTTTGCCTAGGCCCTCCACCATATCATCCGCAAAACCACCATAGCCTTCTGCAACATAACCCTTTTTGCTCCATATAGCATTTGTGATTTTTTAAGCGGTGACTTGAGTCTCCTAAGGTGTTTCGGCTACTTAGGGACGGTCGCTTATTCATCAACCACCACCACCACTTCCGCATTGCCATCTCCGCTTCCACCATTTGACCTTTTCCATATGAGATTTTGAGTTTGCGGTTTTTACCGTTTCCTAAGGTGTTTCGGCTACTTAGGGACGAGTCTACATCGTATTGGTATCTACATCAAGACCACCGCCACTCATCATCGCCACGAGGTCGTCATCGACATTGACCATTTCACCATTTTGACAACCTAACCGTAAGCAAGAACGGTAACCTCTATATCATCTTGGTATCGTGGTATCCCATCATTGTACATTCTTGCCATTACATTGTTAACCCCATAGCCCATTTTGCGTCACTTGCCTATCGAGACTAGCCATTTGAGTATTTCCGGCAACGTTACTTGTGCACATTAGTGATCCGTATCTTCCATTGCATACATACCATATCATATTGGTATCATCTTGGCATCATAACATCTCTTGTGTCACAAGATTGTTCCTGCATATACAAAATTGCTATCTTGGTTCGTGCATTTCGCATAGTGGCCATATCAAAAAAAAGAATAAGCTTTTAAGCAAAAAGAGAGCAAAGAAGCTTGTAAGCAAGAGCCATAGCATCGCCACATTGCATACCATACTACCATATTGATCATCTTGGATCATCGTATGCGAAACACCGGAACATCATACACATAGCATACTTGGGATAGAAAGCTCATACATTTTGCATCTTATAGGTTGTGCACAAGTGTCTTATCCGCCTATTGAGCAATTGTGCTAGCGTCTCTCTTGAGTTGTGCAACACGAGCATTTTCCGTGGATTCCACATTTTGCGCTCATTCCTTGGTTGCATGATCCCATTTATCTATCCGTGTGTGGGTTTCCGTGTGCCACATATTGCTATTGGTCTACTTGTTTCACTTGCGAATTTGTGAATCTTTTCCAACATTATTGACTCTTGCTAACAATTTGCATCAAATTTTTGTGCCACTATCCTCACCGAGCTCCACCATAAGCTTCTACTTGTAGGTGTGAGAAACAAACCCGGTTCCAATTCTACTATTGTGGCATTACATTGAGTGACACTTGTTACATCCTCAATCCTCGCAAAAGGTAACTTCGGTATTGTTCTCTTATTTTCCTACTCACTCCACTTGGTTATGATGGATAGGCCAACTTCGTCGATGAACCCGCTTTTCGAGGAGCAAGAAGGTGATCACGACTACATCCCCAACACGCCCATCTTCGGACCACAACGAGCAATACGAGGCATTGAGCAACTCACCGTCGATATTCACCAACGCGAAGCACGGACAAGGGAGTACATCGACACCAAGTTGGACGCACAAGTGGATGACATCCGACACGTGTGGGCCAACTAAAAGTCTTCTTCATCTTCGTCATCTTCAAGGCGGAGACACTCAAGTCACAAGTCTTCGTTACGGACACGCGATGCAAGTACCACGCGGCACCGTCATCATCTTCGAGGTGACCGCCAAGACTACAGACAAGACCATGAGGAGCAACCTTCGGGATGAGAGATGGCTTATCTGCCACCCCCATGCACACGGGCCTTGGACCCCTATGCACACGGGACCCCATGCACACGGCCTCCAACGACCTCGTGTGCACGGGCCTTACAGAACCACAACATCGACAACAAAGTCGTGGCCTCTTCAACAACTGTGGCAGCTTCACCTTTGGACGTACGGCATCTTTGCCTACTTCCCACAAGGACACCTACTTCGACATCTTCAAGTCCAAGGCGATCACCCACGAGCGAGGGCAACACTTCCATCTTCAGAAGCCCCTCATGGAAGACGGCCGAGCATGGGAACTTCCCTTTGGTCATGGAGATGAGCCATGAGGTCCCACATTATATGGACTTCATACAAGACGATGACAAGCCAGTCGAGCATGGGCCATCCCCTTCGACAACGGCGACAAGCGCGAACCTCTTCAACAACACGAAGACGCCGCCCCATTGGGACTCATACTCCGAGTCTCGTTATGACACCGCACATGAGACCTTATGTTTGGTCTTGGAGGAGAGTGATGACGTGCCATCTTTGGCCTTCATCCACGGCTACGACCACGACATGATTGAGCATGGAGACATTTGCACCTACATCTCTCCGACAGCCACATATGACGAGATGCCCCATTTCCTATGTGAGGAGAGCCACCCTACCATGAGTGATATGAGTGACTCCACCATATGTGACATTGAGAGCATTTCCTATGAGAGATGAGTGTGAACACCACTAGTCCCACACATGAGTTTATGCCACACATCCTATGTGAGGTTGAGAGCCATTTGAGTAAATCCACCAACCAAATGAGTGAGAGCATCTTACCGGGAGTGAGTGAGCCACAACACTTAGTGAGTGAGGTAGTTGACATGACATGTGAGGCCACTAGGATTTCTAACGAATTAACCTCTACTCCGAATGTGCTTTCTTCTTTGGTGCTAGGTCTCCCACATGACGACATGCCTACCCTCGACGATTCCATACCTCCAACGATGATGACGATGGCCATGGTGGAATACGATGATGCACCCCCACATGGTTCCATCATGATGAAGATGACCACGACTCGGTCTTCAACACGTCACCTACACCACATGAGTGGAGCTCCAAAGGTAACATAGGTGATGGTGTTTCTCTTGTCCCACTAGTGGACTATATTAACAATGATTGCTTGCATGATGTTGACACACCTATTACCATACTTCATGCTAGTGCGACTTCATCATGTCATGACTTACCTATTTATGATGAATATGATGATGAGCATGTTGAGTTGCCTAGTTGTGATGCTATGCTCCATAGGATATCATGTGAAAATTCTTTTGGTCATATCATGTTTGACAATCCATTGAACTTGTCATATGCTATGCGTGAGATATCCCATATTGCATCTTTTCAATCTCAACATAGTAACTATGCTTGCCCCATTAAAATAAATCCCATTTGCACTTATGGCATAGATGACGAGATGATGGTCATTGGCTTTTGTTTTTCATGTGATGATATTGCCATGCTTCCTTTACATGATTTGCACAATTCATCTACTATACCATGCCATGATCACGTTGTTCCAAATATGCTTTGTTTTGGATGTTGTCAATATTCTCCAAGAGATGTTTCCATTAATGCTCACTAGCACATATGCCCGTGCATTGCACCGGAGAAAAGTTGACCATCCAACCAAGTTAAAGACAATCCGATTGCAATTATATGTTAAGCTATATCATACTCCCCCTGTCCCATTATATACCGCTCATCTCATGTTCACCCACAATCTCATGTACAAAGCTTCCAAAGTATTGGGAGTTAATTTCTTGTTTTTGAGAAATGCGGAGTTAAATACTTCCTTCTCATCTATAACAACACAATGGCGTGTTTGTTTCTCTAGGGATAGTTGGGACCCACTTTTCACTCTCTATCGATTGCTGGAGTGGTTTGTTGATTTTCGTATAACTTGCAAATGTATATAAATTGATGAAAGTTAGTGTAAAAAATGAGAAGGTTATAATTTAATTTGATAAGTAAACAAACCCCCTCGTCTCAGTTTAAAGGGCTTGGCGGCCAAAACTCTACAATCAAGTGATAACCTCGCATGAAGATTAAATGCATCTAATTATAGCCGGTGGCAGCACGAAGAAGTAGCTTCCAATTGGAGGAAAGAAAACCCATCGCATACATTGGCTGGGGCTCTGTAATGATTTGCTGGAGGGATTAAATCATACATTTTTCACGAACGACCCAAAAACAACGAACCTACTCATCGCACCTGGCTTAATAATAAATTTGCTGGATGGAGGTAATGGACACAAGTACGAGCTAGCTCAATTTACTCACTCAAGGTTAATTTATTTTCAAAAAATATTCAGAAATTTTAAAAATGTTTGCGGAAACTTCAAAAAAATTAAATTTCTGAAATTATACACATTTTTATATATTTTCATAGATTTTTAAAATGTTTGCAATTTCAGAAAATGTTTCTGTTTCAAAGTTTGTTCAATCATTAAAAAAATGTTCATGTTTTCCAAATTTGTCCGCAAGTTCGAAAAATGTTAAGGGGATTGCATAGAATGTTTGTTTTTGAAAAGTTGTTCACAATTTCAAAATTTGTTTGGTTTTTGAGAAAACAAAATTCCGTTTTCAAATTCTGTTTTCAAATTTTGTTCATATTTTTTTAAAATCATGTTTTCGTAATTTGTTTGTAAATTCTTAGGGGAATTTCACAAATTGTTCGCGTTTAATTTCATAAAACGTTCCTATTTTTTCATTATGTTCTTGTTTTTCAATAAATGTTTGAATTTTGAAATAGTTGATCGTAGTTTTGAGAAATGTTCAAGTCTCTAAAAATTTGTTAGCATATTTTGAAAATGTTTGTTTTTTCCAAAACTATTTACATTTTTTTGAAAGAAAAAACCACATTTGAGAAAAAAGTTTACATCTTTCCTTGCATATAGTTTATATAAGCTGAGCTGCAATTTTTGGACAACAAATTTTAGAACTATGCTGGCTAGGGGCGTGGTTAAGTCGCGCTAGGTGTTCTGTTCAATTCCAATCAGGCATAGACTTCCGCTAGTTGTTTTTCTGTTTTCGCACTGCCGGTGGTTTATTTTAATTGAAACTCGCGCTCGCAGTTGAACACAGAAGATATACGGCTGCACTGGTTAGCAGCGCGGGTGTAGTTGCTGCGTGTTCCAAGTTTGAATCCTTTGTGGGCCGCTTTTTTTACATGATCTTTACCACGCTGAAAACTCAGCGCGAGAGCGAGAGATTTGGGACAAACGAAAATCGTGGGTTCCATGACGGACGAAAATAAATGTGGGTCCCACTACAAACGAAAAAAAGTGGAGAAACAATCCTTCTTTTAATATTAGGTAAAGATGAGGAGACCCCCATAGTTTCCTCATACATATTAGGAGATTTTGATGCATTCCATACTTTGCATGATTCTCATTATTGCTTGCACCATATGCATTCCACGCATAACAATGCTCTAGATATTTCCCATGATTCATTACACAACTTGAGTCTCCATTATGCTATACACAACAACAAACCCATCATGATGGATGACATGTTTCTCTATCATGCATCTCATTTATTTGAGCATTGGATATTTTGTGCTAACCAACACAAGCACGTGCGCATCATGATGGATGATGTGTACATCTACCATGCGCATCATGATGGATGATGTGTACATCTACCATGCACACACAATTTTCCCTTTGTTTTTGTTGTGTGTAGGTACTCATGTATACTCGTCAACCTCTCAATCCCAAGAGTTGACGAAATGAGCTCTTGAGAGCAACGACGATTTGGGATCTCGTGGATTGTCCTTCCTCCCATTCTCTTCGTGCAACGAATACGTGCATCTCTTCTACTTGGCTCTCACACGACTTTGGGTTATATATCACTTGTTATGTTATGTCCATTTTCTTGTGTTCACTTTGCATGCTATGCCTCTTTCCATGCCTTTGCCATGCAATTGTGACCCTTGCTTGCACTTACATGTGATTCACCATTATACTACTTCTATGTGTATTTGCATGCTTGGTGAGATCCTTGTTGCTATTGCCATGTTTATCATGTGCCTCATGCTATTCATGCTTGTTGTGTTGGGAGAGTCATGATGTCCCTTTGTTATTTACATATGGCATCTCGCCAATACAATGATGATACCTTCATCATATCTTGCTTTCATGCTTATGCTATGTCATGCACATTTTATATGCCCACTATTTGCACCCATGACATGATTGCCATGATTACCTCTAGTATGTTGCATCTTTGCACTACTAGCTTGCATAACTTGATGCATATGATTACTTTCTTGGTTGCATCACTCATGTTCCATTCTTGCTCGCTTTCTTGGGTTGATGGCATATATATTCATGCCTCTCACTTGATTTGTCTTAATCATTGTCTCTTGTCTCTGTTAGTTCCACCATTGATATCAACTTGTAGTGAGTGCACCCATGCGATGCTTATCGATCTTGGAGACTTGGGCATATTACTTGTGATGCATGCTTGTTTGATTGAGCTTAATCTTTTTGGTTGTAGTTGCATCATATGCTTTCATACCACACCACACCTTGTCCCTTCTTATGATGAGCATGATGCATACACTTGTTGGGCATTTCCCTTCCCAAATGATAGGCTTTGCGTTCATGCTAACCTCATGGGTTTTCCAAATGTTTGTCATGTTCTTTCGTTTTGAAGGTCTTGCAAGGTGGTACCATCATGATCTATAATCGTCATGGGAAGGCATACACGTTACACGCCACCAACATCTTACAGCACCTCACCGAGCGACAAGGCATCAATTCCTACCATGTACATGGCGATACAGTTTACGATCCGAGGTCGGATCTCTCCCAAGGGGGAGGGGATGATGCGGAGCATCCCACGGTCATCTCCATGTACACCGTCGTAGCAGCTCGAGCCCCAAGTAGACCTACCGGAATTAAGGTGAACCCGTTCTTCTTCAAGAATATCATGAATATCCATTGGACTTGCTTGCTAGCTCACCAAAGTGCTCTATGTGTCCTTAGATACGAAGACCGACGACCACAAGCTGGTGAGGAACACCCCAAAGGAGTAGGAGAAGCACCACAAGGCCACGAGGAAAAAGGAGAAGCACAACAGGATCTGGACAAGAAGTCCCAGGCGACCCCATGAGCACGGGCCCCCGAGGCCCAGTGTCCACGGGCTACACATGGAGCTGACGCTGGAGCACCACGTGCACACAGGCATGTACCTTGCCCATGGGACCCCCGTGCTCACGGGCCCAACTTACCCCGTGCGCACAGGCCCATCAGATGGACGGCTGTGAGTTGCTGTTGGACCTCCTCTTCGTCCCCTCCATCCACCTACCTATATATTCCGTACCTAGACCATTTGTTAGGGGCAGCAATGTATTTAGAACACAAAAGAGGGCTTTGCTCATCTTCCTCCTCTAGGAGATCTAGACCTCCTCTTGGAGATCAAGCCCTCCTCTTGGAGAAGATCCTCTTGGATGCAATACCTCACCTATTGGGAAGAACCTTTATCCTAGTGCTATTTTCCTTGAATTGTTCATGTAATCTTGTGGATCTCATGTATGCTACTCTAGTGGATGTGATATTGGGTTTGTTTGAGTGATTTGTGCCTTGTGTTCTTGATTGTTCTTCCTCCTTTTCCCCCTCCAAGTGTGAAAAGATCCCCTATAGGGTTTCACCCTACAACATCTTGGTATCAGAGCCATGGTTTCTCACGAAATTGGAGCCCCCCTTCTTAGTTTTCTAGCCTAATTTTGCTTGTTCTTGTCCAATTTCAAAAATCCCCACAAAAAGAGCCATGCCATTGATCCTCTAGTGTGTTGCATCATCGCTCCACTAGCTTGCACGACATGATTGATATGGTTGCTTATGTTGCATCACCAATGACTCATACTTGCTCGTTTCTGGCGGTTGATGGCATCCATTTCCATTCTTTGCACATGATTGACTTGATTGCCTCACACATATTGAACAATTGCTCCTTCCTTTGTGTTGAGTGCCATGATATCTTCACTACACCATATGAACATTATGCTTGGATTGTGTTGCAATTGGCCCATGTGTTTTGACATCTCATTATATTTGGTGTTGTGAATGATTCCTATGCATACCATAGACCGTTTGTTGAGTGCTTTATGCATGCTTGCTACGACCGTGAGGTAGATGCTTGTTCACGTGTCACACATATTAGCATCTTCACCTCCCATTTGCATGCTTGTTTCCATGATGTCCTTGATTGTGCTCAACTTATATGCTTAAATTCCATGCCACACTTCTTTGTCAAACCATATGCTATGCTTGATGACAACACTTGTTGGGTGAATCACCTCTTGAATGCTTGGGTTTGCTCTTACGCCAACCACATTTGTTTTTCCAAGTGCTTGTTATCTTTGCTACTTTTCAAGGAATTACAAGACGGTGCGACATTGGAGAGTGCCCATTTGAAACTACAAGATGATGAATGCTTGGTGATCATCAACTTCTACATGGCAACATCCTCTCTTTCCCATGGTGATTTGGATTTCGTTCCGAGGTCGGATCTTTCCCAAGAGGGAGGGGATGATGCGGAGCATCCTATGGACATCACCATGTCAAGAGTCCATTTGGCAAGTGACACATGCCACATCTACTTCATACATACAAAGGTGAATCATCTCCTTTACACGTGTCCACTTGTACCTTTCGAGGATGGTATACTACTTGACCCCTCTCTCGTGTGCATACATAAGTGTGAGCAGAGCTACACATTCATCGACGAGGAGTCCAAGAAGAAGAGAACATCTACACCTTCCAAGAGGGAAGCCTGGAAGCGGAGAAGGAAGCGCCAAGAAGGCAGCAGCTCCCAGGCGACCCCGTGCGCACGGGCCCCTCCGACCCCGTGTCCACGGGCCTCCCAGGCTGGCGGTCCTGAAGACCCCGTGCGCACGGGCGTGTACCATGCCCACGGGACCCCCGTGCCCACGGGCCTCCCGGACCCCGTGCGCACGGTCGCACGGGCTCCACTTACCCCATGCACACGGGGCCCCCTGTGCGTGGCTGTTGGGCTTGGCCCTTGTATCCCCATCTCGTCCCTACTTACCCATTCATCCCTTGGACCTATATATACTCCCCTTCCTCCTCCATTTAGACTTAGCTAAGAATAGACACAAATCATAGAGCTTAGCTCATGTATCCCCCTTGTGGGTTTCCTCCTAAGGGAGAAGGATCCCTAGGATCATCAAGCCCTCCTAAGGGAGAAGGATCCATAGGATCATCAAGCCCTCCTAAGGGAGAAGGATTCCCCAAGTGAATCATCAAGTCCTCATCTCCTTCATAGGATTTGGGATGAACTCTACCATGTATCTTGTTTCCCTTTGATTGTTCATGTACCTTGTGGATCTTGTGTGTTTGTTGGTCTAGTGGTTGTGTTATTGGACTTGTTCTTGAGTGTTCCTCTTGTTTTCTCTCTTGTGTTCATCTTGTTCTTGGGGATTCCCCCTCCAATTCGTGAAAGATCTTCACTTAGGGTTCCACCCTACAACACATTTGGTATTCGTTCTTCTCTTTCTACCACTCACATTTTGTATCTTGGAATGGTGGATAGGCCAAGTACTTCTACCTACCCACTCTTCATTGAGCACGACAACAACATGAACTCCTACGTCACCAAGAGCCACCTCTTTGGTTCACAACATGCTTTACATCAAGAGCAACAAGAAACGAGTGACCGCATCGACAACCCTGCCACCGACTTGCGACTCTCCGAGCAACGTACAAGGGACTACTTAGACCACAAGCTCAATGATCACAAGCAAGAGAACGACACAAGAATGGACGAGATTCACGCTTTGTTTCTCAACCGCTCTTCTTCCACTTCATGTTCATCAAGAAGGACTCGCTAAAGTCGACACTCCCACTTCACCCTCTCCGGCTCAAGTACATCGACATCGAACACTCTTCGACGTGCCGCGCACAATGATCGTCATGCAAGCCTCAATCCGCTATGGGACAACAACTCTCAAGAGCACCGATAACGCCAAACCCAAGAGGCTTTTGTTCTAGCACGAGAACGGCAACGACAACACCAACATGAAGCGGAAGAGCGAGCACGTCTACACCAAGAAGCACAAGATGCCGAGGCACAACGTCAAGAGCAACAATTGCGAGATGCTCAAGCACTTGAGGCGCAACAAGACCTCCAAGATGCAGGTCGTGCCATATCCAACCGAGGCCGACAAGCTTGTGAACATGAAGAAGCACTTCGCGAAGAAGCTCAAGAATGAAGATTTCAAGCTCGCGTGCATCGTCAAGTTCCTCTAGTTCCTCCTCGATCTCGACAAGCTCCTCCACAAGCTCGCCACGAACATCAAGTTCATCAAGAGCATGAAGACAATGAGAATCCTCCACGACAAGAGCAACATGAGGTTGACAACCCTTTTCTCCAAGAGCAACACGAGCTTGACAATCATCAACTATAACACCCTCGATGCGACTATATCTCCCACGTGTCGAGGCACGACTTAGAGGCATAATCGCATTGAAGGCATATGTCGTAAGTTAGGTAATCTTCACAACATCCCATGTAATATAGATAATAAAAGGGGGAGATAACATAGTTGGCTTACACTCGCCACGTCAATCAAGTGCATAAATAACATTACATCATCCAAACACTCATGGCCCGACTACGGCGCCAAAATAAAAGATAACCCAACAAGCGACACGGTCCCGATCACCCCAACTAGGCACCACTACTGATCATCAGGAAAGGAAACATAGTATCGTTGAGAGTCCTCGTCGAACTCCCACTTGAGCTCAAGCACATCACCTGGAGCGGAATCATCAGGCCCTGCATCTGGTTTGGAAGTAATCTGTGAGCCACAGGGACTCAGCAATCTCGCACCCTCGCGATCAAGACTATTTAAGCTTAATAGGTAAGGCAAGGTAAATATATGTGGAGCTGCAGGAAGCGACTAGCATATGTGGTGGCTAAACTGTTCGCAAAAGAGAGCGAGAAGAGGAGGCAAAGCGCGAGCGAGAAACTAGAGAGCAACCTGCGCAAGCATTACTCCAACACCGTGTTCACTTCCCGAACTCCGCCGAGAAGAGACCATCACGATAACACACTCAGTTGATTCATTTTAATTAAGTTATGGTTCAAGTTATCTACAACCGGACATTAACAAATTCCCATCTGCCCATAACCGTGGGCACGGCTTTCAAAAGATCAAATCCCTGCAGGGGAGTCCCAACTTAGCCCATGACAAGCTCTCACGGTCAACAAAGGAATAGACCTCCTCCCGAGACATTCCGATCAGACTCGGTACCTCGGTTCTTCAAGACACTTCGACAGGTTAAAACAAATCCAGCAACACCACCCAGATGTGCCGACAAATCCCGATAGGAGCTGCACATATCTCATTCTCACGGCACACCGGATGAGCAAGACGTCGGGTTGGCCAGCCCAGAGTTGCCCCTGGTAGCCCCGGACATCGCTCGGTTGGACCAACACTCAGAGGAGCACTGGCCCGGGGGGGCTAAAATAAGATGACCCTCGGGCTCCGAAAATCCGAGGGAAAAAGAGGCTAGGTGGCAAAAGGTAAAACCAAGGTTGGGCATTGCTGGAAAAGCTTTAATCAAGGCAAACTATCAAGGGGTTCCCATTATAACCCAACCGCGTAAGGAACGCAAAATCCGGGAACATAACACTGGTATGACGGAAACTAGGGCGGCAAGAGTGGAACAAAACACTAGGCGAGAGGCTGAGCCTTCCACCCTTTACCAAGTATATAGATGCATTAGGATAACAAGATAATATAATGATATCCCAACATGTAAATAATGTTCCAACAAGGAACGGTCTCCAATCTTCACCTGCAACTAGCAACGCTATAAGAGGGGCTGAGCAAAGCGGTAACATAGCCAATCAACGGTTTGCTAGGACATGGTGGGTTAGAGGTTTGACATGGCAATTTGGGAGGCTTGAAAGCAAGTGGTAGGCATCGTAGCATGGCATAGCAAAAGAGCGAGCATCTAGCATAGCAAAGATAGTAGTGAATTTGAGGGTATGATCATCTTGCCTGCAAAGTTGTCAGAGTTGACTGGATCCTTGAAAGCAAACTCAACGGGCTCCTCATTATCAAACTCGTCTCCCGGCTCTACCAAAACAAGACAAACAAGCAACAAGGACACAATCAACCACGTGCAAGGATCAAATAATATGATGCAAAGATGGTATGCTATGCGCGATGCGATGCGGGATGCATATGCAAGATTTTACAGGGAATGCATGAACCTGGCCTCAACTTGGAAATCCAAGTGTGCCACTGGAAAGATGAGATGAAATCGCTTTAAAACGATATAAAGAACGCCGGAATCGGAGTTTCGGTTTGGAAATGGAAGCAATTCAAAAATGACCATGTTCTGCGATTTACCGCAAGTAGCCATCTAAATGCAACAAGATGAACATGCTACAACACTCAAACATGGCATAAAAATACATGGCAGGGATGCATTCATGATGCTTAAAAAAAGTCTAGCACTGAGCTACGGCCAATTCATCCATTAACAGGTTCAAACAAGCATGGCAATGCATATGGTAAACAGATTTCAGACTTAGTGAAATTAACACTTGTCTGGAATCTCAGATCAGATAGCACTCTTTGGAGCATGAAAACTATATGCTGCAGGACCTGAACATGGCAAAGTAAAGCATGGAATGGAGCTACTCAAAGAGCTTAACAAAAGTCCCTTAGTGACCTTGAGCCAAAAGGGATCAGAAAATACATTTGCAAGCATGTGAACATGGAAAAAACATAATCAGTTGTCAGACTTACGAAATCATCCTTACTGATCGATTGACTCAAGCTAGGGTGCTCCATAATTGCAAAAAAGGACATGGATGGATAGAGCACTACAAGATTAACAAATTATCCTTACTGATCATCCTCAAAAGAGGCACGGATCACTATGAAACAACATGAACATATGGTCATGTGAGATAAACAGCTCAAGGACTTAGTGGAAGTCCCTGAAATCAGCATTACCAAGTGCCTCACTTTGCAAGCTTGTGCTAGTCACCACACACATCACAAAAATACATGGGTTGCACCGCTGGAAATATGGCAAAACCCTTAACAAAACATATGTAGAACTCAGGGGCATATCATGCACACAATAATCATGGCAAAAATGACAAATATCTAAATGGAGCAGCAGATCTGACAATTATCTCAAGTAGCACTCTTCTAACAGCATTTCGGGCATCAAGATGAACTCAAATTAAAATTATTCAATGGAATGAAATGATTTACTCTCTGAGGCGAACATTTTGATATGCTATATGCCCAAAACGGAGCTACGGATGCAAAGTTACGACACAATGAACAAGGACATTTGAATCTGGAGAAACGGGGACTTAGAAGAAAATTTGGACCTCCGGATCTAGTGTTCGGTGGCACGCGGCCCGAGGTTCGCCGGAGAGGAGCTGTTCACGCCGGAGGGAAGCGGGGCGTCGCCGGATCGGTGAGGGAGCGGCCGGATCTGGCCGGGCTCCGGTCGCTGGAGGGAAGCGGTGGCGGGGCGGAGCAGTGAAGGGGCCGGCGTGCGGCGGAGGTGGCCTTGGGCGGCGGAGGCGCGGAGCGGCCCGGCGATGGCTACACGGTGGCTGAGGTGGCCGGTGGCGGCCGTTGACGTGGCCGGACCCGGGGGAGAAGATCCCGGGTGGCGGCGAGCGGTAATGGGCCTCGGGGGCCCCTCCTGGGCCTCCCGGGCCGGCGGCGACGGGGAAGTGGGGCGGCGGCGCAGCCAACCGGCGGGCGACACATGGCGGCGGTGGGGCTAGCCGAACATGCCCGTCGGTGGCCGTTTTTTTCCGGCGGCGGCGGATGAAATGGATCTAGGGTTTCGGGGCAGGAGAAAAGGAATTTCGGAGGGGGTTCTTTAAATAGGCATAGGAGGAGCTAGGAGAGTCCAAATGAGGTGCGGTTTTTGGCCACGTGATCGTGATCGAACGCTCTAGATGATGGAGAGGGTTATGGTGGGTTTTGGGCCAACTTGGAGGGGTGTTGGGCTGCAACACACACGAAGCCTTTTTGGTCCCTCGTTAACCGTTGGAGCATCAAACGAAGTACAAATGGTACGAAACTTGACAGGCGGTCTACCGGTAGTAAACCAAGGCCGCTTGGCAAGTCTCGGCCCAATCCGGAAATGTTTAATCCCCACACATGAAAGAAAGGTAGAAATGACCACCGGAGGAGAACGAAGCGCCGGAATGCAAAACGGACAACGGGGAAAATGCTCGGATGCATGAGATGAACACGTATGCAAATGCAATGCACATGATGACATGATATGAGATGCATGACAACGATAACAACACATGCAGACAAAGACCCGAACCTGAGAGAATAAAATAACTTAACGCCGAAAACGGCAAGAGTCGGAGTACATATTGGGAAAGTCAAATCCGGGGTGTTACAACACTCCACCACTACGAAAGGATCTCGTCCCGAGATCTAGGACTGAAAGAACGCCGGGTACTCAGAACGGAGGTGATCCTCGCGTTCCCAGGTAGCTTCACGGTCGGAATGGTGTGACCACTTGACTTTGATTGTGAGTCTTGCGTTCAATCTCTTCGAGAATAGCCACGGGGTGCTCACGATAGGAGAGATCTTCTTGGAGCTCAATGTCCTCGAAGTTGACAGTGCGGTCAGGAGTCTTGAAGCACTTTCGGAGCTGAGAGACATGGAACACGTCATGAACATTTGCAAAGTTTGAAGGAAGCTCGAGTTGATAGGCGAGATCGCCTCTCTTGCTGACAATCTTGAAAGGTCCCACGTATCTAGGGGCAAGCTTCCCTTTGATACCGAAGCGACGAGTACCTTTCATAGGAGAGATGCGGAGGTAAACATGATCTCCGATCTCGAAAGCCAAATCACCGTGCTTACTATCATAGTAGCTCTTCTGGCGGGATTGGGCTGCTTTGAGGTTATCTCGAATGACTTTGCACATTTCCTCTGCCTCTGTGATTAAGTCATTACCCAAAAGCTGACGTTCACCGGTTTCGGACCAGTTGAGAGGGGTACGGCACTTCCTACCATACAGAATTTCTAATGGGGCCTTGCCCGAACTTGCTTGAAAACTGTTGTTGTAGGAGAATTCAGCATAAGGAAGACAATCCTCCCACTTCATGCCGAAGGAGATCACACAAGCCCTGAGCATATCTTCAAGAATCTGGTTGACACGCGTGACTTGACCGCTAGTTTGAATGTGGAAAGCTGTGCTGAAGCGGATGTTGGTGCCCGTGGCCTTCTGAAAAGAATCCCAAAACTTGGAGGTAAAGATGCTGCCATGGTCTGAAGAGATCACTTGTGGGATACCGTGCAGAGAGACAATTCGAGAGGTATAGAGTTCCGCCAATTGAGCTACAGTGATTAACTCTTTGATAGGCAGAAAGTGAGCCACTTTAGTGAGTTTGTCGATGACAACGAATATAGCATCATTGCCACGTTTGGACTTTGGAAACCCAGTCATGAAGTCCATTTCAATGTGGTCAAACTTCCATTCTGGAATGGCAAGAGGTTGGAGGAGACCAGCTGGCCTTTGGTGTTCTGCCTTCACTCTTCTGCAGACATCACACTCATTCACGAATTGAGCAATCTCACGCTTCATTCGAGTCCACCAATAAGCCTGCTTGAGGTCCTGATACATCTTCGTGCTCCCAGGGTGGATGGAGAGGAGAGAATTGTGAGCCTCATTCAAGATCACTTTACGAAGGTCACCTTTGGGTACAACAATACGATCCTCGAAGAAGAGAGTATCCTTGTCATCAAGGCGGTAGCACTTGTACTTGGGTTTACTCTTGGCAATCCCAATCTTCACCTTTTTCACCATAACATCAAGAAGCTGAGCTTGGCGAATCTGGTCTTCCAAGGTAGGAGAGACTTGAAGGTTGGCGAGGAAACCTTGAGGAACAACTTGCAGATTAAGTTTGCGGAAAGCTTCACAAAGCTCGGGTTGATAAGGCTTGAGAATCAGACTGTTGCAATAAGCCTTCCTGCTCAATGCGTCAGCAATCACATTGGCCTTGCCTGGAGTATACTCGATACTCGGATTATACTCTTGAATCATTTCGACCCATCGAGTCTGCCTGAGGTTGAGATTAGGCTGAGTGAAGATGTACTTGAGACTCTTG
Source organism: Triticum urartu (assembly GCF_003073215.2). Classification (NCBI taxonomy): domain Eukaryota; kingdom Viridiplantae; phylum Streptophyta; class Magnoliopsida; order Poales; family Poaceae; genus Triticum; species Triticum urartu. The sequence continues at coordinate 148,468,992 of NC_053022.1, forward strand.
TGGTCAGTGAAGATGTCCATTTTTCTTCCCAATAAGATATGTCTCCAAGTCAAAAGAGCATGCACAACTGCCGCCAACTCGAGATCATGAGTGGGGTAGTTCTTCTCATTGGGCTTCAACTGGCGAGAGGTATAAGAAACAACTTTCTTCTCTTGCATCAACACTGCGCCAAGACCTTGGAGAGAGGCATCACAAAAGACTTCGTATGGCTTGGATTCATCAGGCGGAGTCAGAACTGGAGCAGTGATCAATTTCTCTTTCAAAGTGTTGAAAGCAATGTTACACTCCGGAGACCAAACGTACTTGACGTGCTTCTGGAGAAGATTTGAGAGAGGCTTCGCGATCTTAGAAAAGTTTTCAACGAATCTTCGGCAATAGCTTGCGAGACCAAGGAAGCTACGGAGTTGCTTCACGTTCTAAGGAGGTTCCCAATTCACAATTGCAGACACCTTCTCAGGATTCACCGCAATGCCCTTGGCAGAGATGATATGACCAAGATAAAGAACCTCATCGAGCCAAAATTCGCACTTGGAGAACTTGGCGTAGAACTGGTGTTCTCTGAGCTTATCGCGTACTAAACGCAAGTGCTTGGCATGATCTTCCTTGTTCTTCGAGAAAACCAGAATGTCGTCGAGATAGACCAAAACGAAGTCATTGGTTTAGGCGTTGAAGATGAAATTCATCATGCGAGAGAAAGTTGGAGGAGCGTTGACGAGGCCAAAAGACATGACAGTGTATTCATATGATCCATAGCTTGTCCTGAAAGCCGTCTTGGGAATATCTTGCTCGCGGATTCGAATTTGATGATAACCCATACAGAGATAAAGCTTGGAGAATACTTGAGCACCATTGAGTTGTTCGAACAGCTCATTGATGTTGGGAAGTGGGTATTTGTTCTTGATGGTCTTCTTGTTCAATGGACGGTAATCGACACAAAGTCGGTCCGTTCCATCCTTCTTCTTCAAAAAAAGAACACCACAACCCCACGGAGAAGAACTAGGTCGGATGAGGCCCATTCTCTGTTGAATATCAAGTTGCTTCTTCAACTCCTTCAACTCTTCAGGTCCGAGCTTGTAAGGACGCTTGCACACAGGTTCCGTGCCAGGCTCAAGATCGATGACGAATTCAACTGGCCGGTGCTGAGGCATTCCTGGAAGCTCTTCTGGAAAGACATCTTGATATTCGCAAACGACTGGAATCTGCGAGATAGCATCTAGTTCACCCTTCTTATTGAGAGAAAATAGACGGATGGTATCATCATGAGCGGCAAAGACAATTACATCCTCAGACGAATGAGTCAATTGAATCTGCCTGGTTGCACAATCAAGATGCGCCTTGTGCTTGGTAAGCCAATCCATCCCGAGAATAAGATCAATATCCGAGTTACCAAGAACCATTGGGGAAGAAAGGAACTTGTAATCACCCAAGGTGATAGTAACATCTGGAGCCATCATTTTGGTGTTCATGAACAAACCCGGAGAAGAAACCGCTAACGGCTTAGGCAAATCAATAGTATGCACATCATGCATGGATGCAAAAGGCTTCGATAAAAATGATAAAGATGCACCAGTGTCAAAAAGAACTCTTGTGGGAATGTCATTAACAGGAAGGTTACCCACAATCACATCTGGCGAGTCCTCTGCCTGGGCTGCATTCAGCAAGTTGACCTTGGCGGACTTGGTGTTATGCTTGACCATAGCTGTACTTGCCGATCTGACAGGAGGAGGAGGAGGAAGACGCCTCTGGTTGAGACACTTGTTGGCATAGTGACCCTTCTGTTGGCACTTGTTGCACGTGACCTCTGAAAGCGTACGGTGATACGGAGCACTCGATCTTGGAGCTTGAGGCGAAGTCTTGTTCTGAAAGCCAGGGTTGGGTGGGTGGGAAGATCCACTGCCACCTTTGCTCTTCTGCTGATACAGCTGACGGAACGGAGGAGGAGGAAGCCAATACTTCTGCTGCTTGGCCACTTGAGTAGAGGAAGACGGAGTAACATCTCTGAATCGCTTCTTGGAAGCATCACACCTTAGTTGAGCGGCCTCTTGCTTCAGTGCCATGTTGTAGAACTCATCGTACCTCAAGGGCTCAAAGAGAACAAGAGCTAGCTGGATTTCTTCTCTGAGACCGCCCCCGAACTGGTATATCATGCTCTTCTCATCAGGGATGTCCTGCTTAGCAAAGCGGGCGAGCTTCTGAAACAACTTGTTGTAGTCATAGACAGACAAAGAGCCTTGCTTCAGGTTGCAGAATTCCTCACGCTTGCTTTCAACCACGCTCTAAGGGATATGATGAGCTCTGAAATCTTGATGGAATTCATCCCAAGTGATCACAGGTCCACCTCTGGAATCCTTGTACTGTTGGAACCATTCTGCAGCTTGGTCTTTGAGTTGGAAGGAAGCAAACTTGACGAAGTCCTCAGGCCCGACGTTACTGCACTCGAAATGCTTGCACAGATCCACGAGCCAATCATCAGCATCGGTTGCCTCAACACAATTGCTGAAAGTCTTTGGCCCGTTAGCAAGGAACTGGTTGAGTGTAGCAAAGTGATTCTTATTGTTGCCTTGGTTCCCTTGGTTGCCTTGATTGCGCTCTTGAAGAATTTGCATGATCAACTGTGTGTTTGCATTGGTTGCGGCCATCACAGCTTGCCATGCCTCCGGAGGAGGTGGAGGTGGTGGCGGATCTTGATTCTGATTCTGATTGGTGCTCTTAGCGGGAGCCATCCTGAAGAGGTTGACCACCGTTAGCACATAGACAGATAAAATGAAGCTGAATCCAACGGAATGAAAATTGCAACATAAAGTCTTCACATCCGAACAAAATGAACGAATGCATTCCTCTTGAAATGGTCACATATCCATAAATTGAGAAGCCACTTAGAATTTAGGTCGAGAAATAAATCAACAAGGTACGGATCAAGAACGAATACTCGGTAAGAAATCCCAATCTCAAACCAAATATCCGTGGAAGAAGAGCTAGAGCTACAAGAATTCCCACCTATGAAACTCCCGAACCTTTCCGGTTATCCAATCAGGTGTTGGGGATACAGGGGAAGCATAATATCTCACCCAAACTAGCAAATCCTACATCCAGCTGTATCCATCCTTCAACACATAACCGAGAAAAAACTTCGGAAACCATCTACCTCAACCTTCGAAAAGCATCCGTTATACAAGTTATGGCGATACTCCCGAACTCCCGCCCCAGTACTGGGTGGCGTCGAGGTTATCTCACCAACGAACTACATAAAAGAGATTTTCGATGTCGGCATACTAAACTCAGGTATTCTAGAACTGCAACGATAAAATTATGACGACAACACCTCAGAGCTCAACTCCCCGGGACACTTCCACAAAACCCCTGACAGGAGGCACCAAGACAATGTTCTCGTCACAAAACCATCGGAACGATTCCAAGATACCCGCGTGATCCTAAATTTTTTTTAGTGAAATTTGAGAAGAGAAGAGTCAAAACTCTACGTCAGGATGCCTTACCAGAGCGATGAGGAGACTGGGAAGTAAAAGAAATTCCTCACTCTCCGATATATAATTCCTAAATGACTCAAAACATTTTTCTAGACACAACTCGGCCGCTAAAAATGATCAAGCAATGGGGCTCCTAAGGTCGGGGAAGGCTCTGATTACCAACTTATAACACCCTCGATGTGACTATATCTCCCACGTGTCGAGGCACGACTTAGAGGCATAATCGCATTGAAGGCATATGTCGCAAGTTAGGCAATCTTCACAACATCCCATGTAATATAGATAATAAAAGGGGGAGATAACATAGTTGGCTTACACTCGCCACGTCAATCAAGTACATAAATAACATTACATCATCCAAACACTCATGGCCCGACTACGGCGCCAAAATAAAAGATAACCCAACAAGCAACACGGTCCCGATCACCCCAACTGGGCACCACTATTGATCATCAGGAAAGGAAACATAGTATCGTTGAGAGTCCTCGTCGAACTCCCACTTGATCTCAAGCGCGTCACCTGGAGCGGAATCATTAGGCCCTGCATCTAGTTTGGAAGTAATCTGTGAGCCACAGGGACTCAGCAATCTCCCACCCTCGCGATCAAGACTATTTAAGCTTAATAGGTAAGGCAAGGTAAATATATGTGGAGCTGCAGCAAGCGACTAGCATATGTGGTGGCTAAACTGTTCGCAAAAGAGAGCGAGAAGAGGAGGCAAAGCGCGAGCGAGAAACTAGAGAGCAACCTGCGCAAGCATTACTCCAACACCGTGTTCACTTCTCGGACTCTGCCAAGAAGAGACCATCACGGTAACACACTCACTTGATTCATTTTAATTAAGTTAAGGTTCAAGTTATATACAACCGGACATTAACAAATTCCCATCTGCCCATAACCGCGGGCACGGCTTTCGAAAGTTCAAATCCCTGCAGGGGAGTCCCAAATTAGCCCATGACAAGCTCTCACGGTCAACGAAGGAATAGACCTCCTCCCGAGACATTCCGATCAGACTCGGTACCTCGGTTCTTCAAGACACTTCGACAGGTTAAAACAAATCCAGCAACACCACCCAGATGTGCCGACAAATCCCGATAGGAGCTGCACATATCTCATTCTCAGGGCACACCGGATGAGCAAGACGTCGGGTTGGCCAGCCCAGAGTTGCCCCTGGTAGCCCCGGACATCGCTCGGTTGGACCAACACTCAGAGGAGCACTGGCCCGGGGGGGCTAAAATAAGATGACCCTCGGGCTCCGAAAATCCAAGGGAAAAAGAGGCTAGGTGGCAAAAGGTAAAACCAAGGTTGGGCATTGCTGGAAAAGCTTTAATCAAGGCGAACTATCAAGGGGTTCCCATTATAACCCAACCGCGTAAGGAACGCAAAATCCGGGAACATAACACCGGTATGACGGAAACTAGGGCGGCAAGAGTGGAACAAAACACCAGGCATAAGGCCGAGCCTTCCACCCTTTACCAAGTATATAGATGCATTAATTAAATAAGAGATATTGTGATATCCCAACAAATATCCATGTTCCAACATGGAACAAATTCCAATCTTCACCTGCAACTAACAACGCTATAAGAGGGAATTGTATATGGGGTTGATTAATCCTCGACATCGTGGTTCATCCGATGAGATCATCGTGGAGCATGTGGGAGCCATCATGGGTATCCAGATCCCGCTGTTGGTTATTGACCGGAGAGTCGTCTCGGTCATGTCTACTTGTCTCCCGAACCCGTAGGGTCTACACACTTAAGGTTCGGTGACGCTAGGGTTATGAAGATATGTATATGCAGAAACCCGAATGTTGTTCGGATTCCCGGATGAGATCCCGGACGTCACGAGGAGTTCCGGAATGGTCCGGAGGTAAAGAATTATATATAGGAAGTGCTGTTTCGGCCATCGGGACAAGTTTCGGGGTTATCGGTATTGTACCGGGACCACCGGAGGGGTCCCGTGGGCCCACCGGGTGGGGCCACCTGTCCCGGGGGGCCACATGGGCTGTAGGGGATGCGCCTTGGCCTATATGGGCCAAGGGCACCAGCCCCTATAGGCCCATGCGCCTAGGGTTTCCACCAAGGAGGAGTCCAAGTGGTGGAAGGCACCCCGAGGTGCCTTGGGCGGGGGAGGGAAACCTCCCCTGGCCGCCGCACCAAGGAGATTAGATCTCCTGGGCTGGCGCACCACCCCCCCTTGGTCCTCCTATATATAGTTGAGGAGAGGGAGGACTTCATATCTCAGCCTTTGGTGCTTCCTATCTCCCCGTTACGTCTCTCTCTCGTAGTATAGGCGAAGCCCTGCTACTGTGACGCCCTGCATCCACCACCACGCCGTCGTGCTGCTGGATCTTCATCAACCTCTCTTCCCCCCTTGCTAGATCAAGAAAGGAGGAGACGTCATCCGTTCCGTACGTGTGTTGAACGCGGAGGCACCGTCCGTTCGGTGCTAAGATCATCGGTGATTTGAATCACGTCGTGTTCGACTACATCATCCCCGTTCTTTGAATGCTTCCGCTCGCAATCTACAAGGTACGTAGATGCATCTAATCACTCGTTGCTAGATGAACTCATAGATAGATCTTGGTGAAACCGTAGGAGAATTTTTGTTTTCTGCAACGTTCCCCAACAGTGGCATCATGAGCTAGGTCTATGCGTAGTTCTCTTGCACGAGTAGAACACAAAGTAGTTGTGGGCGTTGATTTTGTTCAATATGCTTGCCGTCACTAGTCTTATCTTGATTCGGCGGCATCGTGGGATGAAGCGGCCCGGACCGACCTTACATGTACTCTTACGTGAGACAGGTTCCACCGACTGACATGCACTAGTTGCATAAGGTGGCTAGCGGGTGTCTGTCTCTCCTACTTTAGTCGGATCGGATTCGATGAAAAGGGTCCTTATGAAGGGTAAATAGCAATTGGCATATCGCGTTGTGGTCTTTGCGTAGGTAAGAAACGTTCTTGCTAGAAACCCATAGCAGCCACGTAAAACATGCAAACAACAATTAGAGAACGTCTAACTTGTTTTTGCAGGGTATGCTATGTGATGTGATATGGCCGAAGTTGTGATAAATGATGAATGATCTATATGTGATGTATGAGATGTTCATGCTATTGAAATAGGAATCACAACTTACATGTCGATGAGTATGACGGTGACAGGATGATCATGGAGCCCCAAGATGGAGATCAAAGGAGCTATGTGATATTGGCCATATCATGTCACTATTATTATTTGATTGCATGTGATGTTTATCATGTTTTGCATCTTGTTTGCTTAGAACGACGGTAGTAAATAAGATGATCCCTCATAATAACTTCAAGAAAGTGTTCCCCCTAACTGTGCACTGTTGCTACAGTTTGTCGTTTCGAAGCACCACGTGATGATCGGGTGTGATAGATCCTTACGTTCATATACAACGGGTGTAAGACAGATTTACACACGCAATACACTTAGGTTGACTTGACGAGCCTAGCATGTGCATAGACATGGCCTCGGAACACATAAGACCGAAAGGTCGAGCATGAGTCGTATAGAAGATACGATCAACATGAAGATGTTCACCGACGTTGACTAGTCCGTGTCACGTGATGATCGGACACGGCCTAGCCAACTCGGATCATGTTATACTTAGATGACTAGAAGAGGGATGTCTATCTAAGTGGGAGTTCATTAATAATTTGATTAGATGAACTTAATTATCATGAACTTAGTCTAAAATCTTTACAATATGTCTTGTAGATCAAATGGCCAACGTTGTATTCAATTTCAACGCGTTCCTAGAGAAAACCAAGCTGAAAGACGATGGCAGCAACTATACGGACTGGGTCCGGAACCTGAGGATCATCCTCATAGCTGCCAAGAAAGATTATGTCCTACAAGCACCGCTAGGTGATCCACCCGTCCCACAGAACCAAGACGCTATGAACGCTTGGCAGACACGTACTGATGACTACTCCCTCGTTCAGTGCGGCATGCTTTACAGCCTAGAGCCGGGGCTCCAAAAGCGTTTTGAGAGACATGGAGCATATGAGATGTTCGAAGAGCTGAAAATGGTTTTCCAAGCTCATGCCCGGGTCGAGAGATATGAAGTCTCCGACAAATTCTTCAGCTGTAAGATGGAGGAAAATAGTTCTGTCAGTGAGCACATACTCACTATGTCTGGGTTACATAACCGCTTGACTCAGCTGGGAGTTAATCTCCCGGATGATGCGGTCATTGACAGAATCCTCCAGTCGCTTCCACCAAGCTACAAGAGCTTTGTGATGAACTTAAATATGCAGGGGATGGAAAAGACCATTCCTGAAGTATTTGCAATGCTGAAATCAGCAGAGGTAGAAGTCAAGAAGGAACATCAAGTGTTGATGGTCAATAAAACCACTAAGTTCAAGAAGGGAAAGGGTAAAAAGAACTTTGAGAAGGACGGCAAGGAAGTTGCCGCGCCCGGCAAGCAAGCTGCTGGGAAGAAGAAGTCAAAGTATGGACCCAAGCCTGAGACGGAGTGCTTTTATTGCAAAGGGAAGGGTCACTGGAAGCGGAACTGCCCCAAATACTTAGCGGATAAGAAGGCCGGCAAAACAAAAGGTATATGTGATATACATGTAATTGATGTGTACCTTACCAGTACTCGTAGTAACTCCTGGGTATTTGATACCGGTGCCGTTGCTCATATTTGTAACTCACAGCAGGAGCTGCAGAATAAACATAGACTGGTAAAGGACGAGGTGACGATGCGCGTCGGGAATGGTTCCAAGGTCGATGTGATCGCCGTCGGCACGCTACCTCTACATTTACCTACGGGATTAGTTATAAACCTCAATAATTGTTATTTCGTGCCAAGTTTGAGCATGAACATTGTATCGGGATCTCGTTTAATACGAGATGGCTACTCATTTAAATCTAAGAATAATGGTTGTTCTATTTATATGAGAGATATGTTTTATGGTCATGCTCCGATGGTCAACGGTTTATTCTTAATGAATCTCGAACGTAATATTACACATATTCATAGTGTGAATACCAAAAGATGTAAAGTTGATAACGATAGTCCCACATACTTGTGGCACTGCCGCCTTGGTCACATAGGTGTCAAATGCATGAAGAAGCTCCATGCAGATGGACTTTTAGAGTCTCTTGATTATGAATCATTTGACACGTGCGAACCATGCCTCATGGGAAAAATGACCAAGACTCCGTTCTCAGGAACGATGGAGCGAGCAACCAACTTATTGGAAATCATACATACTGATGTGTGCGGTCCAATGAGTGTTGAGGCTCGCGGTGGCTATCGTTATGTTCTCACCCTCACTGATGACTTAAGTAGATATGGGTATGTCTACTTAATGAAACACAAGTCTCAAACCTTTGAAAAGTTCAAAGAATTTCAGAGTGAAGTTGAGAATCAACGTGACAGGAAAATCAAGTTTCTACGATCAGATCGTGGAGGAGAATACTTGGGTCACGAATTTGGCACACACTTAAGAAAATGTGGAATAGTTTCACAACTCACGCCGCCTGGAACACCTCAGCGTAATGGTGTGTCTGAACGTCGTAATCGCACTCTATTAGATATGGTGCGATCTATGATGTCTCTTACCGATTTACCGTTATCCTTTTGGGGCTATGCTTTAGAGACTGCCACATTCACTTTAAATAGGGCTCCGTCGAAATCCGTTGAGACGACACCGTTTGAATTATGGTTTGGGAAGAAACCTAAGCTGTCGTTTCTAAAAGTTTGGGGATGCGATGCTTATGTCAGGAAACTTCAACCTGAAAAGCTCGAACCCAAATCGGAAAAATGCGTCTTCATAGGATACCCTAAAGAAACCATTGGGTATATCTTCTACCTCAGATCCGAAGGCAAGATCTTTGTTGCCAAGAATGGATCCTTTCTGGAGAAAGAGTTTCTCTCGAAAGAAGTAAGTGGGAGGAAAGTAGAACTTGATGAAGTATTACCTCTTGAACCGGAAAATGGCGCAACTCAAGAAAATGTTCCTGAGGCGCCTGCACCGACTAGAGAGGAAGTTACTGATGATGATCAAGATACTTCTGATCAAGCTCCTACTGAAATTCGAAGGTCCACAAGGACACGTTCCGCACCAGAGTGGTACGGCAACCCTGTCTTGGAAATCATGTTGTTAGACAACAGTGAACCTTCGAACTATGAAGAAGCGATGGCAGGCCCGGATTCCGACAAATGGCTAGAAGCCATGAAATCCGAGATAAGATCCATGTATGAAAACGAAGTATGGACTTTGACTGACTTGCCCGTTGAACGGCGAGCCATAGAAAATAAATGGATCTTCAAGAAGAAGACAGACGCGGATGGTAATGTGACCATCTATAAAGCTCGGCTTGTCGCTAAGGGTTATCGACAAGTTCAAGGAATTGACTACGATGAGACTTTCTCACCGGTAGCGAAGCTAAAGTCCGTCCGAATCATGTTAGCAATTGCCGCATTCTACTATTATGAGATATGGCAAATGGACGTCAAAACGGCATTCCTTAATGGTTTCCTTAAGGAAGAGTTGTATATGATGCAGCCGGAAGGTTTTGTCGATCCTAAGAATGCTGACAAGGTGTGCAAGCTCCAACGCTCGTTTTATGGGCTGGTGCAAGCATCTCGGAGTTGGAACATTCGCTTTGATGAGATGATCAAAGCGTTTGGGTTTACGCAGACTTATGGAGAAGCCTGCGTTTACAAGAAAGTGAGTGGGAGCTCTGTAGCATTTCTCATATTATATGTAGATGACATACTTTTGATGGGAAATGATATAGAACTCTTGGACAGCATCAAGGCCTACTTGTATAAGAGTTTTTCAATGAAGGACCTTGGAGAAGCTGCTTATATATTAGGCATCAAGATCTATAGGGATAGATCAAGACGCCTCATAGGTCTTTCACAAAGCACATACCTTGATAAGATTTTGAAGAAGTTCAAAATGGATCAGTCCAAGAAAGGGTTCTTGCCTGTTTTGCAAGGTATGAAATTGAGCTCAGCTCAATGTCCGACCACGGCAGAAGAGATAGAAGAGATGAGTATCATCCCCTATGCCTCGGCCATAGGTTCTATTATGTATGCCATGCTGTGTACCAGACCTGATGTAAACCTTGCCGTAAGTTTGGTAGGAAGGTACCAAAGTAATCCCGGCAAGGAACACTGGACAGCGGTCAAGAATATCCTGAAGTACCTGAAAAGGACAAAGGACATGTTTCTCGTTTATGGAGGTGACGAAGAGCTCGTCGTAAAGGGTTACGTCGACGCTAGCTTCGACACAGATCTGGATGACTCTAAGTCACAAACCGGATACGTGTATATGTTGAATGGTGGAGCAGTGAGCTGGTGCAGCTGCAAACAGAGCGTCGTGGCAGGATCTACATGTGAAGCTGAGTACATGGCAGCCTCGGAGGCAGCACATGAAGCAATATGGGTGAAGGAGTTCATCACCGACCTAGGAGTCATACCCAATGCGTCGGGGCCAATCAAACTCTTTTGTGACAACACTGGAGCTATTGCACTTGCCAAGGAGCCCAGGTTTCACAAGAAGACAAGGCACATCAAGTGTCGCTTCAACTCCGTTCATGAAAATGTTCAAGATGGAGACATAGAGATTTGTAAAGTACATACGGACCTGAATATAGCAGATCCGTTGACTAAACCTCTCCCTAGGGCAAAACATGATCAACACCAGAATTCCATGGGTGTTCGATTCATCACAATGTAACTAGATTATTGACTCTAGTGCAAGTGGGAGACTGTTGGAAATATGCCCTAGAGGCAATAATAAAAGCATTATTATTATATTTCTTTGTTCATGATAATTGTCTTTATTCATGCTATAACTGTATTATCCGGAAATCGTAATACACGTGTGAATACATAGACCATAATATGTCCCTAGTAAGCCTCTAGTTGACTAGCTCGTTGATCAACAGATAGTCATGATTTCCTGGCTATGGACATTGGATGTCATTGATAACGGGATCACATCATTAGGAGAATGATGTGATGGACAAGACCCAATCCTAAGCATAGCACAAAGATCGTGTAGTTCGTTTGCTAGAGCTTTTCCAATGTCAAGTATCTTTTCCTTTGACCATGAGATCGTGTAACTCCCGGATACCGTAGGAGTGCTTTGGGTGTATCAAACGTCACAACGTAACTGGGTGACTATAAAGGTGCACTACAGGTATCTCCGAAAGTGTCTGTTGGGTTGACACGGATCGAGACTGGGATTTGTCACTCCATATAACGGAGAGGTATCACTGGGCCCACTCGGTAATGCATCATCATTATGAGCTCAAGGTGACCAAGTGGTTGATCACGGGATCATGCATTATGGTACGAGTAAAGTGACTTGCCGGTAACGAGATTGAACAAGGTATTGGGATACCAACGATCGAGTCTCGGGCAAGTAACATACCGATTGACAAAGGGAATTGTATACGGGGTTGATTAATCCTCGACATCGTGGTTCATCCGATGAGATCATCGTGGAGCATGTGGGAGCCATCATGGGTATCCAGATCCCGCTGTTGGTTATTGACCGGAGAGTCGTCTCGGTCATGTCTACTTGTCTCCTCGAACCCGTAGGGTCTACACACTTAAGGTTCGGTGACGCTAGGGTTATGAAGATATGTGTATGCAGTAACCCGAATATTGTTCGGAGTCCCGGATGAGATCCCGGACGTCACGAGGAGTTCCGGAATGGTCTGGAGGTAAAGAATTATATATAGGAAGTGCTGTTTCGGCCATCGGGACAAGTTTCGGGGTTATCGGTATTGTACCGGGACCACCGGAGGAGTCCCGGGGGCCCACCGGGTGGGGCCACCTGTCCTCGGGGGCCACATGGGCTGTAGGGGGTGCGCCTTGGCCTTGATGGGCCAAGGGCACCAGCCCTACTAGGCCCATGCGCCTAGGGTTTCCATATGGGAGGAGTCCCACTAGTGGAAGGCACCCCTGAGTGCCTTGGGGGGAGGGAAACCCTCCCCTGGCCGCCGCACCAAGGAGATTAGATCTCCTGGGCTGGCGCACACCCCCCCTTGGCCTCTATATATAGTTGGGAGGGGAGGATTTTCAGATCTCAGCCTTTGGTGCTTCCCTTCTCCCCGTTACGTCTCTCTCTCGTAGTATAGGCCGAAGCCCTGCTACTGTTGACGCCCTGCATCCACCACCACGCCGTCGTGGCTGCTGGATCTTCATCAACCTCTCTTCCCCCCTTGCTGATCAAGAAAGAGGAGACGTCATCCGTTCCATACGTGTGTTGAACACGGAGGCACCGTCCGTTCGTGCTAAGATCATCGTGATTGAATCACGTCGTGTTCGACTACATCATCCCCGTTCTTTGAACGCTTCCGCTCGCGATCTACAAGGTACGTAGATGCATCTAATCACTCGTTGCTAGATGAACTCCTAGATGGATCTTGGTGAAACCGTAGGAAAATTTTTGTTTTCTGCAACGTTCCCCAACTGGTTTGGAGTAATCTGTGAGCCACAGGGACTCAGCAATCTCCACCCTCGCGATCAAGACTATTTAAGCTTAATAGGTAAGGCAAGGTAAATATATGTGGAGCTGCAGCAAGCGACTAGCATATGTGGTGGCTAAACTGTTCGCAAAAGAGAGCGAGAAGAGGAGGCAAAGCGCGAGCGAGAAACTAGAGAGCAACCTGCGCAAGCATTACTCCAACACCGTGTTCACTTCTCGGACTCCGCCGAGAAGAGACCATCACGGTAACACACTCACTTGATTCATTTTAATTAAGTTAAGGTTCAAGTTATATACAACCGGACATTAACAAATTCCCATCTGCCCATAACCGCGGGCACGGCTTTCGAAAGTTCAAATCCCTGCAGGGGAGTCCCAACTTAGCCCATGACAAGCTCTCACGGTCAATCGAAGGAATAGACCTCCTCCCGAGACATTCCGATCAGACTCGGTACCTCGTTCTTCAAGACACTTCGACAGGTTAAAACAAATCCAGCAACACCACCCAGATGTGCGACAAATCCCGATAGGAGCTGCACATATCTCGTTCTCAGGGCACACCGGCTGAGCAAGACATCGGGTTGGCCAGCCCAGAGTTGCCCCTGGTAGCCCCGGACATCGCTCGGTTGGACCAACACTCAGAGGAGCACTGGCCCGGGGGGGCTAAAATAAGATGACCCTCAGGCTCCGGAAACCCAAGTGAAAAAGAGGCTAGGTGGCAAAAGGTAAAACCAAGGTTGGGCATTGCTAGAAAAGCTTTAATCAAGGCGAACTATCAAGGGGTTCCCATTATAACCCAACCGCGTAAGGAACGCAAAATCCGGGAACATAACACCGGTATGACGGAAACTAGGGCGGCAAGAGTGGAACAAAACACTAGGCGAGAGGCCGAGCCTTCCACCCTTTACCAAGTATATAGATGCATTAGGATAACAAGATAATATAATGATATCCCAACAAGAAAATAATGTTCCAACAAGGAACGGTCTCCAATCTTCACCTGCAACTAGCAACGCTATAAGAGGGGCTGAGCAAAGCGGTAACATAGCCAATCAACGGTTTGCTAGGACATGGTGGGTTAGAGGTTTGACATGGCAATTTGGGAGGCTTGAAAGCAAGTGGTAGGCATCGTAGCATGGCATAGCAAAAGAGCGAGCATCTAGCATAGCAAAGATAGTAGTGATTTCGAGGGTATGATCATCTTGCCTGCAAAGTTGTCAGAGTTGACTGGATCCTCGAAAGCAAACTCAACGGGCTCCTCGTTAGCAAACTCGTCTCCCGGCTCTACCCAAACAAGACAAACAATCAACAAGGACACAATCAACCACGTGCAAGGATAAAACAATATGATGCAAAGATGGTATGCTATGCGGGATGCATATGCAAGATTTGACAGGGAATGAATGAACCTGGCCTCAACTTAGAAATCCAAGTGTTCCACTGGAAAGATGAGATGAAATCGCTTGAAAACGATATAAAGAACGCCTGAATCGGAGTTACGGTTTGGAAATGGCAACCAATTCAAAAATGACCACGTTCTGCGATTTACAGCAAGAAGCCATCTAAATGCAACAAGATGAACATGCTACAGCACTCAAACATGGCATCAAAATACATGGCAGGGATGCATTCATGATGCTTAACAAAATTCTAGCACTGAGATACGGCCAATTCATCCATTAACAGGTTCAAACAAGCATGGCAAAAATGCATATGGTAAACAGATTTCAGACTTAGTGAAATTAACACTTGTCTGGAATCTCAGATCAGATAACACTCTTCGGAGCATGAAAACTATATGCTACAGGACCTGAACATGGCAAAGTAAAGCATGGCATGGAGCTACTCAAAGAGCTTAACAAAAGTCCCTTAGTGACCTTGAGCCAAAAGGGATCAGAAAATACATTTGCAAGCATGTGAACATGGAAAAAACATAATCAGTTGTCAGACTTGGTGAAAACTGGAACATGCTGAAAACAGATATCAAGTAGGCATGTTTACGAGCTCGATGCACTCACTACAGAGCAAGTCATGACAATCTAAGCATACACCCATCAAGAATACACAAAATACAAGCTATACATGGCAAGTCCCTGAAATCAGCATTACCACGTGCCTCACTTTGCAAGCTTGTGCTAGTCACCACACACATCACAAAAATACATGGGTTGCACCTCTGGAAAGATGGCAAACCCTTAACAAAACATATGTAGAACTCAGGGGCATATCATGCACACATAATCATGGAAAAAATGACAAATATCTAAATGGAGCAGCAGATCTGACAATTATCTCAAGTAGAACTATTCTAACAGTATTTCGGGCATCCAGATGAACTCAAATGAAAATGATGCAATGGAATGAAATGATGTACTCTCTGAGCGAACATTTTGATATGCTATATGCCCAAAACGGAGCTATGGATGCAAAGTTACAGCACGATGAACAAGGACATTTGAATCTGGAGAAACAGGGACTTAGAAGAAAATTTGGACCTCCGGATCTAGGGTTCGGTGGCACGCGGCCAGAGGTTCGCCGGAGAGGAGCTGTTCACGCCGGAGGGAAGCGGGGCGTCGCCGGACCGGTGAGGGAGCGGCCGGATCCGGCCGGGCTCCGGTCGCCGGAGGGAAGCGGTGGCGGGGCGGAGCAGTGAAGGGGCCGGCGTGCGGCGGAGGTGGCCTTGGGCGGCGGAGGCGCGGAGCGGCCCGGCGATGGCGGTGCGGTGGCTGAGGTGGCCGGCGGCGGCCGTTGACGTGGCCGGACCCGGGGGAGAAGATCCCGGGCGGCGGCGGGCGGCAATGTGCCTCGGGGGCCCCTCCTGGGCCTCCCGGGCCGGCGGCGACGGGGAAGTGTGGCGGCGGCGCGGCCAACCGGCGGGTGACACGTGGCGGCCGCTGGGCTAGCCGGACATGTCCGTCGGTGGCCGTTTTTGTCCGGCGGCGGCGGATGAAATGGATCTAGGGTTTCGGGGAAGGAGAAAAGGAATTTTGGAGGGGGTTCTTTAAATAGGCATAGGAGGAGCTAGGAGAGTCCAAATGAGGTGCGGTTTTCGGCCACGCAATCGTGATCGAACGCCTAGATGATGGAGAGGGTTATGGTGGGTTTTGGGCCAACTTGGAGGGGTGTTGGGATGCAACACACACGAGGCCTTTTCGGTCCCTCGGTTAACCGTTAGAGCATCAAACGAAGTACAAATGGTAAGAAACTTGACAGGCGGTCTACCAGTAGTAAACCAAGGCCGCTTGGCAAGTCTCGGCCCAATCCAGAAATGTTTAATCCCCACACACGAAAGAAAGGTAGAAATGACCACCGGAGGAGAACGAAGCGCCGGAATGCAAAACGGACAACGGGGAAAATGCTCGGATGCATGAGATGAGCACGTATGCAAATGCAATGCACATGATGACATGATATGAGATGCATGACAACGATAACAACACACGGAGACAAAGACCCGAACCTGAGAGAATAAAATAACTTAACGCCAGAAACGGCAAGAGTCGGAGTACATATTGGGAAAGTCAAATCCGGGGTGTTACATCAACAACACGGGCATCATCATCCTCGACCCCAACACAATGAAGAGCAACGCTACGGCAAGCTAAAGTTCACAATGCCCAAGTTCAATGGAAGCAATGATACCGAAGAGTACCTATCATGGGCATTGAAGGTTGACAAAATCTTCCGATTGCACAACTATGACGAAGATAAAAAGATCGCGATGGCATCCCTTGAATTTCAAGACTATGCCCTCATTTGGTGGGAACAAGTTATCAAGCGCCGAGAGGCAAGAGGTGAACCACCCATCACTACTTGGGCACAAATGAAGGATGTCATGAGAGCACGCTTCGTGCCTACCTACTACAACCATGACCTCTTCAAGAAACTCCAACTACTCAAGCAAGGAACCAAGAGCGTTGAAGAGCACTACAAGGAGATGGAGATAGCCATGATAAGAGCCAATGTCACGGAAGATGATGAGAAAACAATGGCACGTTTCTTGAAAGGACTCAACCATCCTATCAAGAAGATCGCCGACTTCCAACCATACTCGAACCTCATCGAGCTAGTGCATCAAGCTACAAAAGCGGAACATCAAGTGCAAGACGATTTCAAGTATGCCATGTTCTCATCCAAGTCATACGGCTTCTCCAACACCCAAGCTTCAACGACTCCAACACCATCTACCAAGTCATCTACAAGCAACGTCGACAAGTCGAGTTCCAAGAAAGCTTCGTCAACTCCAAGTCGTCCTCCTACTACAAGCAATTTCAAGCCAAGAGCTTCATCATCATCCACTCCAACCGATGAGACCGTCAAGACGAGTTCCTTCGAATGCTTTACATGCGAAGGCCGAGGCCACAAGTCCTATAAGTGCACCAACAAGCGGACAATGATCCTCAATGACGATGGCACCTACGACTCAATGAGTGAAGGCGAAATGGACGCTCTTGAGCAAGTCGCCATGCATCGGCAAGTGAACGATGAAGAGGAACAAATCTTTTGCGATGAAGATTCAAGTCCCGCTCTTGTTGTCTCCAAGGTCTTGACTCTCCAACATCACCAAGAAGAAGACCAAAGATGCCATATCTTTCACACCAAGGCCGGCATCAATGGAAGATCTGTCAAGGTCATCATCGATGGAGGGAGTTGTCATAATCTCGCAAGTGAAGAACTTTGCTCCAAGCTCCAATTGCCCAAGACGAAGCACCCACATCCATACAAAGTGCAATGGCTTAGCGACTCCGGCACTATCCAAGTTGAGCATCGAGTACAAGTCTCCTTTGAAATTGGCGCCTACGAAGACACTTTGGAGTGCGGCGTCGTTCCAATGACCGTTTGCCACATCCTCCTTGGACGCCCATGGCAATTTGATAGAGGTGTCATTCGCAATGGCCGAACGAATCACTACATCTTCAAGATGAAAGGAAAGGAGTACGTACTTCGTCCCATGTCTCCAAGCTAAGTGGTCGCCGACAAGCAAGCCACCCATCATGGAGAGCATAGTGAGAGAGCGAGCCACCAAAAAGAGAGTGAGCGCCACAAGCCAAAATCGAGCGCCTCTAGGATGAGCGACAAGAAAAACTTGATCCTATTTGCCACAAAAAGTGAGATAAGAGGAGTGTGTGAGAACCCATCTAGTGTCCTACACTACGTCCTTTTGTGCAAGGACAATGAACCACAAACTAACACCTCTCACACTCTTCCTCTAGTGTTGTCTTCTCTTTTGCAGGAATTTCACGATGTTTTCTCCAACGAGCTACCTCCGGGACTACCTCCACTACGAGGCATCGAGCACCGCATCGACCTCATACCCGGAGCACCTCTTCCAAACAAAGCTCCATACCGCATTAATCCAGAAGAAACCAAAGAAATACAAAGGCAAGTAAAGCATCTCATAGACCATGGACATGTGCGTGAAAGTTTGAGCTCTTGTGCCGTCCCGGTCATTCTTTTGCCAAAACGAGACGGTAGCTTTCGCATGTGATCCGATTGTAGACCTATCAATGCTATCACTGTTCGTTATAGGTATCCCATTCCACGCCTTGACGATATGCTTGATGAACTTATTGGTGCCACTATATTTTCAAAAAATGATCTTAAGAGTGGTTACTATCAAATCCACATACAATAGGGTGATGAATGGAAAACCGCTTTCAAAACCAAGTTTGGGTTATATGAGTGGTTAGTCATGCCTATAGGTCTATCAGAAGCACTGGGTACTTTTATGCGTCTTATGAATCATGTCTTTCGCCCTTACATTGGTGTGTTTGTTGTGGTCTAATTCGATGATATCCTTGTTTTTAGCAAGTCTCTCAAAGAGCATGTCACCCATGTCCGAACCGTTTTACAAACTCTTTGAAAAGAGCATCTCTATGCTAATATGGAGAAATGCGTTTTTGGCGTTGACAAGCTCGTTTTCTTGGGTTTTGATGTTTCCTCTAAGGGTGTTCATGTAGATGAGTCCAAGATCAATGCTATTAAGACTTGGCCCCAATCAACCAACTTGCAACAAGTGCGTAGCTTTCTTGGCCTTGCGGGTTTCTATCGTCGCTTTGTGAAAGATTTTAGCACCATTGCTTTGCCTTTGCATGCTTTGAGCATTAAGAATGCACCTTTTTTGGGGGACCATCCCATGATACCACTTTCAATGAGATTAAGAATTTACTTACTCACGCTCCCGTGCTTGCTTTACCCAACTTTGACAAACCTTTTGAGATTCATTGCAATGCTAGTTGTCATGGCATAGGAGGTGTGTTAACGCAAGAGAAGCGCCCCATAGCTTACTTTAGTGAGAAGCGCCCCATCTATGACAAAGAGCTATATGCTTTAGTCCGTGTTTTGCATGAATGGGAACACTATCTTCGCCCTCATGAATTTATCATTCATACCGATCATGAAACGCTCAAGTATCTTAAGGTCCAAACCAAGTTGAACATGCGTCATGCTAAATGGAGTGAATTTATCGAGTCTTTTCCATGTCATCAAGTACACTAAAGGTAAGGAAAACATTGTGGCGGATGCCCTTTCCCGCATATGCACGCTTGTTACTCAACTTGAATTGAATGTCATTGGCTTTGAGCATATAAAAGACTTGTATGAGCATGTTCCTACTTTTGCTACTCCTTATGCCAAGTGTTTGACGCACACCTCTTGGGAACACTATTACATCAAAGATGGATATCTTATGAGAGCTAACAAGCTTTGCATCCCCGAGTCTTCTCTTCATTTGTTGCTTTTGAAGGAATCTCATGGATGAGGTTTAATGGGACATTTTGGACGCGACAAGACTTTCGCCACGCTCTCCAAGAACTATTTTTGGCCCAAGATGTTTCACGACGTCAACCGCTTCACCAACCGATGCTCTACATGTCGCAAAGTTAAGTCCAAAGCTCAATCCCATGGCCTTTACATGCCTCTCTAAATTCCTTATCAACCATGGGAAGACATTAGCATGGACTTTGTACTTGGATTGCCTAGGACTAGAAATGGAAAGGATTCGGTATTTGTCGTTGTGGACCGTTTCTCCAAGATGACACATTTCATTCCTTGCAACAAGATAGATGATGCTTCACATGTTGCTAATCTCTTTTGTAGGGACATATTGCGTCTACATGGAGTGCCAAAGACGATCGTCTCGGACCGCGGCGTCAAGTTCCTTAGCTACTTTTGGAAGACCCTATGCGCCAAGCTCGGAATCAAGCTACTCTTCTCCATGGCGTATCACCCACAAACCGACGGCCAAACGGAGGTGACCAACCGAACACTCTCTGCTCTACTTCGAGTACTCATCAAGAAGAACATCAAGGAGTGGAAGGAGTGCCTACCTATCGCCGAGTTCGCCTACAACCGAGCAAGACACTCAACAACCGGCAAGTCCCCCTTCGAGGTCGTCTACGGATTCAACCCATTGTCACCATTGGACATTCTTCCTCTACCACTCCAAGAGCGCATCAGTTAGAAAGCAAGTGCACGTGTGACTCATCGCAAGAAGGTGCATGAAGATACAAGACATACTATCGAGCACCAAGTACAATGACTTGCAACCAAGCTCAACATCAACAAGCGCCCCATGGTCTTCAACATTGGTGATCTCGTGTGGCTAGACCTTCACAAGGACCGATTTCCCCAAGAATGCAAGTCCAAACTTCGACCATGCGCGGACGGACCCTTCAAGGTGCTTGCACGCTACAGCGACAACGCATACAAGATCGACATTCCACGCGACAAGTACTCCGTGAGCGATATCTTCAATGTCAAGGACCTCTCGCCCTTCCATGGTGATGAAGAATTTGATCTGAGGTCGGGTCTTCCCCAAGGGAGGGGAGATGATGCAGAGCATCCCATGGTCATCCCCATGGACCTACCTTCGCCTCACCAAGTCCCTAGTGGACCCATGGCACGAGCACGTGCAAGAGCTCTCGAAACCGAGGTGACATCTCTCCTCTCACACTTCCACTTCGATACACATGAGACATGGCTACTACCTCAAACAGAGACATTGTGCATACTTAGGTATCTAAGAGTTGGCCATGGAGAAGCTAAGGAGCTAGGAGAAGAAGAAGAGGAAGATGGACGTGAAAATGGAGAAGAAGGAGAGCTGGAGAAGAAGTCCCAGCCACCGGACGACCGATCGAGACCGGACGTCCGGAGCCTGAAGCCCCAACCGAGCTACAGCGAGAGGACGTCCGGCCCAGACCGGACGACCGGCGACACTGCACCCAAGCCAAACAAGCAGAAAACCGATGCCACCAGACATCCGGCGACCGGACGACCGGCCCCTTCCAGAAATCCGCAACGTCCACATCCGAGCCAGAACCAGCGGACGACCGGCCACTACCAGACGTCGGGCCGCCCATGAGCCACCGGACGACCGGCCCCCAGCGGATGTTCGGTACCTGGCTGTGTCTAGTTTTGGGCCCGAAGTCCATGTACCCCCTCCTTTCGCCCCCCATTTGCACTAAGACTATAAATAGACACCCTATTCATCCTAGCTAGGGTTAGCATTGGTTTAGCTCATATTTAGAGATAGAGCATTGCTCATCCACATTGGATCTACTCCTCGAGAGAGACCGTGGCCCCTCTTCGGAGAAGATCCCTTTGGATTCAAGACCTCCTTGCGGAGAAGATCCCCTCGTTGGATTCAAGACCTCCTCACGGAGAAGACCAGTTACCTCGTGTATCATCCGTTGTTGACTTTGGATCTTGTATCTCCCTTTGTTTTCGTGGATCTAGCGCATGTGTGAACATACTTGTTGGTTTGAGTGTTCTCTTGTGTTCCCCTTGTGATTTCCCCTCGTTTCCCTCCTCGTGTTCTTTGTGTTAGTCGCAAGATCCGCTCCTTTAGTGAAAGATCGGCCGATTAGGGTTCCTACCCTACATCACATAGTGACCTCGTTCGTGCGTGTGGCCACATGCTACTCAGCTCCACGTTATACTGCATGTAAAATGGCTGTGGGCGGCGCTTAATTGGAGGAGGGATAGTGATTTTGGTGTAAGGTGTCACTCCGTCAGTCGGGGCATGTGGGACGGGAAAGGAGGATGATTGTGTGGGTGGGGTGTGGATTACCTGGCCATATCGACAAGGCCGCGCAACAAGAAGGGTCGGCGGCGAGGAGGCTGCGCAACAAGAAGAAGGGTCGCCGACGAGGAGGCGGCGCTGCAAGAAGAAGGGTCGCCGGCGAGGAGGCGGCGCTGCAAGAAGGGTAGCCAGCGAGGAGGCTGAGCTGCCAGTAAGCAGCAGTGAAGGTTTTAACTTGGAAAGCAAGGAGGAACAGTGGAAATGTGGCTTTTGGTAGGAGGGAGGGGTGGGGAGATAGATATTTCCGCGGTGGCAAAAAAAATTCATTGGGTGCCGCGAGAAACTGGCGCGCAAGTGTGGTTCAAGCAGGGGCGGTGGACTGTAGACGATGAATCTTCCTGTGTAAGCCAGACAAGACGGTGTGCCAAGATATTTTATATCGCATCCCACACGATTCTTTCTAGTAAACTGTTTGTGGTATACCTGATTTTTTTCATTATGTTTTGAAAGACAAAATGGTGTTACGAAGGGAAAGGATGATGTTTGAATTGCAAGAACATTTACGTACAGTGAACATGCAACTAGTACATGAGTGTCGTGTTTAAATTGGGAATTATTTCGGGTTCGTTTGGCATATTTATGCATTAATTGAGTTTTTGGGCATTTAATGTGCATAATTCAAATTTGAACTACAAGCACATGCTCCAATGCACCAAAGTTTGCTAAAAAATCACATGTGTGTCTGTGGGTGAATTTATAGGTCCCATGCAAGAAATGGGAATAAAATTCAAACATCTGGGTGTCGTGGCTCAGCCGGAATGATTGAGAAACTTGATTTTTTTAATTCCTGTAAATCCAAAACACGGCTGAAAATCATGAAACTTGGCATGGTGTCATGACATGGCACCAACATGCTTCAGTAATTTTTTTGGCCGAATTGTGACAAGCTTTGGTGTAAGCTTCATGCAAACCGGAGCATCCCTCAAGAAGGCTCCTGGTTCCGAGAGGGAACATGTCACCTCCGTGTGCGAAACGACATACGTACACTGCCTTCTCCCACCTTAATTTTTTACACAGGCAGATTAGACCAAATAGAAGTATCGTGCTAAATTTTGGAATTATTCTGTGTTCGTTTGACCTTTTTATACATTAATTGAGTTTCTCGGCATTAAATGTGCATAATTCAAATTTGAACTACAAGCATGTGCTCCAGTACACCATAGTTGTTTGAAAAATCACATGTGTGTCCTTGGCTGAATTTGTAGGTCCCATGCAAGAGATGTGAGTGAAATTCAAACATCTGGGCGTCGTGGCTCGGCCGGAAAGATTGAGAAACTTGGTTTTTTAATTTCTGTAATTCCAAAACACGCCTGAAAATCATGAAACTTGGCATGGTCTCATGACATGGCACGAACATGCAGCGGCAATTTTTTTGGCCGAATTGGGACAAGCTTTGGTGTAAGCTTCTTGCAAATCGGAGCTTCCCTCAAGAAGGCTCGTGGTTCCAAGAGGGAATGTGTCACCTCCGTGTGTGAAACGACATACATGCACTGCCTTCTCCCACCTTAATTTTTTTACACAGCCAGATTAGACCAAGTATAAGTACCGTGCTAAATTTTGGAATTATTCCGGGCTCTTTTTGCCTTTTTATATATTAATTGAGTTTCTGGGCATTTAATGTGCATAATTCAAATTTGAACTACAAGCACATTTAATGTGCGGGGTAGCTCTTTGAGTACAGGAGGCGTGCGATCAGACCCCTGCGCGTGCTCATCGGGAGGAGAGCCCTTTGACCGCTACCCGCACGCACCTCCGTCCCAACGTCTCCATTAATGGCGCCCGAGCACCTGTTCTACGGCGTAGCTATATGTCTCACTGGACTGAGATTTAAGAGAGAAAAATGAAAATCTGAAAAGAAAGTTTTGCAGGGATCTTGATGTAAGATCCGACGGACCTATATAGCATCGACTGCGACTTATAACAAGCATGATGAATATAAGGACGATGACAGTGGATAATAATTGTCTCACATATTTAGAAACATAATCAAAAAAGCCACATGCGCCCAAAATACACAAGGGCAAAAGAAGAAGCAAGACAACGATTTGGCTCGTTGATCTCTACTTTCTTGATGCACTGCAGTAGGTCGCGGGAACTAGTCTCGGCGAGCGGCGATGAGCTCTTTCTTGTCCTCAAGATGTTGTTTGAGAGAATCCACGGATTACTCCACCAGCCTTCTGCGCTCGATGCGCAGCTTGTTATTCTTGTCCATAAGTTTCTCGACGATGACGCCAGTCGTCTTCAACAAGGTAGTGGTCTGCTCCTCCTTCTCCACACTTCTGGTGATCCTCGCCCTCAGCAGGTCGTGCTCGGCCTGGAGCTTCGCATTGCTCTCATTTAGTTGCCGGATGACATTGGTAGACTGTTCAAACGAGGCTTGCGGGTCATCCTGCAACCTCGCCCACCTGGAGATCTAACCCATCTGCCTATGGACGAGGGCACGCATGCGCCTATAAGAGTCCTCGCCTGCCCGCGAGGCATTTTCCCAGGCTGCCGCGGCAAGGGAGGACATCTCTGCTGCATTCACGGTGCTGTGGGACATCTCTTGTTCTTCCGTGGCGCGGCCGGACCAGACTGCTGCATCGACGGCGCGGCGGATCCTCCGTACTGCTTCGACGGCGCGGGGGGACATCTTTGCTGCTACGACCGTGCGGCGGGACATGTTTGCTGCTATCGCGATGAGGTGGGACACCTCTCGTGCTCCTGCTTCCAGGCTTGCCACTCCCTGGTGGCAATCTCTCGACCTAGAACTCACGCTGGCCATGGCGGACGCAAGGGAACGATGATGAATGACTTGTTTGTTTTTGACTTCTTGTGGATGAGGAGTTGAGGAGGAATGTGCAGTCATCTTGGAGTAGTAGTATTTATAACCGCGTAGTAATACGCTCCTAAGTGGGAAACCGTTTAGGTTTTGATCGGTGTGAACAGGTTTGCAATTTGGAATGTGACGGGACGCATGCTCAAAATTTACTGATGGTTAGAAGTGCGGCACTATTACCGAAAGGCATAACATGGGCACGTACGCCTTCTCGGCCGCGTACGTGGCATTTGCACCATAGGGTGCACCGCAATAGGCAATGTCAGCACACGTCTTTTAATTAGAATGGGTGTGCCCGTCTAGCGCACACACGTTGATCTATCTAACTATTTCAGTTTGTTGTGGCTAATCGCAAACAGTTCATCCATGTGAAGTGTATGCCATCAATCGCAGACACTTTGATCTGGCTTACCTGTTTTTGTTCTATTGCCTAATCACAAACAGTTAATCCTTCTGAAGCATATGCCCTCAATCACACACACCTTGATCTTGCTGACCGTTTCTTTTGTGTTGCGTAATTACAAACAGTTCATCCGAGTGAACCATATGTTGTATATCGCACACACCTTCATCTGGCTGCCCGTTTCTTTTGTGTTGCCTAATCACAAACAATTCATCTAAGTGAACCGTATGCTCTATATCGCACACGCCTTCATCAGGCTGCCTGTTTCTTTTGTTCCGCCTCATCGCAAACAGTTCATTGGACTGAACCGAATGCCCTAGATCGCACACGTAACTAAAATCTGAACCGTGTTTGATGCATCCTCCATCACAAACGTTTTCACCCTTTTGACGGTTTTCATACAACACCGTTTGCGATTATGGCATCGTACACAGTTTCTCGAAGGGTCTCTGATCGTAGTGTCACGTTAGCAGCATCCTGCAGTAGTGTGTCACACTCTTCTCGATCCAACTGCCCTTCTCAAAGATATTGATTCATTGCCTCATATTGATCTTGACGTCTTTGCTTTCGAGATCTTCATGTAACACGATGACGACAGAAAGAAACTCTATAGGAAACAATCTCCTCGAAGATCAAGCACTCAAGATGAACTCATGGAATGAGACATGGAAACATCTCTTGAGCTGGGACAGAAAACATACCTCAAGAGGGATGGATAATAACAGATGACCGACGTTCGATTTGGTAGGCAACAATTCCACGCTTAAGAAGATGGTGGATGCATTTCAACACAGTGAGGACTGGATTGCCATGATTCCATAATGGCCACCTTGGGGGAGGTGACTCATAGAATTACTCCCTTAAGTGGAAAAAAGAATTACTTTTGATACATAGTTCATTGAAACTCTCTATACCATCCTAAGGCAATTCACAATCGACCGTCTGGAGGAGTTCGAAGAAATGGCATACTCAGTTTGGAAATGAAACTAGAGTTCTAAGACAACTCGGCAAACGGAAGGCACATTCCAATTGATACCAAGGATATAACCTAGTGTCCGAGCATGCTGTCAAGCACTTGAGCATTTCCGTATTCATCAAGGTTTTACCAACATCCGTGCCGAGGATCATGGCAACACATCATACTACCATGAAGAATGCTGATGCAAAGGAGGACATCACTTTCTCAGATTTGTCCTTAGCAATGCTAAGGAACAAAACCTGGATGATCGACCAAGAGACATTTTGCACTCCACTTCTAATGCTCTCCTCAACATACTAATGTAACCCAAGTATATATACTGCTTGCTATCGAGAACATCAAGTAAAGGTCGGACTTCGGAAACACAAGGATCCATCAGGATCATCTTCCAAAATAAGTCAAATCCTCATGGCGAATGGATGATATCTTGACTCAGCAAATTGGCCACTACATTGACTTATCGGGATTACAGAAAAACTAGGACCAAAATCTTTGAAAAGTCCCAACCATCATATCTGCCTAAGATTTAGATCTGGTTGGTGGCAAGATGCTTGAGACTCAGCATGTCTGACAAAGAGAGGTTGCAACACAAATTGCCGAGATGATGTTGCAAGATTCTCGGGAAATGAACTACGTCGACAAGCTCCAAAACATGAGCTAGTTCTGCTACACACATGTGAACACGCTGTAGCAGACAAGCATGACTGCATAGTAGTCTTACAACAAAACACTACTGAGTTCAGGTGGGAAACCATCATCGAGCATATCGAAGTCCTTGCATAAGGCATACTCTTAAGAAGGAACTTCCTTTCCTTGAACAAAAATGAGTGGCTTGGTGTGCTAGGACTACATATGGAATCAAGGTTGCCAGTCTTCAAGCCACATAATACTTCGCACATATGCATGACTGACTTGGGATGATTCCAGAGATGGCAAAAAAACTTTCTCAAATTCACGACAACAACTTGCATCATATGCACGTGAATTAGAGGAAGTCACTTCTTTCATCCAACATATGATTCATGAACGGGACATGAAGGAAACATTTACCAAGTATCCAACACTAGATGTATGTTCAACACGAATCATGGAGAATATAAAATGCTACTGATGGGCTCAACAACAAATCATCGAGATTTCCATGAAGATGGAACAAAAAGTGATAGTGTTGGTCAGACCCAAAAGAATATAATGGTGTATGATCGAGGAAACACCCACGAGTAAGACAACATTACGAATATCATTGGTTCTGATTTGATTTGATGATATCCCATACTCAAATCAAAGATTGGATAAGACAATAGCTCCGATAATTGGCCACGATGATCAATCAATGGAGATATCATCTTTCTTCAACACACACACAAAGAGATATCCCTTGTGATGAACTAAGTCGGACAAGCTTCCATCTTCCAACTCTCCAAGTTGTTGTTTAGCTTAACCAACTAGTTCAGGGTATCCGACAAAGATTCTTATTGAAGTGGTGGTTTGGAGGAAAACCAACATGATCACAAACTCAACATAGCGGCCAGGGAACAACCTGGTAATACTTCCAAGAAGATTTTCGGAAAACCACGAAACACCGATATGTTACTAAGCTCGGGAACAATCTTGCTTTTCAAGGCAAGACGGTATGACCAAAAGAGCGAGGGGTTGATACAATCCTACCTCATTGATCGGAGAGTGCACCGGAAATAAGGACTAGGTAGCACGATCAATCTCAAGATGATGATTCAATAACCAACACACTAAGAATGAGAATATTGTCCATTAACTACCAAGCAACAGAGTTGCTAGCAGTATTGATTTCACACATCACAATTCACTTGTTGGCATTCCAGTTACAATAACATGGGAACCAAGGAATGAACAATGATGGCAAGAAGTATCACTGCATCAAGAATTTATAAGAGGTGGTGCAATTCTGATGACAATCCTAACATAAAGGGGGTAATACTCCAAGGTAGAATAGAACAAAAGCTGGTTAGCATTTTGATCTGCGGAATACAACTACTTTGACTCAATCCTAGAAATGGATGAGGTACTGCAGTTTGTTTCTCCTAGTCATTCTGAAATAGAATGGCTTGACGGACCACAAGAGTAAATGGCATTGATGAACACGAATGCACACTACTCTTGAGTATCAATTGACAGACAAAGGTCAAATAACAACTAAAGAGGGACAACTCAAAGGGACATATATCTTTCTGAGTTGTGGATGCATAGATTAGTATGTCGAACAAAGCTCAACATATTTCCTCCGGATAACCCATGCATAAAGGATGGATTGGCAGTTTCACAACGTAGAATGGAGAACTCATCGAGAGTACTTTTATTGTGATCTTTTTGTTCAAGGAGAACGTCTGCCATGGTTGGTTCATGGTATTGGAAGAATGAGAT
The DNA here is from genome assembly GCF_003073215.2 of Triticum urartu. NCBI lineage: Eukaryota > Viridiplantae > Streptophyta > Magnoliopsida > Poales > Poaceae > Triticum > Triticum urartu. The sequence goes on from NC_053022.1 coordinate 148,497,643, forward strand.
ACCAAGGACCTCGAGGACTATCACAAAGGTTACTAATATCCTAGAGGAATGAGCAAATACTATCAACACGAAGTACGTAGGGTGAATCTTGGGTTCAAGAACCCAGAAATGGAATACCTACTGACTAAATAGCATCAGGAGATTCTTTCAAGAACGATGGCCAGAATGATCACACTGGGAACACAAAACATGGCCATATTACTGGGTGGTTCTCTAGGATACCCTAATCTGGCCCAAAGGAACATCAGGAATGAGAAGAAAGGATCTGCAAATGCATCAGATTATTTAGAAACCTGGGATGACTCGGACAAATAACGGTTGTAAAGGCTCAAAAATATTTGAGACATCCTGCAAAATGGTGGTATAACCACTCAACATCGCAATATCAAGTTTCCGAGATCAACTATCAACATACGGAAGTTGTAGGAACTGCATTGAGGCTTGAAACCATCAATCCTATAAGTCTATGGATTAGTAACACGTGATCCTGATAGAAAGATGAGAAACCTAGTTCTTAATCCCTGTAGAAAAGAAGAGGTTGACTTGGATCAGAAGGACATACGGTGGAGGAGTAAAAAGAGCCTTACGTTCCCTTCCACAATCAATTCCCTTATATAACTAAAGCATTTCTAGACACGACTTCGACCAATTTGGCTTGGTAATCCTACAGGCAGTCAGGCTTTGATACCAAGCTGTCAGGACCCCCATCCTAAGTCACACCGATCTAGCATGTAACACATCATATCACTTTGCAGCCTCACGCACGGTATCCCCATAGGTGCCACCTTACCTAGCCTGAGACCATTTGCGACTTTTGGCTCACGTATATGATAGTGTCGCTAGCATCCATATGACAGAGAACCTGGGTCGACATGACTAGTCATAAACCCAAGATGGCACTAACTTACAGGGACATGCATACATGACCTAGCAATGTCGGTCATCAGCGAGTGAAATTGGCTATAGCAAGCTAGTAGGACTCCGGTAAGCACAACGTGTCATTTCCCCGTAGGGATAGACACCAGAGAAAAGAAGGACACATGCCGATCATCCCATGTGTTCCAGAGCAATAGCAAGCTACCATGGCTCAGTGGAAGCACTAGGAGACATTTCCCCACAAGAGAGGCTACCAAGAATAAACAACTAGGTGTCAGATCCAACACATAGCAATACACGTTACACGTACGCATAATAGTATGTGATGTACAACATGGCATCACAACATAACTCAACAACTCATATAATAAACGCCCAGAAGAGCCACATAACAGTTATTACAAACAGGGTTCACATGACCCAACATACCGAGCATACAAACAACGGAAGCATAACATGTATGAGTACAGATAACTACAAATTAAGAAGGGCAGAGAAGCCTGGCTATCTACGAGACCCTCCCAAGGGTACAAGATCGTAGCTGAGGTAACAAGCTAATCGTCGAAGTCAACGCGGAACTACTAGTGAGACTGAAGTCTCCTCTGCAAAAACATAAATTAAGCAAACATGAGTACAAATGTACCCAGCATGACTTACATTAGAACTAGCTACATATGCATCAGTATCAACAAAGGGGGCGGTGGAGTTTAACTGTCGCAAGCCAGCTTTGACTCAGTGGCTATCATGTACTACGACTGCTGGTAATTCCTTTGAGGTGGCGCACACGAGTCCACATATTCACCATATCAATACACCCCTATGGATCCGCTCTCGTCTCCCTACGAGAAGGCCATCCATAGCACTCACGCTTATCTTGCGTGTTTTAGTGTATCCACTTCCACTTGTCTATGAACTGCATAAGCAACCCAATATTCCATTACCACGAACGCGGCTATCTGAATAGTTTGATAACCCTGCAGGGGTGTACTTATTCACACACACTTCCACCACTTATCGACGTTTACATGACATCTACTCGACAACATTCAAGTGGAAGCCCGGCGAGGGTGTTGGCCACGACTTGACTAACCACACAAGTCTCTAGTCCAGGTTTATCGCCTATTCGGGTTCCATCCGCAAGGAGATCTGTCCGGGATTTCCACTATGGCCCCAAATGATGTGTGCAAGGTTCCCGAGGCACCAAACGGGCGTCTCGGTACACCATGCCACGTACCTGCCGCATCACAGCCCACCCCTAGGGTCAGCGCTGCGCATGGCCTCCAGTATACTACTAACACCAGAAACTAGTTGCAACTCCTGGACAGAGATCAAGGCGGTTAATAAGTAGAGAGAGCTTGGAGTGCCCGGATCCCAATGTGTGGCAGTAGCTGTTCTTGGATCACAAACACGAAACTCCGTTCCTGAGGACGGCTGCAATGAGACAACCCACCATGTACTCCTACATGGCATCTCATCACTACCTTTACCAAATCATGTTCACACACTTAGCTCTCAATAATAGGACATGTTCACCTCCATTCTAATCCATCCCAGATGAATTAGACCCGACACAGCTCTAAACATAGCAGGCATAACAAGCAAGCATGAATGAGTAGGCACATCATGGCTCAAACAACTCCTACTCATGCTAGTGGGTTTCAACTATTTACTATGGAAAAGATAGGTTATGCAGAGAAAGGGGTTCAACTACCGCAACATGTAACAGTTGAATCATTGTTGTCCTAATGCAGTAAAAGAGAGCAAGAGTGAGAGAGTGGGATTTTATCGGAATGATCAAGGGGGTTGCTTGCCTGGCACTTCTGAAGATAGTAATAGCTCTTCATCAGTTTCAACGATCTCATCATCAAAACAACATTTACTAAGGGGGAACAATTACTGACAACAGAGAGGAAACACAATCAATGCAATGCAACAATATGATGCATGGTCATGTCATGGCAAAATGAGTGTATTAAGCTAATGCAACTAAAACTAGGGGGTTTGAGTCTATTTGAACCAAGGGTTCAAATTTAACTTCAAACTATGAATTTCCAAGGTGCATTAACATGCTTTGATCTATACAACAAGGTTAAGTTGCTTTGTCATGCCTGGAAACGGTACCAATGGATAGATTAGATTTTTCTAATAATTTTTCATAAATAAATTATTTTATTTGGTGTTACGGTTTATTTTCTACGAATTTTAGAAGTTTTGACTAATTTTTGGAATTTTCTGGATTAATAAAAACGCCAGAAAACATTTACTTCATCAGCATGACGACAGCACTGCGTCAGCAGGTCAACTGGGTTGACCCAAGTCAAACCTGACGTGTGTAGTCCACACGTCAGTGACATAGGGACTAATCCCGGTCGAACCTAGCGATGACTGGGGTTTGACCCTGCGTTTGGGCCCACTGTTAGTGGTTGCGAGGTGGCTAATTAGGTGGGGGGTTTAGTCCTAATGACCGTGCCACGCCGGCTGTCGCCGGAGTTCGGCCGCCGGCGACCAAATCCGCGGCGGCAACTCGTCGGACCTACGCTGCAGGCGGAAGATGGATGTGCAGAGACCACTAGGACGAAGCCCGGGCTCGGCTGCATCCAGGGGAGGCGACGGGACATGCGGGGTGGTCAGAGCTTGCCAGAACGGGGCTCGCGGCGGCGCCAAAGTTCGGGTGATTGCGGGGGTGGTGCTACAGTGCACGGGAGGGCGATTGAGTGTGTGCGTTAGGCTCCTGGGGTCTTCCGGAGCACGGTGACGCGCTCCGTTGTGAGCTTGCGTGGCTGTGGCCATGGCTACGCCATAGCCGGCGACGAGAAGCTCTCGTTCGCGGTGGGAAACAGAGCTAGGGGACGAGCACGAGCACAAGAGAAGAGGGGAAAGGAAGAGGGGCTCATGGCGAGTGCAGAGGGCATCGAAACGGGCTCGGGGAAGGGTTGGAGCAGGTGGGGCGGCGAAGTCGATCTCATCATCAGGAGGTTGAGGATGAGCCCGGTGAGGATGTTTGGGGGCTTCCGGCGGGGCATGGCTCGGTGAGGGGGTCAAGGAAGAATTGGCAGAGCTTATGGGTTGCTCGAGGAGACGAGGGAGAGGCAATGGCAGTGGTGGTGCTCGTCGATGGCGGCGGGCGCATTCGGTGAGGTGGGGAACGATGAGGGAGAGAGAAGGGGGAAGAGTGAGCGAGCCCGAGGGATTGGGATGACACAGAGGAAGTCGGCCACACGTCCAGGGGCTCATCGGCAAGTAGGAGGTGGCACAGAGCGTGCTCGCGCGTGTCGGCCACGCACGCGCTGTCCTCGTGGTGCCGTGGAGAAGATGACTAGCAGGGCTAGTTGGCTGGGACGGCACAGTGCTAGGCCAGGTAAGTGGCCCGGGTAGGTTTCTCTCTCTATCTTTTCTACTTTTGTTTCTGTTTTCTAGTTTTCTGATGTAGTTTTTAATTTAGTAAAAATACTAAATCATTTAATAAAATCCAGGAAATAAATTTGGGCATTGTTAGAATTATTTCCAACGGCCCTCAAGTATTTACAGAATTATTTGGACATGTAAAAATATTTATAGTATTTAAATGTCCAAATGCAAATACCTTATGGATTAATTCAATAATCGAGAGTGTCCTAGAAAAATGTGCACCATTTTTGCCATAGGTTTTAGCCCAATTATAGAAATGATGGACATTTTGTGAAGGGCATTTTGGGTTCATTGAAAAAGATTTTGTTTGAACCTATTTGAATTCTATCTGGTGCTAGGGTTTAATCAATCCCCATTTCAAGTTTATTTGAATTTAAACATGTTGCATGGATGATTATGCAAAGTCAAGCAATGACTAGCTAGGGTTGTGACATCTGCACGCGCTCTCGGTAGGAGGAAAGGGGATCTGGAGCAAGGCGAAGAGATGGCAATGAAGGCTCGGCGGCAGGCGCCAGTCTTTTTGTCAGCCTGGGCAGTTGCCGAGGCATCATGGTGAAGTCGAGACGCCCATATCCCATCAAGCGCCACACGTCGACTCGGTCCACACGAGATTGGGGCCTACGGCGCTTCGCCCCGAAGCCAAGTCCAAGCGTGCCTTGGGCCCGGGGGCTACTGTCGACATCCCGGGAACCAGGTTACCCAGACTTGCCTACCTACGGCCCAGGGCATGACTCCATCAACGTCCTGATACGTCCCATCTTTAGCGCCTCCAAGACAAGACCCTCGCGAGGGGCCAAGCCTCGCGAGGCGGATGACATCAAGACCTCCGGAGGGAGCAGCCTCCCAGGCTGGCACTTGAGGAGCGGAGATTTCTATGCAGGCTCTCATCTCATGAGGTTGAGGTGACGCCAGCCATGGCGACCAAGGCCAGGCGGGTGATGTCTACTACGCAACTTTATTCTTGTAGACACGTGTTGGGCCTCCAAGCGTAGAGTTTTGTAGGACAGTAGCAATTTTCCCTCAAGTGGATGGCCTAAGGTTTATCAATCCGTGGGAGGCATAGGATGAAGATAGTCTCTCTCAAACAACCCTGGAAACAAATAATAAAAAGTCTCTTGTGTCCCCAACTCACCAAATACAATGGTAATTTTTATAGGTGCACTAGTTTGGCAAAGAGATGGTAATAAAAGCGTACTAATGATAGTAGATGTTGATTTTTGTAATAGGAACAATACAAAACAGAAAGGTAGCAATTGATAAAATGGAGCACAAACGTATTGCAATGCTTGAAAATGAGGCCTAGGGTCCGTACTTTCGCTAGTGCAATCTCTCAACAATGCTAATCTAATTAGATCATATAACTACCCCTCACTTGTGATGAAGAATTACTCCAAAGTTCTTATCTATCGGAGAACATAAGAAACTGTTTGTAGGGTACGAAACCACCTCAAAGCTATTCTTTCTGATCAATCTATCCGAGAGTTCGTACTAAAATAACACCAAGCTATTCTTTCCGATCGATCTAACCAAGAGTTCGTACTAAAATAACACCATATGATACACATCAACCAACTGTAATGTCACCTAGATACTCCAATGTCACCGCGAGTATCCATGAGTTGATTATACGATATGCATCAAACAAATTCAGATTCATAATACTCAATCCAACACCAAGAACCTCAAAGAGTGCCCCAAGATTTCTACCGGAGAAACAAAGACGAGAACGTGCATCAACCCCTATGCATAGATTACCGCAATGTCACCTCGGGAAACCGCGAGTTAAGTGCCAAAACACATATCAAGTGAATAAATATGATACCCCATTGTCACCATGGTTATTCATAACAGCACATACATCAAGTGCTCTCAAATCCATAAAAGTATTCAATCCGATAAAATGAAATCTAAAAGGGAAAACTCAATTCACAACAAGATAGAGAGGGGAAAACACCATATGATCCGACTATATTAACAAAGCCCGCGATACATCAAGATCGTGACATCTCAAGAACATGAGAGAGAGAGAGAGATTAAACACATAGCTACTGGTACAAACCCTCAGCCCCGAGGCTGGACTACTCCCGCATCATGGTGGCTGCTAGGATGATGAAGATGGCCATCGGTGATGATTTCCCCCTTCGGCAGGGTGCCGGAACGGGGTCTAGATTGGTTTCTCGTGGCTACAGAGGCTTGTGGCGGCGACACTTCTCTTCTAGGGTTACCCCGAGGGTTTCTAGAATATTTTACAATTTATAGGGTGAAGAGGCGGTGCGGAAGGCCACCGAGGTGGGCACAACCCCAGGCACGCCCAGGTGGGTTGTGCCCCCCTCGGGGCACCCCTCTCGTACTTCTCTGGCCCATCTTGGGTGTTCTGGTCCATCAAAATTCTCCAAAAAGTTTCACGGTGTTTGGAGTCCATTTGGTATTGATTTTCCGCGATGTAAAAAACTAGCAAAAAACAACAACTGGCACTGGGCACTATGTCAATATGTTAGTCCCAAAAAATGATATAAAGTTGCTATAAAATGATTGTAAAACATCCAAGAATGATAATATATCTGCATGAATACTTCATAAATTATAGATGGGTTGGAGACGTATCAACATCCCCAAAACTACTGCAGGATGCTGCTAACGCAACACAATGATCAGAGACCCTTCGACAAAACTGTGAGTGATCCAATAATCGCAAACGGTGGTGTAAAAGAACCGTCAAAAAAGGTGAAAAATGTTTGCTATGGCGGATCCATCAAACATGGTTCAGATTTTAGTTGCATGTGCGATCCAGGGCATACGGTTCAGTCCAATGAACTGTTTACGATGAGGTGGAACAAAAGAAACGGGCAGCGTGATGAAGGCATGTGTGATATAGAGCATACGGTTCACTCGGATGAACTGTTTGTGATTAGGCAACACAAAAGAAATGGTCAGCCAGATCAAGGTGTGTGTGATTAAGGGCATACGCTTCAGAAGGATTAACTGTTTGTGATTAGGAAACAAAACAGAAATGGGTCAGCCAGATCAAAGTGTCTGCGATTGATGGCATACACTTCACATGGATGAACTGTTTGTGATTAGCCACAACAAACAGAAACAGTTAGATAGATCAACTTGTGTGCGCTAGACGGGCACACACATTCTAATTAAAAGAAGCATGCGCGATGGTAATAATGAGCGCACACGGTTGTTGGAACAAGACGTGTGCTGAAATTGCCTATTGCGGTGCACCCTATGGTGCGAACACCATGTACACGGCCGAGAAGGCATACGTGCCCACGTTACGCCTTCCGGGAATAGTGTCGCCCTTATAACCGTTAGTAAATTTTGAGCATGCGTGCTGTCACATTATTTTAGAAGAACAGGGAGGCCACGTCCCGTCACATTCCAAATTGCAAACCTGTTCACACAGGTCAAAACCTAAACGGTTTCCCACTTAGGAGTGTATTACTATGCGGTTATAAATACTACTACTCCAAGATGACTGCACATTCCTCCGCAACTCCTCATCCACAAAAAGTCAAAAAGAAACTAGTCATTCATCATCGTTCCCTTGCGTCTGCCATGGCCAGCGCGAGTTCTGGGTCGAGAGATTGCCAGCAGGGAGAGGCGAGCCTGGAAGCAGAAGCACGAGAGATGTCCCGCCTCGCCGCGAAAGCAGCCAACTTGTCCCATCGCACGGCCGTAGCAGCAGAGAGGTCCCGCCACACCGCCGAAGCAGCACGGAGGTCCCGCCGCACCGCCGAAGCAGCACAGAGGTCCCACCGCACCGTCGATGCAGCAGACTAGTCCGGCCACACCGTGGAAGCATAGGAGATGTCCCGCCGTGCCGCGAATGCAGCAGAGATGTCCTCCCGCATCGCGGCGGCCTGGGAAAATGTCTCACGGACAGGCGAGGACCCTTACAAGCACATGCGTGCCCTCGTCCTTAGGCAGATGGATCAGATCTCCAGGTGGGCGAGGTTGTAGGATGACCAGAAAGCCTCATTTGAACAGTCTACCGACATCATCCGGCAACTAAATGGGAGCAATGCGAAGCTCCGGGCCGATCGCGACCTGCTGAGGGCGAAGATCGTCGGAAGTGCGAAACAGCAGGAGCAGACCACTGCCTTGTTCAAGAGGACCGGCATCATCATCGAGAAACTTATGGACGAGAATGCCATGCTGTGCATCGAGCGCAGAAGGCTAGTGGAGGAATCTGTGGATGCTGTCAAGCAGCTTCTAGAGGACAAGAAAGAGCTCGTTGCCTCTCGCCGCGGAGACTAGTTCCTGCGGCCTGCAACAACGCATTAAGAAAGTAGAGATCAGCGAGCCAGATCGTTGTCTTCCTTCTTCTTTTGCCCTTGTGTATTTCGGGTGTTGCCGCATGCGGCTTTTTTTAATTATGTTTCTAAATATGTCAGACAATTATTATCCACTGTCATCGTCCTTATATTCATCATGCTTGCTATAAGTCACAATCGATGCTATATAGGTCCGTTGGATCTTACATCAAGATCCGTGCAAAACTTTCTTTTCAGATTTTCATTTTTCTCTCTTAAATATCAGTCCAGTGAGACATATAGCCACACCATAGAACATGTGCTCGGGTGCCATTAATGGAGATGTTGGGAGTGAGGTGCGTGGCTGGTAGCGGTCAAAGGGCTCTCCTCCCGATGAGCACGCGCAGGGGTCTGATCGCACACCTCCCTTACTCAAATAGCTACCCCGCACGGCACCTCCTAGCCAATAAAAAAGGGGACGCGTGGCCTCACGTAATTGGTAAGTAGAACGCCTATGGTTTCAATAATACTTGTGTTTCCGATTTGTAACAGGACATCACTTGTTCCAAAATGACTTTGTTGATTGTTAATGTGTGCGCCTTCACAAATCGGACAAAAAATTACGATAACATGTTTGTGCCATGTCATGACACCATGCCAAGTTTCATGATTTTCAAGCGTGTTTTCGATTTACAGGAATTAAAAAGCTAGGTTTCTCAATCTTTCCGGCCGAGCCACGACGCCCAGATGTTTGAATTTCACTCCCATCTCTTGCATGGGACCTAGAAATTCACCCAAGGACACACATGTGATTTTTCAAACAACTTTGGTGCACTGGAGCATGTGCTTGTAGTTCAAATTTGAATTATGCACATTAAATGCCCCAAAACTCAATTAATGTATAAAAAAGGCCAAACGAACCCGGAATATTTCCAAAATTTAGCAAGGTACTTCTATTTGGTCGAATCTGCCTGTGTCAAAAAATTAAGGCGGGAGAAGGCAATTTACGTATGTCGTTTCGCACACGGAGGTGACATGTTCCCTCTCGGAACCACGAGCCTTCTTGAGGGAAGCTCCAGTTTGCAAGAAGCTTACACCAAAGCTTGTTCCAATTCAGCCAAAAAAATTACCGCATCATGTTGGTGCCATGTCATGACACCATGCCAAGTTTCATGATTTTTAGGCGTGTTTTGGATTTACAGGAATTAAAAAACCAAGTTTCTCAATCTTCCCGGCCGAGCCATGATGCCCAGATTTTGAATTTCACTCCCACCTCTTGCATGGGACCTAGAAAATCGCCCAAGGACACACATGTGATTTTTCAAACAACTTTGGTGCACTGGAGCCTGTGCTTATAGCTCAAATTTGAATCATGCACATTAAATGCGCAGAAACTCAATTAATGTATAACAAAGGCCAAACGAACCCGGAATAATTCCAAAATTTAGCACGATACTTCTATTTGGTCTAATCTGCCAGTGTAAAAAATTAAGGCGGGAGAAGGCAGTGTACGTATGTCGTTTAGCACACGGAGGTGACACAATCCCTCTCGGAACCATGAGCCTTCTTGAGGGTAGCTCCGGTTTGCAAGATGCTTACACCAAAGCTTGTCCCAATTCGGCCAAAAAAATTACCGCAGCATGTTGGTGCCATGTCATGACACCATGCAAAGTTTCATGATTTTCAGGCATGTTTTGGATTTACAGGAATTAAAAAAATAAAGTTTCTCAATCTTTCCGGCTGAGCCACGATGCCCAGATGTTTGAATTTCACTACCATCTCTTGCATGGGACCTAGAAATTTACTCAAGGACACACATGTGATTTTTCAGACAACTTTGGTGCACTGGAGCCTATGCTTCTAGTTCAAATCTGAATTATGCACATTAAATGTGTAGAAACTCAATTAATGTATAAAAAAGGCCAAAGGAACCCGGAATAATTCCAAAATTTAGCACGATACCTGTATTTGGTCTAATCTTCCAGTGTAAAAAAATTTAGGCGGCAGAAGGCAGTGTACGTATGTCGTTTCGCACACGGAGGTGACATGTTCTCTCTCGGAACCACGAGCGTTCTTGAGGGATGCTCCAATTTGCAAGAAGCTTACACCAAAGCTTGTCCCAATTCAGCCAAAAGAATTACCACAGGATGTTGGTGCCATGTCATGACACCATGCCAAATTTCATGATTTTCAGGCGTGTTTTGGATTTACAGGAATTAAAAAACCAAGTTTCTCAATCTTTTCGATCGAGCCACGATGCCCAGATGTTTGAATTTCACTCCCATCTCTTGCATGGGACCTAGAAATTCACCCAAGGACACACATGTGATTTTTCAAACAACTTTGGTGCACTGGAGCATGTGCTTGTAGCTCAAATTTGAATTATGCACATTAAATGCCCAGAAACTCAATTAATGTATAACAAAGGCCAAACGAACACGGAATAATTCCAAAATTTAGCACGATACTTCTATTTGGTCTAATCTACGAGTGTACAAAAATTAAGGCGAGAGAAGGCAATGTACGTATGTCATTTCGCACACGGAGGTAACACGTTCCCTCTCGGAACCAAGAGCCTTCGTGAGGGAAGCTCTGGTGTGCAAGAAGCTTACACCAAAGCTTGTCCCAATTCGGCCAAAAAATTTACTGCAGCATGTTGGTGCCATGTCATGATACCATGCCAAGTTTCATAATTTTCAGCCGTGTTTTGGATTTACAGGAATCAAAAAACCAAGTTTCTCAATCATTCCGGCCGAGCCACGACACCCAGATGTTTGAATTTTATTCCCATTTCTTGCATGGGTCCTATAAATTCACCCAAAGACACACATGTGATTTTTCAGCAAACTTTGGTGAATTGGAGGATGTGCTTGTAGTTCAAATTTATTTATGCACATTAAATGCCCAGAAACTCAATTAATGCATAAAAATACCAAACGAACCCGAAATAATTCCAAATTTATACACAACACTCATGTACTAGTTGCATGTTCACTGTACGTAAATGTTCTAGCAATTGAAACACCATCCTTTCCCTCCGTAACACCATTTTGTCTTTCAAAACATAATGAAAAAAATTAGGTATACCACAAACAGTTTACTAGAAAGAATCGTGTAGGGTGCGATATAAAATATCTTGGTGCACCGTCTTGTCTAGCTTACGCAGGAACCTTCGTTGTCTACAGTCCACCGCCCCCGCTTGAACCACACTTGCGCGCCAGTATCTCGCGGCACCGAGCAAAAAATTTTGGCCACAGCGGAAATATCTATCTCCCCGCCCCTTCCTCCTACCAAAATCCACATTTCCACTATTCCTCCTTGCTTTCCAAGTTCAAACCTTCACTGCTGCTTACTGGCAGCTCAGCCTCCTCATTGGTGACCCTTCTTCTTACAGCGCCGCCTCCTCGCCGGCTACCCTTCTTCTTGTAGCGCCGCCTCCTCACCGGCGACCCTTCTTCTTGCAGCACCGCCTGCTCGCCGGCGACCCTTCTTCTTGCTGCGCGGCCTCCTCACCGCTGACCCTTCTTCTTGCTACGTGGCCTTGTCAATATGGTCAGGTAATCCACACCCCACCCACACCATCCTCCTCCTTTCCCGTCCAACATGCCATGACTGACGGAGCGACACCTTCCACCAAAATCACTGCCCCCTCCTCCAATTAAGTGCCACCCACAGCCATTTTACACACAGTATAACGTGGAGCTGAGTTACATGCGGCCGCACGCGCGAACGAGGTCACTATGGCTGACGTGCGTGTCGACCGCCAGATCTTGGAGGAGCACCTCGTCTTTGAGGCCACCGTCGACACCGCCCTGCGGTTGTCTACTTTAAAATACTGTCTGTGATGTTCTCTCGAGGCCACCGCTAGTGCCTTCTAGTGATTTGTCCTCTGTAAGGTTAATATGCAATCTGATGTTCAGTTAATACTTTGGTCCTCTGAAATGTAATGTTCAATTAACACTTTGGTCCAACAATTGCTACATTTTGTAGTATTGTTCTCAAGCATTCTTTGTTTTGTTAACTGTCTTATCTTCTAGTACATGTTTCTATTTTGCAATGTCGTGCTCAATTAACTATTTTGGTTCATTTCGTCTACTGTCCATTTAATTGTTTGGTTCAGTTCTGCAATTTGATTTTCATTTGCTGTGGGTACAATTTTGTATTGTTATGCATGTGACACCAATCGAATTTGGCTGTACTCAATACATATTCTACTGATAGTATGGCAACTCTCAGTTAACCTGATCAAGATCTTCCTTATGTGTGTTGCAGGGAATCAATGGGAGACACTGCGGTTTACCATCGAGGTTTGTTCAAGAAGGGTCCTTTCGCTAATAGCACAATATTGTGCAGTTGCAGGAATCATTCTAATATTTAGGTTTCTTACAATTTGGTATTGCACATGTAGGTCCTGCTGTCAGAGGCTTAGACCCATTGTTCGACCCATTTTGCATATGGGGAAATGAGAAGTCCATGAATATCAGTAAAGTCAAGAAACTCAGAAAGATTGTTAGGATGAAGAAACTTGTGACGAATAACAAGATCTTTGTTTGCACAATGAAGAAGACATCAGTCAACTATAGGATGGCACGGACTCTTTTACCTTGTTTTTACCCCTTGCTCCATTTCAAAATTTACAACAGCGATTTATGCATAGCTTTGTTTCCAGTACTTTTCAAAGAAGTTCACCGATGATTACCTCTCAAACCACCTGCATGGTCAAGAGGCGAGGAAGGTATTCATTCAACACCCACGGTACAATATTGAAGTCTTGCTGAAGAGGACGAACGTTGGGCGGGCAATTATCCATAGCCACTGGCCTAAAGTTGCAAGGACATTGAACATCACTGAAGGCTCAATATTTGCCTTCCGCTTCTGCAGTTTCCCAGATGAGATTCATCTGTCTATTTACCGTGTATGATGCTACTTTCCAAAGATTTTTGATGCTACATGTGAAACTTGGTGCTGTTGTGTAATGGCGTAACTGAGTGTCGAAGCTATCTGATGTAATTCGATTATGAAATCCTGGTTGCTTTTATATGGATATGAAATATCTGGCATGTTTTATAAGAAATATCAGTTTGATTATGTCACAGCCCTAGATTAATTGTGTGCAATAGTTGCATTTGCATCCATGCATCATGGCAATCTTTCCTTAAACCTGAAATGGGGATTAACAAACCCTAGCACTCCTTTGAAAACTAGGATCAACCAAAAGAATATTTTTCAATGAACCCAAAAATGCCTTAATTAATGTTTGATAATTTTGGCAAGGGTTTTGATCCAAGCCAAAAATAGTGAACATTTTTAGGGAATTATTTGGGCTTTGATTTAATCCACTAATGTATTTGAGTTGGAGCAAATAAATCCTATAAATATTTTTATTGCTCCAATAATTCTGAAACCTCTTGTGGAGCTCTGGGTTAAACCATTTTGTATCCACAATTATTTCCAGAAGCTGCAAAAATAATTTGGTTAGCAAACCAAATTCATAACATCTGCAGAAATTAGAAAACAGAAATAAGAGAGAAGGAGAGAAGTACCTGGGCCTTACCTGCTACTGTAGCTCGCCCAATCGAGCCGGCCCCGTCCACCTCCTCAGCGCCAGTCGTCTTCAACCTCGTGCCAGAAGGCACGAGGGCGCGTGCTCGCCGGACGTTGGCCACGCGCCGCGCCACCTCCTGCTTCCCGCCGCTCCCCGACGCGCCTGTGAGCGCCACGCACTCCCCCCAGGCCCCCTCCCTCTCTCTCGCGTCCATCTCCTCCCCTCCCTCGCTCTCTTCCACGACGGCCAACGCGGCCAGGGAAGCGCCGCCGTGAATCACCGTGCTCCCCGACCCCCTCTCGCCTTCCCGTGTTGCGTGGAAGCTCCGCCACCGTCACCCACGTCTCCTGGACGACCCGCAGGACGCCGGACGCATCGCACCACGACCATGGCGTCATCTTCAACCTCTCGGCCGCCGAGATCGTCGACGACCGGACGCCGTCACCAACCCTTCCCCGAGCCCGCTGAGACGCGTACTGCAACCGCCGTGAGCTCCTTCCCCGAACCCCCCTCTTCTCTGTCTCGTTTGCATGCCGTAGCGCCATTCCCCACCGTCACCGAAGCTCGCCGCTGTTGCGCTTCGTCGCCACCGTGGCTAGAGCGAACGTAGCTCGAAGCCGGGCACACCACTGTGCTCAGCACGGCTCCAGGAGCCCGTAGCGCCCACCAACTCCTCCTGTCGTGCTCCGCAGCCCCATTCCGCTCGACGCCGTAGCTCTGGCCGCCGCCAAGGTTGACGCTATGCCCAACTCCGGTCACCTAGCGCCCTCCCCCTGCCACAGTTGGATGCGCACAAGCCCTAGCTCCTCGTAGGTGGGCTCGGCCATCGATTAGGTCGCCGGAGCAGCCATCCCGATCGTCGCCGCCGCATCGGTGTGCTCGCCGGCGTTGAACTCCGGTGAGATGACGTGGCCTGTCATTAGCTACTAATGACCCTGCTGATTACCCCCCCCCCCCTTGTGTCACTAACAGGCAGGCCCCACCTCTCTAATTAACCGCGGGGTAACCCCTGTTTACTTTTAACCTAACCACTATGGGCCCACGTGTCAGCTTTGACCAAGCTGACATGGCTGTTGACTGGGCCCACATGTCTGTGACCCTAACCAGCCCTAAGACACTGACTATTGGGTCCCATGCGTCAGGTTTGACCTGGGTCAACCCAGTTGACCTGCTGACACAATGTTGTTGTCATGCTGACGCAATAATGGCTTTCTGGATTTAAAATAATTCAGAAAATACCAGAAAATTAGCAAAACTTCTAAAAATCATAGAAATTCAACCGTAACTCCAAATGAAATAAATTATATATGAAAAATTATCAGAAAAATTCAAGGAATCCATCTGTACCATTTTCATGCATGTTAGAACAACTTAAGGCCACTGTTTAGGACAAATCAAATGAATGGTATTTAAATAACCACATGTGGAGTTTGAATTTGAACTTTGGGTTCAAACCAACTTCATTTAATTGTGTTGCTAGTTGCATTAGCTTAATCAACAACATATTGCCATGCCATTATCATGCATCATGTTGTGCATTGAATTGATTGTGTTCCTTCTCTGTTGCTGGTGGTTGTCCCCTCTCGATAGACGTTGTACCGATGCTGTGATCATTGACACTGATGAAGACCCAATGATATCTCCAGAAGTGCCAGGCAAGCAAAACCCCCTTGTTCATTCTGATACAATCCCACTCTCTCGCTCCTGCTCTGTTTTACTGGATTAGGACAACAATGTTTCAACTGTTACATGCTGCGGTAGCTGAACCCCTTTCCTCTGCATGACCTATCATTGCCACAGTAAATAGATGAAACCCACTAGCATGAGTAGGAGTTTCTTGAGCCCTGATGTGCCTACTCATTCATGCTTGTTTGTCATGCCTGCTACTGCTTAGAGTTGAGTCAGGTCCGATTCATTGGGGATGAATTGGAATGTGGTGAACATGTCCTACTGTGTGTGAGCTAAGTGTGTGAACACGATTTGATAAAGGTAGCGGTGAGAGGCCATGTAGGAGTACATGGTGGGTTGTCTCATTGCAGCCGTCCTCAGGAACTAAGTTCCGTGTTTGTGATCCATGAACAATTACTACCACACATTGGGCTCCGGGTGCTCCAAGCTCTCTCGACTTATTAATCAACTCGATCTCTGTCCAGGAGTTGCAACTAGTTTCTGGTGTTTGTAGGTAGTGTTAGTAGTCTACCAAGTGGCACCCGGTACAGGTGGGCTTGGGACAGACTAGGCACAGTGGCCCGGTGTACCAAGTGGCACCCGGATGGTGGGCTTGGGAACCATGTACACATCGTTTGGGGCCATGAGCGACACCCCGGCCGGATCTCCTTGTGGATGGAACCCGAATAGGTGATAAACCTGGACTAGAGACTTGTGTGGTTAGTCAGGTCGTGGCCGACTCCCTCACCAGGCTTTCGCTTGAAGGTTGCCGAGATACACGACGTGTACATGGTGGTAAGTGGCGAGAGCGTGTGTGAAGAAGTACACCCCTGCAGGGTTATCATTATCCATTCGAATAGCCGGATTCCTCAGATATGGAAACTTGGACCCCTTTCATAGTTCATAGATAAGTGAAAGTGGATACTCTAAAATGCGCAAGATAAGTGTGAGTGCTATGGATGGCGTTCTCGCAGGGAGACGGGAGCGGATCCATAGTGGTGTATTGGTATGGTGAATTTGTGGACTCGTGTGCACCACCTCAAAAGAGTTACTTGCAGTCGTAGTTCAGGTTAGCCACTGAGTCAAAGCTGGCTTGTTGCAGTCAAACTCCACCACCCCTTATTGATACTGATGCATATGTAGTTAGTCCTGATGTAAGTCTTGCTGGGTACATTTGTACTCACGTTGCTTAATTTATGTTTTGCAGAGAGATGTCAGTCTCGCTAGTAGTTCCACATGGACCTCAATGTTTAGCTTGATACATCGGCTACGATCTTGTGCCCTCGGCAGGATCTTGTAGATAGTCAGGCTTCTCAGACTTTTTCATTTGTAGATGTCTGTACTCAAACATGTTAAGCTTCCGCGTGTGCTTTGACTTTTATGCTCTGAATGTTGGGTCATGATACCTATGTTTGTAATATCTCGCTCCTCGGAGCCTAATGAATAAATACTTGAGTCGTAGAGTTATGTTGTGATGCCATGTTGTATTTACACATATCGAGCATATTGTGTGTATGATTGAAATGCTTGGTATGTGTGGGATCCGACAACCTAGTTGTTTATCCTTGGTAGCCTCTCTTATGGGGAAATGTAGTCATGTGCTTCCATGAGCCATAGTAGTCCGCTACAGCCCGGTTCACCGGAGTCCTGCTAGCCCAGCACTACTGCTCCGGAACACTTGACTGGCCGGCATGTGATTCACTTTGTTCCTGTGTCTGTCCCTTCAGGGAAATGTCACGCGGTGACATCCGGAGTCCTGCTAGCCTGCTACAGCCCGGGTTCCCAGGTTCCTGTTAGCCTAGTTGCTACAGCCCGGATTCACGCGCTGCTGACCGACATGCTCGATGTTGATTCATGTATGCCTGTCCCCGTAAGTTATTGCCACTTTGGGTTCACGACTAGTCATGTCGGCCCGGGTTCTCTGTCATATGGATGCTAGCGACACACTATCATATACGTGAGCCAAAAGGCTCAAACGGTCCCGGGCCATGGTAAGGCGACACCCGTGGGAATACCGTGCGTAAGGCCGCAAAGTGATGTGAGGTGTTACAGGCTAGATCGGTGTGACTTAGAATCGGGGTCCCGACAGATTAGTACATGAATTATCAATAATAGGCTAATTACCCTACTTATTGGGGTTTTCTATTGCAGACGGTTACTTAGACAGCACCATGGGCGATGAACTCAAACAACCCGCACGGTTTCTAGAAAGTAGGCGTGTTCGATCAACTAACAACCACACACGGCTTCAGGCAGCGAACTGTTTGCGTTAGGCCACCTTGCACAAATGTTTCCACACAAAGAACTGTGTGTGATATACATACGAACGAAAACGTTTTCCTTGGATTAACCGTGTGGGATGTACATAAGAATATAAACGAATTCCTTGGATTGACTGTGTGTGATATACATACCTACGAAAATGTTTTTCTGGGATTCATCATGTGGGATGTACATACCTATGGAAATGATTTTCTCGGATTACCGTGTGGGATGTACATATGTACGGAAATGATTCCGTTTCGATGCCTCTCCCGATCGCACACGGCCCCAGCCTGGGTCCCAGGAGGGCCTATCCATGATGATTTCTGGGTCGTGTGGGAAGGACACCCTATCGCACACACTCACTTGGCGACGATTCCAAATGCCGTCGCGGAAAGGAGTTAAAAACTGTTTGTTTAGCATGTCGTTGTACCAGTGCAAGCTTAATTCCTACTCGTCCTCGAGTAGTTAAATGATAAAAGAAATAATTTATGAAGTGTGATTGCTAGCAAAGTGCACACGTTTCATCAATGATAATTTCAACCACTTTTTCTAGCATCATAATAGCAATTCTTTCTCAAAAAACTTCTCATGTTAAAGTAGCAACCAATTCACATGTTAAGGTTCAAACAATGAATTCTCTTGAAACTCAACAACCTATATTCCTGGTCACCAAACAATTGCAATTAACTTATTCAACAAAGTCTAAGTAATAGCTCCACATACTCAATCATCATATAGTCTTCCATGATTGCTACTACTCAAAGCATATTTTTATAACAAATGGCATCCATCGAACACAGAGAAAGATAGGGTCTTAATATTTTGCCTCCAAACTCATTTATCATAGAGATAATTGTCAACAATAATAAATCATGATCAAATATATTTGACTGGTCATATGTGCCTAGATCTTTCCCCACCACATGATCCTTGCCAACTAGAGAGTTATTGAGGTTGAAATGATAATTCATACTATTTACTCTTTGCATAAAAGTTAATACTGAAAAGTAAAAGATAGGCCCTTCGCTGAGGGAAGCAAAGGTTGCCATGCGCTTTTTATTTGGATGTTCAAGCTCTTAATGCAAAGGAACGTCACGTTATATTGCCCCTTATGATAGCAACCTTTATTATGTAGTCCGTCACTTTTATTACTTTGCCATCACAAGTTCGTATAATGCTCAATTTTCCCTTACATTAAAATACCAAACATATTTAGGAGCAATTTTTATTGCTTTATGCACCGATGACAACTTACTTGAAGGATCTTATTCAATCCATAGGTAGGTATGGTGGACACTGATGGCAAGAAACTGGGGTTAAGGGTTTTTGGATGCACAAGTAGTATCTCTACTTAGTATGAATTTTTGGCTAGCAAAAGATCCTAGGAAAACACCACATGTTGGAGGATCTATGACAATATAACGTCTATGCAAATATACACAACCAAAACTCATTCGTTGTCTTCCTTGTCCAACTTCAACTAATTTTCTCAAGTTTGAAAATAATTAATGGGTATTCACAATCATAGAAGATATCCAGGATAATATATTTGCATGTGAAAGTTCTCTTCCTTATACTAATCATTCATGAATTGCTTGTTTAACCAATGTTGTGATTGTCAAGCTTCAAAAGATTTCACTTCCTAAACCCAATGTGAAGCTACTACTAGGCATGATATGAACATATAATTTCAACTTCATGATATTCAATTCATTCAACAATTTACTCATCGGATATAAGTGAAGCACAAGAGTAAATGACAAGCTACTCCAAAAAGATATAAGTGAAGATCAAGCGAGTAGTTATGTAAATGGGTAGCTCTTTGAGGACTCTCTCTTATTTAAAAACTCTCATACCTAAGTATTTTATTAAAAAAACAAGCAAATCAAAATAAAATGGCATTCCAAGAATAGCACAACTCATGTGAAGAAGCAAAAACTTAGGCTCCACCAACAATTGTTGAGGCAGAAAGGTGGGACGCCTACCGGGGCATCCCCAAGCTTAGATACTTGAGACTTCTTGGAATATTTGTCAGATTTCGGGTTCCGGCAGACCCTTAAGGTTTGAACTCTGGGGTGCGCACGGAGATCTTTCCCCTACCGACTCGCGCTTCTATGGCTCGCAAGAAATTTAGGCTAGAAAGAAGAACACACAAGGGACACGAGGTTTATACTGGTTCGGGCCACCGATGTGGTGTAATACCCTACTCCAGTTTGTGGTGTGGTGGATTGCCTCAGGGGCTGATGATGAACAATACAGGGGGAAGAACGGCCTCGTGAGAGGTGTTCTTGAGCTGGTGTGGTATGTTCTACTTGGTCGGGGTCCGGGTCCCCTTCCCTCTATGGTGGCTAGTCCTACTTATAGAGGCCCTGGTCCTCTTCCCAAAATGTGAGCGGGAAGGGCACCAACAATTGGCCATTTTGAAGGGGAACATCTAGTACAAGTTATCCTGACCAAAGGTGGTCTTCGGCTGCCAAAAGCACCGGTGATGACGCTGTATTGGGCTCCACGATGACCTCCGTCCTGCCGCTCTGTTGGTCTTGGTCTTGTTGCACCGGAATGGTAACCTTTGCCCTATGCCTTGGACTATGCTTGTTCCCTTTGCACCAAAGGGGAAACAAGGACACTGCACAGGCCGGTGCCTGCCTGGCGACCGCCTGATCTCGGTCGTCATGGCTTGCGTCACGGGCTCCTCGCGAGGTGCCCCTGCCTTGATCTCTCCGCCTCCTCGTGAGCCTGCCTGATGAGGCTGCTCCTGAGGAAGCTTCCTGTCGTCCGCCCCGCAAGGCTTGGCCCCTCGCGAGGGTCTTGAGTTTGAGCTGATGAAGCTGGGCCGCACTGGGCCCCCACTCGAGCCACACCGCATGCCGCAGGCAGGCAAGTCTGGGGACCCCCGTTCTCAGAACGCCGACAGTAGCCCCCTGGCCCGAGGCGTGCCCGGGCTGGGCCTACCAGAGAAGCGAAGGGGCAAGCGCGAAGCGCCACGGGCCCCAATAGCCTGCGGTCTTGGGCACTGCGTGGCGACAGATCGGTCGTGGGCGTATGCGCTTCCCCATGACGCGTCGGCAACCGCACGACTTGGCAAGTCCCTGCATGCAGAGAATTGGGTCATGATTACCTGCGATCGTGGTGGTCGGCGGTTGGCCTTCTCCAGCTATATGTACGGGACTGTGCGAGCCTCGTTAGCATATCCCTTCCTGCTACTCTGTTTCTTCTTCTTGGCTACTCGCCATTCCCATGGCTCCGCCGAAGAGATTCTCGGCCGCAGAGAAAGGAAAAGCTCGTTCGGCAGGGCCAGACTCCCCACCGACCAAGCATGGCCGGGGCCGCCCTGGCAAGCACCCCGCGGTCCCCGTAGTGGCTTCCCGTGGCCATGGAGGCGGTTCCCTGCGTGGTGGTGAGCGCCCGGTTGCCAATGGGAGGCACGCCGTGGCCGCGAGGCCCCCCAGGCCGTGCTTTCGCTCGGCGGAGGTGCTGCCGGAGTTCGTCGTGTGGTTGGCGGACCAGACCAGCACCTGGCTCCAGCTCCCCCGTTTCTTCGTAGGTGAACTGCCGGCCGGCACTCTGGGCGGCCCTCTGGCTTCAGGCAGATTGTTGTTGGAGCAGGGCCTCCTAGGCTTCGCTGGAGGTCTCCGCTTCTAGGGATGCGGTCCTGACCCGCGGCTGGCAAACATTTACCCGTGCGTGCGGCCTGAGCCGGCGGTGCACCCTGCACTTCAAATTCAATGGCGACGCCACCCTCTACGTGAGGGTGTTCGGGGAAGACAGTCGTCGCGCTAATTGCTGCCCCGAAGACGATGACCGCGGCCGCCTGCCCAGCCCCGGTGCTGACCAGGATGAAGACGGCGGCAGGCGTGTAGGCGGCAGTGCTTGGGGCTCGCCAAGCTTTGGTGACTCCTTCTCAGGCAGCAGCTCCTCCAGCGGTGGCCGTGACCAGCCCCCGCGCCGTCGCGCCCGCCTGGGTGAAGGTAGCGGGTCAGCCCGCCGTCGCGCCCCGGTGAAGCGAGAGGAGGGATCCGCCTGAGCCCCCAGAGGCAGCTCGAGCTTTCGCCGCAAGTTGGTGGCGAGCAAGTCATGCCCATTTTGTTTTTCTTCTTTCCCTGCGCAGAAAAAGAAGGTAGTATAGGGCCCTATGGGGGCGTGTTAGAATAGTTGATGTTAATCATTGTGCTACTTCCGCTATTTTTGCGTTATGTTTCCACGCCGCGTGCCCATGTGCGGGGATTATTTAGCTCAGTGGGGCTTGACGCGGTCCTCGCCTCCCGAGGCTGATGCCTCGCCGCGCGCTTCATGTCCTGCAAGGATTAGCAGGAGGAGTAGCCTTCGGTCTGGTTGCGAGGGCAATCGGCCCATGTCCCGCGCTCGTGTCGTGATGCCCGTGGGGCACGGACTAGGAGGGGTGCTCCCGCAGCGGACCCGGACAGGAAAGCTTCAAACGATCGGGGCAGAAAACACTCGTGAGGGCGCCCGCGAACCTCCCTCACGAGATTTGCGAGAGAAAACGAGGCAAGTGAGTGAAAAGGACAAAGAATCACAAGCCTGGGACGACAACAGCTCCGGTAAAACTTCAAACAGGAACGAACAAGCCAACTGCAGAAAGCAAATGAAAAAGCAGCGTCCGGCACCTATTCTAGTCTTCGACGTCTTCTCACCAGCGCGGAGCTAAGTGCTGCCACTAGGCGTGGGCGGGAGCCCCCGAGGCCCGAGGGCGGCACTCCGGAGACTCCGGGGCGTGTACAGCCCCACTCGTTATTACGTGAGAGTGTCACGGGCGGCGAGCTTCACAGGCATTGGCCTTCTTCACAGGCACCGGGCCTTTCCCAAAATGCGGCAGCTTCACAGGCATTGGCCTTCTTCATAGGAACCGGGCCTTTCCCAAAACGCGGCAGCTTCATAGGCATTGGCCTTCTTCACAAGCACTGGGCCTTTCCCAAAACACGGCAGCTTCACAGGCATTGGCCATCTTCACAGGCACCGGGCCTTTCCCAAAATGTGGCAGCTTCACAGGCATTGGCCTTCTTCACAGGCACCGGGCATTTCCCAAAATGCGGCAGCTTCACAGGCATTGGCCTTCTTCACACGCACCGGGCCTTTCCATAGGCGCTAGGCCTCGCTCAGGGATAGAACCTCCGGAGATGTTGAATGTTCCACGCGTTCTGGACGGGTACCCCCTCCGGGGTCTCCAAGCGCGCGGAGCCAGGCCTGGAAACATGAACAACCTTGAATGGGCCCTCCCACATGGGAGAGAGCTTGTGCAGCCCCTCCCTGGAGAGAACTCATATGAGCACGAGGTCCCCTACCTCAAGAGTTCTGGGGTGGATGTTGCGGCAGTGGTATCGCCGCAGCGCCTATTGATACCTTGCCACTCGTAGCGCGGCTTCTCGACCACGTTCCTCCCCCAGCACGAGATCCGTCCCTCGCATGGCGTCCTGCTGCGTCTTGTAAAACACCAGGACCCGCGCGGAGCGACGCCTGACCTCGTGAGGGAGGACAACTTCTGCTCCTTAGACGAGGAAGAACGGGGTCTCGCCAGTCGGCTTGGCTGCGGTTGTGCGGATAAACCACAACACGGACTGGAGCTCGTCGTACCAGCCCCTGCCGCAAGCCTCCAGCTTCTTCTTGAAGGTCCTGGCTTTGAGGCCCCTCGGGACCTCCGCGTTGGCTCGCTCGGCCTGGCCGTTGCTCCGGGGGTGCGCCACCGAGGCGTAGCATATCTGTGTTCCAAGGTTAGCACAGTATGTTTTGAAGAGATTACTGGTGAATTGCGAACCGTTGTCGGTGATGATGCGGTTAGGCACCCCAAACCGGCTCACAAGACCCTTGATGAACTTGACTGCGGAGCCTGCTAGGATGGTGCGGACAGCTTCAACCTCAGCCCACTTGGTGATCTTGTCCACAGTGACGTAGAGGTAGCGATAGCCCCCTAGCGCCCGAGGGAACGGGCCCAGAATGTCTGGCCCCCAAACTGCGAACGGCCACGAGAGGGGTATAGTCTGTAGACCCCCCGCCAGCTGATGGATCTGCCTAGCGTGGAACTGGCAGGCCTCGCAAGCCTTCACCAGCTCAACGGCGTCGTTGAGTGCTGTGGGCCAGTAGAATCCACTGCGGAACGCCTTGCCGACGAGGGTTCGCGACGATGAGTGGTGCCCACAGTCTCTGCCGTGTATGTCCGCCAGCAGCTACTTCCCTTGCTCTCTGGAGATGCAACGTAGGGACACGTCATTTGGTCGCTTCTGGTAGAGCTCCCCATCCTTGATGCAGTAAGCCGTGGCCTGCCGCGCTACACGCTCTGCCTCCTCCTCGCTCTCCGGCAGGGTACCTTGCATTAAGTAGTTCTTGAGCTCTGCGATCCAACACCCTTCCTGAGGCTCTAACGCCAGGAGCAGCTGTGCCCCTGAAGCCGGGCCGCAGACCGTAGCTCCCGAGGTAGGCGGCTGAGGGAGCTCCTCCCTTGGTTGCGCCATGCTCGATAGTGACGGTGCCGCCGAGGGTTTGAAGAGCCGCTCCTTGAAGACGCTAGGCTCCTGAGGCAGCCGCCTGGATGCCCTCTTGGCAATGTCATCAGCTTCTTGATTGGTGCCGCGAGGCACATGCTGCAACTCCAGCCCCCAGAACTGCTTCTCCATCTTGCGAACCTCAGCAAGGTAGGCTTCCATGTGCTCATCCTTTGGTTCGTATATCTTGTTGGAGAAGTTGACAAGGAGCTGCGAATCGCCCTTGATGATGAGGCGCTTTACCTCTAAGGCGATTGCGGCTTTCAAGCCTGCTATCAGGCCTTCGTACTCTGCTATGTTATTGGAGACCTTTTCCCCGTGCTGGAAACAGAGTTGCACGGCGTAGTAGAGTTTGTCCTGAGTGGGGGATATGAGCACTGCGCCAGCTCCCGCGCCATGTCAGGAGAATGCCCCATCGAAGTACATGACCCAGCCATCCGGTGCCTCACTTCCCAGGGAATGTGATCGCTCCTCGCCTGCCTCGAGACCCGGTGCTTCTGCCCATTCTACCATGAAATCCGCATGTGCGGCTTCCTTGATGACTCTGGTCGTACTGAATTCTAGCTGAAATGCCTGTAGTTTGATGTTCCATTCAGCGACTCTTCCAGCTGAGTTGGGGCTCCTGAGTACCCTTTACAAGGGGTATGCTGAGACGAATTTGATGGGATGGCCATGGAACTAGTGCTGCAGCTTGCGTGAGGCCACTAATAGCGTGAGGTGGAGTTTTTGAGGCATGGGGTACCACGCCCTTGCGTCCCGTAGCACCGTGCTGACGAAGTACACGGGATGCTCGACGAGGTTGAGGGTGCTGGCACAGCGTGCATCCTCCAGAGGTCGAGGCGTCTCCTGAGATGGTGGAGCCCCCAGTGCTTGGTCGCTTGAAGAGGCCTCTCCTGCCCCGGGTGTGTTCTGCTGCTGCGGCTGTTCCACTCCGGCTGTGGTCGTGGTCCTCGCAAGGCCATCCTGGCTTTGCTTTGCTTCAGCCCGAATGGTGGCTGCGGCCTTGGTTCGGTGCTCCTCCCTGACCGCAACCAGGGTTGCGCTAGCGGAGTAGGGGGTGGCCGCAAGGTAGAGCACCAGGGGCTCCCGTGGACGCGGAGCTACCATCAATGGTGGGCTGGTAAGGTACCTCTTGAGATCTTGGAATGCCTTGTCGGCCTCTTTAGTCCATTCGAAGGGGCCCTTCTTCTTCATCAACTTGAAGAAGGGCAGAGCTCGTTCCCCCAGCTTGGAGATGAAGCGCCCTAGCGCAGTTACACACCCGGTGAGCTTCTTCATCTCTTTGAGGGTCCTTGGCGGGCTCATGTCTTCGACTGCTTTGACCTTCTCTGGGTTGGCCTCGATGCGCCTGTGGGACACGAGAAAACCAAGGAGCTTTCTCGAGGGGACCCCAAACACGCACTTCTCCAGGTTGAGCCATAGGTCCACTTCGTTGAGG
Organism: Triticum urartu; assembly: GCF_003073215.2. Lineage (NCBI taxonomy): Eukaryota > Viridiplantae > Streptophyta > Magnoliopsida > Poales > Poaceae > Triticum > Triticum urartu. Next base: position 148,523,599 of record NC_053022.1, read on the forward strand.
CTCGCAAAGGTTTCTTCCAGGTCTTGTATCAGGGTTTTTGCCTCCCGGGACTTCACCACAATGTCGTCGACGTAAGCTTCAGCGTTCCTCCCGAGCTGCCGGCCTAAGGCGATGTGCATCAGCCGCTGAAAGGTTGCGCCTGCGTTGCGCAACCCAAATGGCATGCACGTGTAGCAGTACACTCCACATGGGGTCAGGAAAGCCGTTTTTTCCACGTCTTCTACCGCCATCTTGATCTGGTGATAGCCTGAGAAGGCATCTAGGAAGCACAATAGGTCACACTCTGCGGTAGAGTGGACTATCTGGTCAATGCGGGGGAGCGGAAATGGATCCTGTGGGCAGGCTTTGTTGAGGTTGGTGAAGTCGACACACATGCGTTCTTTTCCTCCCTTTTTCGGCACAACGACCGAATTAGCAAGCCATTCTGGGTAACGGACCTCGCAGATAACTCCTGCCGCTTCTAGCTTTCGGGTCTCCTGAACGATGAAAGCTTGTTTCTCAGTGGACTGTCGCCTCGCCTTCTGCTTCACGGGGCACACGTTGGGGCACACGTTAAGGTGATGCTCAATCACACCCCTCGGGACCCCTGCTAACTGATCAGGTTCCCATGCGAACACCTCTTGTTCGCACGCAGGAACCTCACCAGGGCCTTCTCCTGCTCGGGCTTGAGGTTGGCTCCTATGGTCAAGGTAGCGTCAGTGGACCCGTCCTCGTCGACCGGTACCTGCTTGGTTTCCGCCATGTCTTGGGTGAACAACTGCTTCTTTTTAGCCGGCGCAGCCCCCTTGGGCTCAAGGGCATCGGTGCTGGTGGGCTGCGCCACCGCGGCCGCCCTGAAGGCAAGCTTGAGCACCTGTAGCGCATCCCTTGTGTCTCCTGACACGGTAAGGACGCTGCTGCTTCCGGGCGTCTTCATGAGGTTGTACGCCGGGTGAGTTGCTGCCTTGAACCGGGCAAAGGCCGGATAGCCGAGGATGGCGTTGTAGGGGAGGCCGATGGGGGTGATGTCGAAGTCGATCAGCTCTGTGCGGAAGTTGTCGTGGGTGCCGAAGGTCACCGGGAGGAGGATCTGTCCCAAGGAGGCGGTGGAACCGACTCCGACACCTGAGAAAGGCCTGCTAGGCAGAAGCCGGTCTAGCAACACGTGGAGGAGGCTGAAGGCCTCCACTGAGAGCACGTTGAGGCCGGCAGCGCCGTCGATGAGGGTCCTGGTGACGGCCACCTGGCAGATGGTGGGGGTGCACAGCATCGGGAGCGTGCCAGAACCAATGGGGTTGATGGGGAGATCATCCGAGTTGAAGGTTAGATCGGCCTCGAGCGCCACCCAGCCCGGGGGGCTTCTCGACGCTTGGGGGCGGTGCTGATCCGGCGGGTGAACGGCTTGACGTGGCGGCTCGAGGGTGGTGCCTGTGAGCCACCCAGGAGAGCTGCGACGACAGGCGACACTCGTGCGGCATAACGGGCAAGGAAGAGGTCGCGCAGCTCCTCCCAGGAGGTCTCAGAAGCCGTCGGCAGGTGGAGGAGCCATGCGCGCGGGTCACCGTCGAGGGCCATGGGGAACCAGTTGGCCATCACTCGGTCGTCGCCCCCGGCTTTAAGGACGGCCTCCTCATACGCCAGCAGGAAAACCAGTGGATCCGTCACGCCGTCGTAGCGCGGCGGAGTCTCAGGCTTGAATTTGTGCGGCCACTTCACCTGTCGCAAGGTGGGGGCCAAGGCTCGGAGCCCCCCGGCCCCAGTGCCGGCATCGATTGCCAGAGCAGGCGGCGCGTTGTGCGCCATGGGGGCGAAACGCGATGTTGGTGGAGATTGGGTCGTCGAGAGGGAGAACTCCGGTGCACCCCTACCCAGCGCGCCAAATGTCAGATTTCGGGTTCCGGCAGACCCTTAAGGTTTGAACTCTGGGGTGCGCACGGAGATCTTTCCCCTACCGACTCGCGCTTCTATGGCTCGCAAGAAATCTAGGCTAGAAAGAAGAACACACAAGGGACTTGAGGTTTATACTGGTTCGGGCCACCGATGTGGTGTAATACCCTACTCCAGTGTGTGTTGTGGTGGATTGCCTCAGGGGCTGATGATGAACAATACACGAGGAAGAACGGCCTCGCGAGAGGTGTTCTTGAGCTAGTGTGGTATGTTTTACTTGGTCGGGGTCCGGGTCCCCTTCCATCTATGGTGGCTAGTCCTACTTATAGAGGCCTTGGTCCTCTTCCCAAAATGTGAGCGGGAAGGGCGCCAACAATTGGCCATTTTGAAGGGGAACATCTAGTACAAGTTATCCTGACTAAAGGTGGTCTTCGGCTGCCAAAAGCACTGGTGATGACGCCGTCTTGGGCTCCACGATGACCTCCGTCCTGCCGCTCTGCACGTCTTGGTATTGTTGCACCGGAATGGTAACCTTTGCCCGATGCCTTGGACTGTGCTTGCTCCCTTTGCACCGAAGGGGAAACAAGGACACTGCACAGGCCGGCGCCCGCCTGGCGCCGCCTAATCTCGATCGTCATGGCTTGTGTCACGGGCTCCTCGCGAGGTGCCCCTGCCTTGATCTCTCTGCCTCCTCACGAGCCTGCCTGATGAGGCTGCTCCTGAGGAAGCTTCCTGTCATCCGCCCCCCCAGGGCTTGGCCCCTCGCGAGGGTCTTGAGTTTGAGCTGATGAAGCTGGGCCGCACTGGACCCCACTCGAGCCACGCTGCAGGCAGGCAAGTCTGGGGACCCCCGTTCCCAGAACGCCGACAATATTAACTTGGGATGCCTTGGGCATCCCCAAGATTGAGCTTTTTTGTCTCCTTAATTCCTTTTATATCACGGTTTCCCTATGTCTTAAAAACTTGATCCACACAAAACTCAACAAGAACTCATGAGACAAGTTAGTATAAACCAATGCAAAAACCTTACCATTCTCTATTGTAGAAAATCACAAAAATTATTATTCAACATTCCATAATAAATTCCTCTACATATTTAATACTCCTATCCTCCAATAGAATCATTAAACAAGCAAACATATGCAAACAATGCAAACATAACAGCAATCTACCAAAACAGTATAGTGTGTAAAGAAAGCAAGAGTATCAATACTTCTTTAACTCCAAAAATTATGAAAATTTACCACACTGTATAAATTTACCATAGCTTATTTTGCAAACATTTTGAAAATTTTATCGCATTCTAACTTTTCTCGGGAACTTTTGCAACATCGATAAACTTTTCTCGGGAACTTTTGCAACATGTAGACTTGCAAAATAAGCATAGTAAAGGCTATACTTGACTTTTTTTATTAAAATAAAAGATGCAATTTTTTTTCTAAATAACATCAAGCAAATACTAACAAAATAAAATGGCGCTCCAAGCAAAACTCATATCATGTGACGAATGAAAATATAGCCCCAAGGGAGGTTACAGATAATGTTGAAGACGAAAGAGGGGATGCCTTCCGGGGCATCCCCAAGCTTAGTTTCTTGGATATTCCTTGGATATTAACTTGTGGTGCCTTGGGCATCCCCAAGTTTAGGGTCTTGTTACTCCTTATTATCCTCATATTGATATCTCACCCAAAACTTGAAAACTTCAATCAGACAAAACTTAACGAAATTTCATGAGATGGGTCAGAGGACAAATCACTAACTTTGGTATTGTAAAGATAAGATTCATAATTGTTTCCGCACAATGCCTACTATACCTCATCATTTCCACAATTTCTATTGAGCAATATAAGCCATAGAAACTAGAAAAAATAGGCAAACTATGCATTGAAAACAAAATCTGTCAAAAATAGAATAGTGTAGTAATCTGTACTCCAACCATACTTATGATACTCCAAAAATTCTGAAAAATTAGGAAAACGTAGGGAATTTGTATATATATCACTTCTTAAAAATTCTAATCAAAAGCATGTTCCAATGCATTTTTAAAATTCCTGGACTGAGCGTAAAAGTTTTTATTTTTGCACAGATTCAAATGAACTATCATCCACACTATCCCAAAGGCTTTACTTGGCACTTTATTGAAAAAAGCAATAAAACATGATTACTATAGTGGAATAATCATGTGAACACACAAAAACAATAGGGGTAAATGTTGGGTTGTCTCCCAACAAGTGCTTTTCTTTAATGCCTTTTAGCTAGGCATGATGATTTCAATGATGCTCACATAAAAGATAAGAATTGAAACACAAAGAGAGCATCATGACGCATATGACTAGCAAATTTAAGACTAACCCACTTCCTATGCATAGGGATTCTGTGAGAAAACAACTTATGGGAGCAATAATCAACTAGCATAGGAAAGCAAAACAAACATAACTTCAAGATTTTCAACACATAGAGAGGAAACTTGATATTATTGCAATACCTACAAGCATATGTTCCTCCCTCATAATAATTTTCAGTAGCATCATGAATGAACTCAAAAATATAACCATCACACAAATCATTCTTTTCATGATCTACTAGCATACAAAATTTATTACTCTCCACATAAGTAAATTTGTTCTCATGAATAATAGTGGGAGCAAACTCAACAAAATAAATATCATGTGGTTGAAAATTAAAATCATGATGAAAAGTTTCATGGTTATCATTATTCTTTATAGGATACATGTCATCACCATAATCATCATAGCTAGCAACTTTGTGTTCATAATCAATTGAAACCTCTTCCAAAATGTTGGATTCATCACCTAATAAAGTCATGACCTCTCCAAATCCACTTTCATCATTGTGATCAGATTCAACACCCTCCAAAATAATGGGATCATTACCTTGATTGAAAACTCTTCCAAACCCACATTCATCATTGTAATCATCATAAATAGGAGGCATCAATGTTGATGTAGATCTTTTTGGAGCAATCCATTGGAGTGTTATATTCTCAATACCAACATGGGTTAGTCCCACAAGGAACATACAAGGATATCCATAGACATACAGTGAAACACACATATAATGATGTTCATCAAAGCGTTAGGTTACCTTATGCCTTGTCTTACCAACAAGTTGGTTTGTGACTCCATGAACTAGTGCAAGATATGAAAGTTGATTGCACATGTTCTTGAAAAAATGTATATGAGTGAAGTATGTTGGTGGAGTCACCCTCAAGAACACTCTAGTTCTTCTTCTTTGGGATCCACATCAACTTGATGGGAATCCTTGGAGTTGTAGTCGTACTTGATGAAGTTGAACTTGACGTAGTGTTGGGAACCCACTTGACCATGGCCTTAGGAGCTTCTTTAAATGAATTAGTGTCTTTTTGAAGTTTGTCCATGCCTTTTAGCTTGTGGTCTTGTTGTGGAAGATCATCTTGATCTTGTGTTCCCTTGAAAGAAGTGGGCTCATAATTCTCTTAATGAGGAACAAACTTAGTCTTGGGGTATTGATCTTCTTCCCACTCAACTCCATTGGCATTGAACTTTTGTCCAAAACCAACACCTTGATTCTTCCAGTGCCTTCCTTGCTTGCGTACAATTTCCTCAAATTGCTTACTTCCAGCAAGGCTCTTGTAAACACCTTTCTCTATAGTTTCCTTGAATAAGCTATTTTCTTGCTCAAGTGTAACTTGGCTAAGAGAATCATTAGTGGAATCAAGAGAACTACTAGAAGCAACAATATTGGATTTAACATGCTTATTGTTACTACTAGAGGAAGAATCTTTCTTGCTCTTATTGCTATATTTTACCTGTGGAATATAAGTAGACAAGAGGAGATGTTTGGTAAGATCAGAAGAACTCTTCTTTTGAAGATCATCATTGATAGCTTTTAGGAACTCATGCTCTTGCTCTAAATTTAGCTTCTCGAAGCGTAGCTTCTCATGAGTCCTTAGGAGCTCTCTATGATCCTCTGGAGTTGTTTCATGAGACAACTTAAGAGTGTTTAGTTCTTTAGTTAGATGCTCAATCTCCTTCTTATCATTGTCATTCATTTCATCTTGATTAACATGTTTACTATCAAGTTCATCATAGTTTTCATCACTAGTGTTGTCAACAAGCATCACCTAGCAAATCATCTTCATCACTATTGAAATCAACATACTCGGGTGTGATACCTTAGGGACTTTAGCCATGAAGCATCTTCCAATTCCTTCATTTGGTGAGTCAAATATGTCATAGGAGTTGGATGACACAAGTGTGAGACTGGCAACACCTTCATCGTGATTATATTCGGAGTCGGTGTGATAGCTTCTCTCGGAGTAGTTGTCGGAGTCGGAACTGGATACCCATTCACCAAAGTGAGCTTGATGTCTTTGTCTTGTGTAGCTCTTTGATGATTTTCCTTCCTTTTCGAATCCTTTCTTCTACGAGAGGGTCTTCTTTCATAATGATCATCTCTACTCCTTCTCTCTCTTGGAGGTGATTCATGTCTTCTACTTCTCCTTTTTGGTGAATCTTCCCATTTTTTGTAGGGAGTCATATACTCATTGGAGTAGTATCTAGGTCTTCCACAATTGTAGCAATTACGATCACGACTAGAAGATCTTTTGTCATTGTAGGATCTTGACTTGGAGCTTCTCTCTTTGCTTCTATTCTTGTAGAACTTGTTGAAGTTCTTCACCATTAAGCTCAATTCTTCATTGGAGACTTGCTTCTCACTTGATGTTGTTGGAGCATCACTTGAAGCTTTGTAAGCACTACTTAACTTGTTGTGGAGCCCTTCCTTATCTTTGAGTGATGTCTCATGAGAAACAATTCTACCGATGACTTTCTGGGCTTGAGATATTTGTAAGTGAGCATAATTTGGATCAAGGTGCACACGGTATCATATTTTCGATCCAAGGCTCTTAGGATCTTCTTGATGATGAATTTTCCGGTCAACTCTTCGCTTCCTAAGCCGACAATCTCATTTGTGATGAGAGTAAGCCTAGAGTACATCTCGGCGACTCCTTCACCATCCTTCATCTTTAACTTGTCAAGTTGACTTTGAAGCACATCCAATTTGGATTCCTTGACTGACTCGGTACCTTTGTGCATATCAACCAAAGTATCCCAAATTTCCTTTGCATTCTCAAGGCGGCTGATTTTGTTGAATTCTACGGAGCATAATCTGTTGAAGAGAATATCGCAATCTTGAGCATTGTATTGCAACATCTTTATTTCTGCCGCGGAAGCTTCACGATCCGGTTCTTTTCCATCCTCGAAGAAATCACCTTGCAAGCCAATACACACAATAGCCCAAACGGCAGGGTTATGACCAAGAATATGCATTTTCATCTTATGCTTCCAAGTAGGAAAATTAGTACCATCAAAGTAAGGACCTCTTCGGTGGTAATTTCCCTCGCTAGACGCCATACTCTCCTAGGTCGTGAAATGGAGACCAAAGCTATGTAAATCAAGGCAAATGGAGACCAAAGCCCTGATACCAATTGTAGGATCAGAAATATGTCTAGAGGGGGTGATTAGACTACATGACCAAATAAAAATCTAACCTTTTCCCAATTTTAGTTGTCGGCAGATTTTAGCAATTAGCACAAGTCAAGCAATCAACCCACACATGCAATTCTAAGAGTGTAGCAGCGGAAAGGAAAACATTACATATGAAGTTAAAGGGAAGGGTTTGGAGAGTGCAAACGCAATGAGTACATGGAGATTTTTGGCGTGGTTCTGATAGGTGGTGCTATCAGGCATCCATGTTGATGGAGACTTCAACCCACGATGGGTAACAGTTGCGCGAGTCAACGGAGGGCTCCACCTACGAAGGGTCCACGAAGAAGCAGCCTTGTCTATCCCACCATGGCCATCGCCCACGAAGGGCTTGCCTCACTCGGGTATATCTTCACGAAGTAGGTGATCTCCTTGCCCTTAGACTCTTGTTGGTTCAACTCCACAACTTGACGGAGGCTCCCAAGCGACACCTAACCCATCTCGGAGACACCACTCTCCAAAACATAATAGATGTTGTGTTGATGACGAACTCCTTGATCTTGTGTGCTTCAAATGATAGTCTCCCCAACACTCAACTCTCTCACACAGATTTGGATATGGTGGAACGATGATTTGAGTTGAAAGCAACTTAGGGAAGGCTAGAAACCAAGAATCTTGTGGTAGGATTGGTATATCTTGATCTCAACACATTAGTAGGCGGTTCTCTCTCAGACAATGTATGTTGGAAGTGTAGGCACGTTCTGATGGCTCTCTCACATATGGAGAAGGGGGTGGAGGGGTATATATAGCCTCCACACAAAATCCAACCGTTATACACACTTGACCCAACTCAGTCAGACCGAATAGACGAACTCGGTGAGACCGGTTTAGTTCAAAATGTGAACGTTAGGAATCTCGGTGGGACTAACTAGAACAACTCAGTGAGACCGATGTGCTAGGGCTTAGGGAAAAACCTCATCTCGGTGGTGCCGATTGCGTCAACTCAGAGAGGCCGAGGTGAAGCAATAGGGCAACAAAGAATTGGTCAAGCCATCTAGGTGAGACCGATCGCTATTTTGGTCTATTTCAGTGAGACCAAAATAAAGCAACATGCAACAGAGAATTGGCAAGGCCATCTAGGTGAGACCGAGATCCGCATCGGTGTGACCGAACTGTTAGGGTTTCTGGCAGTGGCTATGTCATATGAACTCGTGGCGCCGGATAGAAAGAATTGGTGGGGCCGAGTTGGACTTAGGGTTTTGACATATTTGGAATGATAAAGTGGTTGAGGGATTTGGAGTAATATCATTAAGCATTTGAGCAAGCAAGCCATTAAGCAACACCTCATCCCCTTTTAATAGTATTGGCTTTCCTATGGACTCAATGTGATCTTGGATCACTAAAATAGAAATGAAGAGCCTTGAGCTTTTTCCAATATGTGTCCTTAGCATTTTGAGGGGTCCACATCTCTAGTCCATGCCATGCCATTCATTGAACTTCCTGAAATTTTAAACTTGAATGGATATTAGTTTAATGAGCTATATGTTGTTATAAATTACCAAAACCACCCGGGGATTAGTTCTACTTTCTGCAATCGTTCTCTTTCCTCTTTGCTCTCGGGGCGAGCTTCCTCATGGGTGCAGCCTTTTTGCCCACTTCCTTCTTGGTACTTGAAGCACTTCTGGTACAAGGTTTGGATGGCCAAAAGACAGACTGCCGAGTAGATGGGAAAGCTTCGACAGACTGCTTAGCAGACAATTTAGCTATGTCGGACTGCTGAGCTAGTGGTGCTGCTGTGGCGGACTGCTGGGTTGTAGGAGCAGAGGCTTCGGAGTGCTGACCATGAGTTGAAGCCATGTCGGGTTTTTGCACAGGTGGTGCCAACTTGTTGGTGTGCCGAGGAGGCCGTGCCAACGCGTTGGTTTGCTGAACAGGCAGTGTTGACGCATTGGTATGCTGATCACGCGGCTGCGGACCGACAGATTGATGGGCAGTTGGTTTTGGACCTATAGACTGCTTAGCAGGTGGTTCCGAAGCATCAGACTGCTTAGCAGTACAATCCACCAAGTTGGTATGCTGAGCATGTGGTGCAGGTGGGTCTCCACCCGCTGCTTCAGCGGCCGGCGTCTGAACCGGTGGTGCATCTTCAGCAGTTTTAGGCCATGCCACTGGCTGCTCTGAGCGGATGATGACACATGTATGGCACAAAGTCGGGTGGGCTGATCATAGGTTGATGCATCAGCCACCGGATTACGAGTATTAGTTTCCTTGGGGGAAGCACGCGAGAGCTGTGTGGCAAGGAGAGCGTCACCGGTTGAGGGGCGACATTGGTTGCTCTTGGCGGGCCTTCATGGATCTCATCCATGAAGTCTATTTCCTTTCGTGGCCACTGCATGTGATGTAACAATGTTTCTCCCAAGGTCCTATGTTCATCAAAGTCTCCTAGGACATTTTTTCCAGGCAAATTCATTGAATCCAGGCTTTACTTCAGTCACATAGCACTTCACACAGCCCGGCTTCAATGGCACATTGTCCAACAAGAGGCCCTCTTCCAAAAAGGGTGGGAAAACCCAGGCTATTGCACATTTTAATGTACCTTCATAATGTGTAAGCACGCTCTTTAGTCTGTCTTTCGTTCTAGATATATCAGATATGGCATCATCATGAGCATCTGCAGACAGTGTCGCCTGGCTCAGCTGATGCACAACTACTCTTGTGCGGTGTTGTCACGCAATAACCAACATCCTCCATGCCTGCATCCCCTCCCATCAGCTGGCTATCTGTCAGGGTTAGAGTCTTCTACATCATCATTGGCTCCTCAATTTCCTTTCGCACAGTCGGATACATGTCCTTCCTCAACCTTTCAAAAAATTCATTTTGCTTCATTTCACTCCTCGTTTCTTTTCATGCCGAGCCTCTCTTCTTTCAAACAGTCGGATACATGTCTAGACTTTGTTCGAAGTAAGTGTCACTACAAAAAATACACTTCCGTGATGATACGTGTTTGTCACAGTAGGTCACGTTTTCGGTCATGCATGTACATCCATGAAGATTTTATGACAGAATCAAGATAGTCATACATGTGTTGTCGTAGAAGTGTTCCATGACATTACCAAAGTTATCATCATAGAAGTGTTCACTTCCATGATGATAAATGTCGCGTCATGGAAGTGCTTTCGTTAAGGGTGACCAACATGTGGCATCCACCATAACGGGTTATCGTTAAGCTATCTGGTCCGGTTTTGGATCCGATAACCCACTAATAGCCACGACCAATGTGCATTTTCCACACGTAAAATTCTCGTTGGCCGATGGAACCACGTGTCAGCTCCGCGTTGGCACAGGTGTCACTCATCCAATGGGCGAGATGCGCCTATGATATGTTGACACGTGGACCGGCCCAAAAGTGGCCCATAAAGATTAAATGGGTCGACCCAACTAAAGGCCCACAAGATTTTGCAGACCATAATGGGCCGGCCCAGCTAAAGGCCCACAAGATTTTGCCGACCATAATGGGCTGACCTAGCTAAAGGCCCACAAGATTTTGAGGACACTAGTGGGCCTACCTGTTAACAGGCTGCCATGTTTTGGGCCAAATGTCGGCCCATATTTGATCCGGTCCATTAACGGTCGGCCAAGTTCTGGGCCTAATAAAGGCCCATATGAGATCCAGCCCGTTAAAAGCCTACCATGTTCTGGGCCAAATTACGGCCCAAATCAGATCTTGGTATACACTTTCATGCTTTTTATTTTCTACTCCTTCCGCCTAAATATAAGTAATTTTAGATATTTCAATAGACTACATATGGATGTATGTAGACATATTTTAGAATGTAGATTTGAGTAATATTCAAACAAAATGGTTTGCAGAGAACAGTGTTCAGTGACTTAGATAACTTTAGTGAGCTGATGGAGCAGTTTACTGGAATTTACAGTTGCACTATTACATGATCTGATGAGGAAGAGAAAAGAGAGGAGGGAATGGAAAATGGAGTGAGCTAATTGGAAGGGTGCCGAGTATGGTGCATACATGTCAGCGATGGTAGTCAAAACTTGATGCTGAGTGCTGATGGCATGGTACGTGTCTGGAATTCAAAGTGTGCACGTGGGAGGGTTATGAATGACCTGTTTCGTTGATGGTGATAGTGTCCTTTTTTTGTAGGTAGATTGCGATAATGTGTTTTGATTGGAGACACAGGGACAGTGGGTAAAGGAAGAAGTAGAAGGGTGATTTGTGTCAAAGCACTAGAAGATAATGTCCCCGTAAAATTGAATTAAAAAACTATTGCATAATGGCACAGGAATAGGTTATATTTCATTTTTCGGCCGGTGCAACGCACAGGCATTTGTACTAGTATACACACACACACACATATGGGCTATTCTGTTTCGCGTAACATAATGTTATTCTGTTACCCTACTTGAACTGACGAAGTTGACAGGTTGGACTAACATGGTTTGCCACCTGAACTGATCTTCCTGCGTCTTCGACAGACGGAAACATGGGATTCAATGGGGAGCTTCCGAGGGTTCTCCGGCGCGTTGCCGCGGGCCATTCGTTGCCAGAGGATACATGTATTGGGTTCCGCACGTGCGTGCGCTCACCGGGTCATGTTTTCCGATCTCAAGTCACCGAAGGTGACGACATGTGCATTTGGCGGCTGAGGTGTTGCGGGCGTTTGTGCTTACCGTGATGTTCGTAGCTGTCGATTTTACGTCCGCTTGTTGTTTTATGTGTTGTTGGGATGTGAGAATGATCGGAGTGTTAGAGTTTTTGGAGATTCTTTCACTGTAATTTCTGATTAGAAGTTTTGGTGTTCTTGGTCGTTGGCCATGGCCGCCATGCAAATGTGTTCTTCTTTTTCTGATGTTTTATTTTCGAATTGGCATTGCAGGGAGAGAGATGAGGATTGTATGAATAGATTTGTGTTGTGAATTTTGCTTCTTGAGTTGTTTCTACCCCGGATTCCCATGTGATTTGGTCGTTGGCGGAGTTGGTGTATGGTGGCTGACTGTAGCCTACGATTTCTTGTAATCTGGTCAAACTGTGTAATTAAGTTGCGTGTTTTTCAATGTTGTTTGAATGACTGGCATATTTGTAGTTGGACTGCTCCGTGTCAAAGTTGTATTACTGTGCGTTGACATCGGAGTAAGTAGTTTCTATTGGCTACCTACCCAACCATCTGCACTTTGAATATGAAGCCCCTACCCTCTGTCACTTTCATTCCACCAGATGCCACCAAAGAAACTTAGATGGATCCTGAGCTAGGAGAGGTCACAGAGGAGGAGGGGGATGCCATCAATGTGAGGGCTGCAGTAGCAGAGTAGAGGAGGAGGAGGAGGCGCAGGCGCAGATAGAGGGCATGACGTGCTACCGAGGAGGAAGTGGAGGAAAAGTTCAATAGACGCCTTGCCCGCGAGGTGATGGATACTTGCAACTCCAATGAACTGGAGCTACTTTTCCTAGACGGCAGGGGAAGGAACCATATACAGATCATCAGTTGGGCTAGGGTGAGAGCAGCCACAACTCCACATCCATCCACCAGGGCCAAATGGCGTCGTTTCTTTGATTGTTATGACTAAAGTACTAAATTTTTATGTTTTTAAGATTGTGTTATGAGAGAGCAGATGGTTGAATGACTAAATGAATTCAACTATGTACCTCTGAATGAGTTGTTTTATCTACATATGTTTCGTACGTGCACTTTGAACTGCTGTCGTATGTGCTATCCAACAATTAATTTGAACTGCTGCTTTATCTGAAGTTGAACTGTTTTGCGGTCAATGTTGTATGACTTGTATAATAACTACTTTCTACTAGCTGGCTGCCCACCTGCCTATTTATTATATTTATAATATGCGAGTCTTCCTGGCTATAAATTCTATCCATCTATGTGTGGTTTGTGGCTTAGTCTCCCCCTCCTTTTTCTTCTTTCCTCGAGAATCAGATCTAGGTTCCTCCCTCTTCTCTCTGTTGTTTTCTTCCTTTTTCATTTGTTTCCCATGGAGAATTGTTCATGCGGATGTCTCGCAAAGATGGTGCGTATAGCTGACCGCTGTGTGTACGAATCTGGTTTGGAGCTCACCGAGTGTTAGCGCCGTGGGCAACTTTCATGTCTGCTATACAACAACCATGGGTTTCATGCACCCTATGTTTGTCGCCTGACGGTTGGGGACTCGGAGGAATCATGGGTATGTGTTTCTATTCTTTTTGTTTTCTTCTTTTTGTAGGTCTCATTTTGAATCCCATGTACTGAATCTATAGTTTAGTTTTATCAATTGTTTGTCTATAGTTTTTATTTGGTTTTGTCAGAAGTTAATAGTAGGGATTTTTGTGTGTATTTGTTCATTACTTAACATTATTTATCAATTTTTGTATAATCCTTGTTGTGTTTTTGTCAGATGTTTTACTGTAGGGGTATTGATATGTACATTTCTTCAGTTTAGTTAGGACATATGACTAGTTAGTTTGGTGTTTTTGTTTTGGTTCCGATTTTTTAACTTTGTTATGCAACAATTCCTAGATCTGTGCAAATATTCAGTTATGTCAGGTGTTCACTTTATTTTCTACTCCCATGCCCATTTGCAGAAAATGTAACCCAGAATCAGGATTGTTGCTCCTAGTTCGGGGATACTGAAGATGGAGACTTCAGACAAAAACGGGTATTTGTTGATGGAAGTTGCCTACCACATTGACTTTGATGGTTGTATCAACCTAACTACTGGGTGGAAGGAGTTTGTGGCCTGGAATTGAGGAGATGTGGTTATGGTTATGTTCTCCAGGGAGGATGACTCTGACGTTCAGAATTTATGTGATGTAGGTTTAAATGTGGCAAATGACGCTGGTTGTGAGATTTGTGTGCGTTTGATTATGTTGCAACAGTATTTTTCTTTAAAACAATGCATGTGAGATGGTTGAATTCTATGTTATAGCAAAAGGGCCCGTGCGTTGCAACGGGAGAAAAAAATCATATTCTTCAATGGTTATGACCACATTTTGTTCACATCTCATCTCATGATTTTTAAAATTTATTTACAAATGCAAGAAAATGTACCCTTTTTCAAATTTATTCACAAACTAAAGCAATGTTCACATTTTCGAAAAAATATATTGGTTGTCAAAAAAATTGATAATTCAAAGAATTATTCTGAATTTCAAGAAACGTTTTCTAAAAGACATACTATAATATTTCGATCTAACCCGGCAATTACTTCTTCAAAATTCATGCTCATGTCGTAAAAATGTTGTAACAAACATGTTCAACTGAACTGTGTTTGGCACTGGATCAACTCATAAACTAACTTATAGACTGAAAAGTAGGATGCTTTTGTTGTCTTAAGGAAATACATATGGAAAACATCACAAACTCACATAGCTACATGAAAATTCATAGTTTTCCATATGATCACGGTTGACAGACGCGCTAGGCAGGAGCGGGATTGTCCAGCCGGGGCGGCGCTGAGCGGAGGAGACGGTCAGCGGAAAAATCTCATGGGGTGAACGGGTACTGGTAGAGCTCGATCTGGAGTGAAGTCCAGCGAGCGTTCTTGGGACATTTGCCGCCATTGCGATCTATATATCACAAGAGATGATCCAGCTCTCTGGAGTCGATCGATTCGAGGAGGACGTGAGCAAGGTAACAAACATACGCATCGTGAGAGATCAAGGAAGTCATGCACACGACTTCGGGCAACACCGTGGCCGATCTCGATCGGAGGAAGACCAAGGACGCCCATCCTGCTTCCTCGAACTCGGCGCTGCTCTTCCTCGATGCGAGGTCTTGGCATCTCGCCTAGGTATAGGAGAGCACGTGATCCCAGGCATCATATATATGGGAGGGTTAGGAAGGTTCAACTGGAAGTCTTGATCGTGAGTTTCTTTGTTTTCTTATTTAATTGGTTTTCTAGTAGTAGTACATGACTTTGACATGACACGTATGTTCTATTGAACCAAGTTCGTGCAATGAAGAAAACAAAAAAAAGGAATAAGGAATAAGAACCGCGACCGGGGAAAGAATAAAAGAAGGTAACATGTATTTGTGCACAAGTGAGTTAGTGTCCTAGTGGTTTGTGCACCTGCGGTCTCCGCGAAGAGATCCTGAGTTCGAACCCTGATGGCGCACTAACCTTTTTTTGCTTGGGTTTGAAAAATATAAAGGAAAAACGGCCGGCCCAATTACAAGCGCGCCAGTTGGCGAACCGGCACAGAATTCGCCTCATTGAATTACCGAGACACAAATTTAGTACCACCTCGAATATGTTTCAAATTTAAACTAAAAGCGTAAAATCACGGGAAGAAGCGTATTGTGACGATGAACCCACGGAGTCAATCCGTGCTTTATTATTATTAGGGATAGATTACCAGACGGTTTGGAACAATTTGTTCATATGTTATTGTATGCGCTATTTTTATTAATGTAATGCTTCCTATTTTGGCACAAGCACAACTATTTTTTTATATTTGAATTGTAATAATTATAGTTGAACTGATGCACATCCTTTGTTTTGACTGGGATATTTTCATGTACAAAGCTCTCACACAAAAAATATACGCTGATGATGGATGTAGGACCCCTTGGGTTTGAGTTTGTTGAACTTGCATGCTGTTAATGATAGTACTGAACTATTTAGGATGTAAATGGCCAATTGCATTCGTTTGTTGTAGAGCATTTTTTTCTTACTATTGATAGGAATTAAGAGCACAATTTATTTTCTAGTTGAATAGTGATAGTTCTAGTATTTTTTAAAATAAAAAGAATTTAATCCTTGCTGCTCAGTACTAATTTTACTTGAACCTTATGAATTTTAGTAGTTGAACTTTTGAAAAATTTGTTTCTAAATTTTTTATTACAATCTTCTACGTTTAATTTTCAAAAAAAAGATTTTTTTGTTTATTTTTTACAATGAACATGTGTTTGAACTTTTCTACATTCTTTTATTTGAACTGATTTCTTATGAGTTTTTTTAAATTATCTACATTTGTTCCTTTTATTTGGTCGTGTGTGATCGGTTGGAATTTTGTAATGGGGCGAACGTTTGTATTAGGCCATCCCACGGAGCCATTGTTTTCGGCCCAAATAGCTCGTCCGCGCGGCTGTGCGCCCGCGCTATACGTTTAGTACCGCCTCGCTAGCCGAGGGGGCTCTGGACCTGTTTATAAGCGCTACCAAGGCTTACTTGTCGAACTCCTCTGAAT
Source organism: Triticum urartu (assembly GCF_003073215.2). NCBI lineage: Eukaryota > Viridiplantae > Streptophyta > Magnoliopsida > Poales > Poaceae > Triticum > Triticum urartu. The sequence goes on from NC_053022.1 coordinate 148,540,147, forward strand.
ACTTACCTGAGCACTTATACACGACGCTCGCTCTCTGTCATGACCTGTGGGCCTTGGTCGGTTGGCCCCCGCAATCTGGTTTATAATGGATTTGCCGGTGGTTTTGCTGTTGGCTTGAGTCCTAGTACCCACCTGCGTTGGGCCGGCCTGTCCCTTGGGCGGTAAATATTTTTGATTCTTAGCACTTTTTCCTTCTACTTTTTATGATTTTTTGCCTAATATAAGCATTATTTTTTTATTTTAGTACTGAATGTTCTCCTCTGTTTGAACTCACATCTTTTTTATAGTGTGTTTCCCTCGCTTTCTCTTTGTTCTCAATTTTTTCCCAGCATTTTTTGGATTTTTTATGAACATCTGGGTAAGATATATAGGACCGCACCAAGTGGCATAGTCGTACTGACACATTTTTCTATATGGACTGAAGACCATCTTTTTTAGGGTGTGTGGGTGCGCGCGGCTGGGGGGGAACAGAGTAACCGCACTGCGCCTATCAAACGAGTGCACTGCCACGTTAGAGCGAGGACGAGCCAGGGGGAGGGTGTCGGGACCCTCCCCCATCCCATCCCAGCGAGGCTGAGCCAGGAACAAGCCGTAGCATGCCCCGAGAATAACCGCACTGCGCCTGTCAAACGAGCACACTGCCGCGTTAGCAAGAGGCCGAGCCGAGGGGAGGGAGGGTCGGGACCCCCTCTCCCCCATCCCGGCGAGGCCGAGCTAGGAACGAGCCGTAGCAGGTGATGACGCGGCGTGCTGCGGCGTCGCATGCGGAGGTGAGTCCGTAACATAACTTGCCCCATTATCTATCTTTTTAGGGTGTGTGGGTGCATGGGGGGGGGAAGAATAACTGCACTGCGCCTTGTCAAACGAGCGCACTGCCGCGTTAGCGCGAGGCCGAGCCGGGGGGAGGGGGGAGGGGTGGTCGGGAACCCTCCTCCCCCATCCCGATGAGGCCGAGCCAGGAACGAGATGTAGCAGGTGACGACGCAGCGTGCCGTGGCTTCGCATGCAAAGGCGAGTTCGTAATATGACTTGCCCCATTATCTATCCTTTTAGGGGAAAAACCAGCACCGCACCGAGGGGCATAGTTGTACTGACACATCTTCCTTGTATGGACTTGCCCCAATTATCTATCTTTAGGGGGTGTGTGGGTGCGTGTGTGTGTGTGGGGGGGGACAGAATAACCGCACTGCCCCTCAGTGCATAGTTGTACTGACACATCTTCCTTGTATGGACTTGCCCCCATTATCTATTTTAGGGGGTGTGGGTGCATGGGGGGGACAGAATAACCGCACTGCGCCTGTCAAACGAGCACACTGCCACGTTAGCGCGAGGCCGAGCCGGGTGTGACGCCCCCGATTTGACCATACACTAATCATACACGCAAAATGTGTACGATCAAGATCAAGGACTCACGGGAAGATATCACAACATAACTCTAGACACAAATTAAAATAATACAAGCTTTATATTACAATCCAGGGGCCTCAAGGGCTCGAATACATAAGCTCGAATACACAAGAGTCAGCGGAAGCATCAATATGTGAGTACATACATAAGTTAAACAAGTTTGCCTTAAGAAGGCTAGCACAAAAACAACAACGATCGAAAAGGCAAGGCCTCCTGCCTGGGAGCTTCCTAACTACTCCAAGTCGTTAGTGGCCGTCACGTAGTAGTAGGCACCCTCGGGGTAGCAGTAGTCTTCAGTGGTGTCGTCTGGCTCCTGAGATCCGTCATTTGGTCGCAACAATCGGGTATGGGGGGAAAGGGGTAGCAAAGCAGCCGTTAGTACTCATCCAAAGTACTCGCAAGACTTACATTAGATCCAAACTAAGTATGCATATGTATCAAAGGAAATGGGCTGTATCTGTGGACTAAACTGCAGAATGCCAGAATAGGGGGAAAGGGGTAGCAAAGCAGCCGTTAGTACTCATCCAAAGTACTCGCAAGACTTACATTAGATCCAAACTAAGTATGCATATGTATCAAAGGAAATGGGCTGTATCTGTGGACTAAACTGCAGAATGCCAGAATAGAGGAAAGGCTTAGTCCTATCGATGACTAGCATCTTCTGGAAACCACCATCTTGCAGCAACAGGAGGGAGTAGAGTAGCATAAAGTAAAGTAGCAGTAGTGTTATCAACCTCGGCCAGAGATCCTTTCTCGACTCCCAGCGAGAAAGCAATCCCAGAGCCATACTATCCATTCATCATAACCATGTCTCATATCCATTTCTCATCTCAAGTATCCAGTTCTAGTTGTACCGATCGGGATACAACTCCAAGTGTCCGTTACCGTAGGACATGCTATCGATAGATTTTTTCTTCCCTGCAGGGGTGCAGCAACTTACCCACCATGCTCGATTAACTTCGGCCGGACACACTTTACTGGGTCATGCCCAGCCTCGGCCAAACAATACGCCACAACCCGACCTAGGCTTAATAGAGAGGTCAACACGCTGGACTAGACCTATGCCCCCAGGGGTCATGGGCCATCTCCCTGGGAAGTCCTGCACGTTGCGTACGTGGCCGGTGAGCAGACCTAGCTACCTCCTTCAAAAAGGCAGGTGCTTACCAGTCCAACCCGGCACGCGTTGCCCAGTTGCTGACGTCTAATAAGCTTCGGCTGATGCATACGACGCAAAACGCCCATACTATGCCCACGTGATGGTTAGTGCTATCAGGCCAGAGGCCCCTCGGATAAAATATCCAAATCGTAGTGGATTAGGAGCATGCGGCAACAAGTAAACACTCACGAAAGATGTGACCCCATTGCCCTGTCTCGAGTACTTGCGGCAAGGGCTAAGAATGCCCAGCCACACCTCGTAAGTATCTCGCGGGCACTTTCTAGGTCAACCCGACTCCATATAACTCGCTATTAAGCTCGCGCGGGTACCCCTCAGGGCCGACCCGTCTTCAGTAACATGGCTTAGTGTAAAGTCATAGTAACCATAGTAACTGTGTGTCTAACACCAAGGGGAAAACCTGAGGAATCACCCCCGGTGAATTCCACTCGATGTTATCATCAAGGTGAACGTAAGAGGATCCACCCTCGAGGTTCACACTTGAGGGGTTGCACGACAGAGCCGTAACGAAAGTGGTTAAGGAGGAAATCACCCTCGATGACCACGACCGGATAGCTACACTATAGAGATCTCATCAGGAGTGATGTATGAGGTTCCACCCTCGGCACTCGATGGTAACTCTATAGAGTCGAGCAACAAAAGGGGAAAGTGATGTGCAGTGTCGGGGCCTGGACGTCGATCATGTTGATCGGGTCATCAAACATAAAGCGGGGCAACTGGGATAAGGTGGGGGGAGTCACTGATGGATCTCTAACCAACCTATACTAAGCAGTGTAGGATAAGCAGGTAAGGTAACAATAAGAAGGTAACAAAAACAGGGTATGCATTAGAGTAGGATTATACAGAAAGCAGTAGCAGTTCTAATGCAAGCATGAGAGGGAAATAAATGGGCGATATCGGAATGCTCAAGGGGGGTTTGCTTGCCTGGTTGCTGTGGCAAGGAGGGGTCGTCGTCGACGTAGTCGATCACAGGGGCTTCATCAGTCTCGGGGTCTACCGGAGAGAAGAGGGGGAAGAAACAGTAAATACAGAGCAAATAATGCATCACAAGGCATAACATGGCAATAAGATGTGCCGGGTGTGACCTAACGTATGGATACACGATATAGGTGAAGGGGGAATTCATCCGGGAATGTTTTCCCGGTTCCGGACCTGTGTCAGACAGATGACCGGAGGGGGAATGTTCCATGTTCAGATAGTTAGAGGCATCTGACATGTATGTGGGTAGCGTATTCAGGTTCGTCTCGTCGTTCTGAGCAGCTTTCATATATAAATTATTTGCATCCGAGCTATGGTCTAAAAGATATGATTTTCTAAAGTTTTATTAATTTCCTGAATTTATTTATTTAAATCCAACATTATCCAGAACAGTGGACAATGATGCAAGCATGACATCAGTGTGATGTCAGCAGGTCAACTGGTTGGTTGACCAGTCAAACCAGACAAGTGGGTCCATTGGGACCCACATGTCAGTGACAGTGCTAACTAACAGAGTTATGTTAACCTAACTAACCTAATTAGTGAGAGGGGCCCAGTAGTCAGTGAGAGATTAGGGTTTTAATTAACTGAACTATATAATTAACTAATTATTCTTTTATTTTTTTGGTTATTGAGGTGGGGCCCATAGGTCTGTGGGATAGGGGTGTCCCAGTCAGCAGTTGACTTAGTCAACTGGTCAACAGGGCCCTCGGGCCCACCAGTCAGTGGCACGGGGCGATGCCACGTGGGTGCCAGCTCGTTACCGGCTGGAGAGGCGTCAGAGCTAACTCCGGCAACCAATCCAACGGCGGAGCGATCGGGAGAGCTGCGGGATTCGTCCACACGGCACCATTTTGGGCGCGGCCGGGCTCGTTCGAACGGCAAGATGACGGCGGAGCGATCTGGGACAGTGGCGGAGGCTGCGATGGCCGGAGCTGAGCGCATCGAGCTCATCGGCGGCGAGGTTCTTCGGGCGAGGTACGGGAACGGGGCTACGAGGCGCAAAGTGAGCTGCGCGAAGTGCCTACGGTGCCTACTCGACGCGAGAAGTGGAATGGTGGCACGCACGGGACCAAAAGGTCACTGTGGCCACACCGGCGACGAGGCCAGGCGGCGGCGCGTTCGGGTGAGCGTGGAACGGCCGCTACAGGTGATCAGAGGAGGCAGGGGAGGGCGCATCCAGCGCAGAGGCTCGCCGGGGGAGGGTGGGGTCTGGGCAGAGGGCTCGGGGAGGACCGATGGCGTAGATCAAGGACGAGGACGATGCGATGGCCGAGCCAGAGAAGAAGAAGAATGCGGCGACGCGAGGGGATCCGGGGCTCGATCCAGCGGTGCAGTGGAAGCAGAGGACCACGGCGGATCTGTTGGACTTGCCGGGGTGACGAACGGACAATGGTGGCCACGGCTATGGCGATCGACGGCGATGGGGGCGCTCGGGCATCTCGAACAGAGGCGAGGAAGGAGATGAGAGGGGAATTGTGGGCTTGCTAGGGTTCGGGGAAGAGAGCGAGGCGCGCGAGCGAGTTGTTAAGGGCGTCGGGGAACCGTGGGGTTGGCGACACGATGACGAACGCCGGTCGGATGCGCGCGCGCACCGACGCGTGCGCGAGGAGGGAGACATGCGCTAGGTGGGCTGGGCCGGGGACTGTAGTAGTAGGCTTAAGTGCCAAGTAGTTCTTTAGGCCTTTTTCATTTTTCCTTTTTCTGTTTCTTTTCTTTTGCGTTTTTTGAATTTTAGCTAATGTTTTCTATTAATTTGTAAAACTAAAAGAGTTTTGTTAGAAAGGAGACTTGCCAAATAAATCAAGCACATTATTTCCACGAGTCACAAAATGTTCGAGGCCAAAATGAGTTGTCTAACCATTTCTAGAAATTGGAAAGGCCAATTTTTTATGTTGGCAGACCACTAAATAAATTTCCAGGGGCACTTTGGAATCCCAAAAGAGGTTGGTTCCAACATGATAAATAACCAGAAATATTTGCCATACTTTGAACATTTTAGTTTTCATGTTTGGCAAATTTGAATTTTTCATTTTAAATTGGATTTGAATTTGAATGGTGATTTGGATCAAGTGAAGATTAGCAACAGTAACAAGATGACATGGCACCATTAACAGGTGATTACTGTAGCATGACACTAGGGGTGTTACACCGGGGGGGAGGGACCCCCTCCCCCATCCCTGCGAGGCTGAGCTAGGAACGAGCCATAGCAGGCGAGTCCGTAACATGACTTGCCCCATTATCTACCTTTTTAGGGTGTGTGGGTGCGTGGGGGGGAACAGAATAACCGCACTGCGCCTGTCAAAGAAGCGCACTACCGCGTTAGTGCGAGGCCGAGCAGGGGGGAGAGGGAGGGACCCTCCCTCCCCCATCCCGGCGAGACTGAGACAGGAACAAGCTGTAGCAGGCGACGACACGGCATGCCACGGTGTCGCATGCGGAGGCGAGTCTCTAACATGACTTGCCCCATTATCTATCTTTTTAGGGGAAAACCAACACCGCACCGAGGGGCATAGTTGTACTGACACATCTTCCTTGTATGGACTTGCCCCCATTATCTATATTTTTAGGGGGGAAACCAGCACCGCACCGAGGTGCATAGTTGTACTAACACATCTTCCTTGTATGGACTTGCCCCCATTATCTATCTTAGGGGGTGTGGGTGCATGGGGGGGACAGAATAACCGCACTACGCCTGTCAAATGAGCACACTGCCTCGTTAGCGCGAGGCCAAGCCAAGGGGGAGGTACCCCCCATCCCGGCGAGGCCGGGCGACCACACGCTGTGCCGTGGCTTCCCATGCGGAGGTGAGTCCGTAACATGACTTACCCAATTATCTATCTTTTTAGGGTGTGTTGGTGCGTGGGCGGGGGGACAAAATAACCGCACTGCGCCCGTCAAATGATCGCACTGCCGCGTTAGTGATAATGGCTAAGGTGTCCCGATGTTTCGATGAGATGGTGGCTATCGTTTTCTGTGGGAGTCGACCTTGACGATCCGACTACGAACGTGCGAGACGTCGCGCCTTAGCAATCGCTAAACCAACTTCCGAGGGTTATTGACCACGCCGGAGCACGATCAACCTGACCACGAGGGTCTGTTTCCTACGAGCAAACGAAGAACAAGCAAGAAACTGAGATTGCAATCGGGATATTGCGAATATAAGATGAAAACTTTATTGATCAAGGTGGGGTTCTGTGACGTCTTGGTCTGGTCGTTGGACACAAACGAAGTACGCGAAGTTGCAGCTATGGCCAACTTTTAATCTAAACAAAACCCAAAGTCTAAACGACACCCTAAGGGCTGTATATATGGAGGAAGAGGGGGGAATTTCGTGGCCCTTGAGGGTGGGGTCCGAAACCAACCCTAACTCTTGTTTCCCCACACATACGGACTCTAAAAATAGCCTATACTTAAGTATTTCGAAATTACATGGGCCTGGCCCATTAATAAGGTGACGCAGCACCTAGAATAGCCTATGGACGAATATTATGAAGTGGCATCTTGTATATTTCGTCCAAGGCTTCATGCACTCCTTATGGCGGCTTCAAAGTCCTGAAATCATCACTTGTAACTCCGTTCTTGATCCCCTTGCGCATGCCATCAACTCCATGCGTGTTCTTGCTCCAATGTTCATCCTTCTCCAAGTTAGGCCCTTCATTTGTAAGCAAAACAAATGTATCCAATTTAGGCAGCATCATAATCTCATGAACATTAGAATCATTACCAAGAAACGAAAGTACCTGGTAATTTAATTGGCGTGCGCGAGCTCTAGTAATTGGTCCAGTATAGGTAACAGTAGGGGCTGTGGGTGTAACAATGGTATTGATGTCCTCATCAGTTGGCACGAGGCCGAGCTCCCTCCCCCATCCCGGCGAGGCCGAGCCAGGAACAAGCTGTAGCAGGCGACGATGCGGCGTGCCATGGCGTCGCATGCGGAGGCGAGTCCGTAACATGACTTGCCCAATTATCTATCTTTTTAGGGGAAAACCAGCACCGCACCGAGGGGCATAGTTGTACTGACACATCTTCCTTGTATGGACTTGCCCCCATTATCTATATTTTTAGGGGGAAAACCAGCACCGCACCGAGGGGCATAGTTGTACTGACCATCTTATTTGTTGTATTGATCGATGAACACACGTCGTTGGTAAGAAGCTGTTTTTGTCATACACTAAGGTTGAACTGTAACATAACTTGCGTCATTTGGTATCTTTGTTAGGTGTCTGCAGCGTCATATGTGTACACGAGTGTGAGGATGCAAGTCCTTTACATGAATTTGTGATTCAAAGCGTACCACCATTTTTTTGTACTTTTCATTATTTTTTTGAGAAATATTGTACTTAATTTTGTATAGTCTATGTAAGGTATTTCAATTGTACTTTTTTGATATTTTTTATTGTACTCTTAATAGGTCTTATTTGTACTTTAGCCGTTCGTTTTCTCCCTCTATATTAATTTTTTTGTTATTGTATTTAATTTTTCCTATTATTTTTAGTAACTACCCTGAGATAGTGGGCTTTGCCACGATCGTGGGCTTTTGCCGTCGGTTTTCTCCCACTCACCCTTTAACCTCCGCTCCCCCATGCCCCTCCCCTCCACAAATTGCTTCCTTCTTCGTTCCCCTCCTCTCCTCTTCTCACATAGAAGCTGCTTCTCCTGTTTCGCCGTGGGAGCGTCGACCGGCAGGTTGAACTCCAGGGGGAAGGTCCGTGTGCGCTGTTGGTTCCTTTGCCCTGCCCTCGACCCCCTTACATCCCCTTCTGTATAGATGTTTCCTATATTTGTAAGTTGTTGCTCTCGTGCTATCTCAGGCTGGATTCACTAGGATTCGTTTGCTCTTGAACGAGCGGCTCGCGTGTCTGATACTGGATTCACTGGTGGAGTTTCTGTTTGGTGGTAAGAGTTTTGCTTTGTTTGGCGTCCTTCGTTTCTAAAATAGTTAAGAACCCTAACTTTTGGTCATGTGTTTTGTAGTTCTGGTTCGACAGATTTTATATCTATAGATCTCAATGGGTACATCATCCAGTCCAGACAAGTAGAATGCAGGTAATTCATTGTGCTGAAACCTTTTTTGTGTGTTTTCTGCTGATGATGTTTTATCAGATCTGGTGCTTAATAGGTTTTTAGTTGTATAGGTGTTGTCTTATGGACATTACAAGTTGTATGGATTTTGATAGTTGTTAATTTTTGCCCTGGAATGTGTGATATGTCTAGTTTTTACGTCACTGTAATCTGCACACAGGTTGGAGTACTGATTACCATGTGTAGTTTGAACTATTGTACTGGCATCTGAATAGTTTGTAGCAGTCTGAGAAGAACTATTATGATGTTGAAAGAGCTGACATTTTGAAGTTCGGTGTACGTGTGGTGGGGTTATATTATTTTATTGGTTGCACTTGTAGTGTTCATATAGTTGAACTGATTGCTTATTCATGTACTTTTTTTTACTTTTTTGCTGATTATGATGTTGTTGCAGATCTTGGAGTGCCGGTGCCTCCTGATTCTGACAAATCAGAACGCTTTCAAGATCTTGTGCATGTTATTTTTGAGATACCAAATCCTCTAGAAGAACTTGCGAGTGTTGCTGGTGTTTCCCTTATATTTGCTCTTTTTCTAACAGCCTTGCATACATAAATGTGTTTCGTTACATCAGTTGTTCCTTTTATTTGTGTCTGATGCTATGCGCCTTATTTTACTTGTCTCAGCAATGTTAATTGTGTTTTAATTTTATATGTGTGTGCTTATGTTATTGGTTTATGCAGTTAATGATAGACATGCTGCTGCTGAGGACATTGCTGATGTTGTGAAAGATGTTAATGATGGAATTTATTCTCTTAATTTTGGTGATGGTGATGGGAGCTTGCAGTTGTCTATTACTCAGTCATAGAGTGTTGATGGCACTGAGCCTGTTACTCAGGCTGAGGATGTTCGTATGCAGTTACAACTGGAGGACGAAAGGAAAAGATAGAAGAAGTGTGATTTCCAGAGGAGAAAGGAGTTGGAACAACGTCAAAAGGCTGCTTGCGTGCAATGAAGCGCTGAGGATGTTGCTCAAGCTGCTAAAGGTGGAGGTGATGAAAGTGGTGATGCGACCTTTGCAACTGTTGATGATGGGTCTCATGGAACTGACATGCATGTCAAGACAAACCTGTTACAGACTCGCTTGACGCAAGTGTTTCCTCGTGATGCAGTTAAGGAAAAGAAAGTTGTTTGAAGAGGAAGATGGCAGATCCAAATCCCAATGGCACATAGAGGCGTAGCCCACATGTGAAAGATGGTTCCCAACCTGGTAATAGCAAAGCTGATGGAGATAGTGTTGCTATGAAGATTGGTCCAAGCACACTTGGTGGCTCCCCTGTTCGCCGGAGTCCACGAGTTTTGTCAAATAAAAAGCCTTCTTCGTCTCCTCTTCCGAAGCGCTCTTTGTTGAAGGAAAATAAGAAGCGTAAAGTTGCTCATGTGAAGGTGAACAAAGGTGTGAAGAAGCATGCTCGTGTCGAAGCTGAAAATCCTGCATTTGAAGGAGATGATATTGAAATTAATTTGAAGATGAATTTGCAGTGGTACGTGTTTGTACTGTATGTGACTTACTAGTTGTACTTGCAATGCTTTAATTGTGTATGGGTTGGTATGCTGGCCAGCTGAGGCCTGGTCATTGTTTGCATCAATTGAGGGTAGTACTGATGTTGTTTTAATAGTTGTACTTGTGCAATCTTTTTTTCCCTTGTCGGCTTCATATGTTTGTTTTGTTATTTATATTCATTGAATTAAGCTGTGCCTTCTTTATTTCCATTTACAACCTGTTAGCGTTAGGAGTTCGGTCAAGCCGGTGAGAGGCAATGACAGAAAAGTTGGTTTGGATGAAGGTGACTCACAACGATTGAATTTAACTGTGCAATGTTCGTTGAGAGAGATTGATGTTTGCGCTCGTTTGCTTGAGAGTTGCCATGTGGCTAGGGTTCATGTAGCTGGTTTTGGTTCTATCTTCCAATGGAAGGTGAAGTGTAACATTTCTCACCCTCTGATGGGAGTTTTGTACCAGAAGATAGATCCTGATACAATGACTCTTGACATGGGTGAGGCGAATAAGAAGCTTCGCATCACTCGCGATGGTATACAACAACTATTTGGGTTCCCTCGTGGTGGTCGTTTTGCAGCAAGGCCGTCCGAGGATAGATATGATGACGCTCTGATGAAGTTAAGATCGGAGCTTGACATTAGCAGGAACAGAGATATCAAAATGAAGGATTTGAGGGATAACCTCAAGGTGCTTGTGAAGGATCCTAGCAAAGATGACCTTACCCTAAAATTGTTCTTCATTATTGTGTTTATGAAAGTTGTGTTGCCTGGTGCCGCCCCTCGTGTTTCCAGAGAGGCAACAATGTTTGAGGATCTCGTCACTGAAGACATGGCTAATATGGGTTATTGCCAGCTGATGGTTGATGAGCATAGAAGGGCTATTGTCAGGTACCCAGATGGTGTTACCCTTGGGAAGGCAATCACAGGCTGTGCTATAGGGACTCTACTAATGTAATTTGGCTGCCTTATCCGTGGCAAGATTCCAGATATTGACATGCGAGTCCCCTACATATGTTTCATGGATCAGGACAAGCTTTCCGATCTAGTTAATGCAGATTTGATAAGAAAAGGCAACGCGTATCCAAGGACTTGGGTGTTTGGGAAGCTTCTGGTGATTTTTATTTCCCTCATGTCTTGCTGACCTTTTTTTAGGTATAGCTATTTTTGCTGGAGTGAACATGTGTACTGCAGAGTTACCTGTTTAGATTTTGTCAGTTCTTAAGCTTTGTGAGGTTTAGGTATGATTTTTAGTACTATTGTGTCATGTGTGGTTGAACTGAATCTCTTGTTCAACTGACCTGTTTGTAAATACTAACAAATTGGCACTAATAGTGAAAGATCGTTAGTACCGTGGATTTAAATTTGTTAATATAATGTTTTATTTTTCCCTATGTGTTGCATTGATTAATGAACTCTTTTTCCCTTGTTCGTAGTGGAAAACTCATGAGGAAGTTGTCTTTTTCCAGGTGTATAAACAGCCAGTCTTGGACATGCCGTCTCAGGTTCCCAAGATTTCATCTCTGCACGATGAGTTGAGAGATGGCCGTAGTGTTCAGGGTGCTAGTTATGTTCCCCTGGCCCTAGTAAGGCTAGTACATCATAGAGGCAGGGTTTTGGTATTGATGTAGCCGTTTCTGCGTTGGAGCGCGCTGAGCATATTTTTATCAATGTGCATTCTGAGCTGGAAAAGGTCCCAACTACAATTGAGCGTCTGAGCTGTATCAATGGTATTGTCTCTGGCAGTCACGAATTTAATGCTGAGGAAGTAGCAGACTATATTGAGATGGAGAGAATTTTAATTAGTAATATGCGTGATGGTGCTTCTCAACTAATTCATAGCTCTGTTCGTCTGTTGAACAACATGAATCATTTCAAAACTATGCAATACTCTCGCTGCAAGCCATATGAAGAAAGTGCCAATGTTGCTATCAGACAAATTGAGCATGATGAGGCTGCTGCCACTGCCAGCAGGGCTGGTGATGATACTGAGGCTAATGTTTCTGACCACCATACGAATGATATTGGTTTGGAGTCCCTTATTGTCGAGGTGAGTCAATCCTTGATGTTTGCATTTTTTACTATGTTGTTCTGCTGTCAGTATTGTAGTTGAACTTTCTCATGTTTATCTGTTTATTATTGTTTTTCATGCAGGAGACCGGTCATGATGTTGAGGCTGCTGTTAACTGTGGAGTTAATGATCCATCTACTGATAAGAGCAAGGTTATTTTTATTTTTTATTGTGTGTATATATATTCTTGAATTTTCATGCGCACCACTGTGCCTTACATGTTCATTTTTCTATCCCACACCATTAAGAATTACTAGGTGATATCTACCTTTTGTTAGTGTAGTTTAACTCTTTGTGTGTTGTTGCTAATACTAGCATTGTTTTTTGCTTCATTACTATGAATCAGGTTCCTGTTGTTGGTGATGAGCCTTGTTCGAACATCAGTGATATTCCTTTGAATGTTAGCAGTAGCAAGATCTGTGATGTTGCTGTGGATGCTGCTAAGGTTTGTTTTTCTGTGCTTGCATTAATTTTATATGCGATTTTTGCCGCTGTTTCTTTGTAGCTGTGAAAGTTAGCCTGTACACCTCTTGCTGGCTTTATTGATTGTTAGTTTAGCTCATTTCCTTCACTTTCTGAATTTTTATTTTTCCAGATGACTGATGTTGAGTGCGAGGCTGCCTTTACTGTTGGAGATGATGCTTGTGGTGTTCCATTGAGCAGTGAGCGTGATGTTGGTAGCAACGTTGTTGATGAGGATGTTGGTGCTACCAACATACTTGATGCCAACTCGTCTGGTGTTGGTATTGCTGAGAATGATAATCTTTCTGATTCTGAAGATTTGCCGTTGGAAAATTTCCCGCCTGGAGGGCTTGATTATGGTGATGCATTGCAAGATGCCGACATGTCTAGCGTGGAGGAGGTGCCATTTGAGGATGATGATTTAATTATGTCGATTTCTTCTAGCCCCTTGACGCAGGAGGTGCTCCTGTCATCCCGGGATTTTCTTTCTCCAGACCCTAAAAGCGCAGCCATATTGTTGTCCTCACAGGATCTTCCGTCGTCAAAGCCTAAAACTGCAAGCATATTGCTGTCTTCACAGGAACTCCCATCGTCAAACACTGAAAGTGCAGGTAAGGACTTATAAAGGAGGCACACCTCTCATTTATGGCATGGTGGCAATGTTATCTTGTAGTGCTTGAACTTATATTTTTTTTCTTTTAAAGCACAAGGTGCTAACGTTGCTAAGGTTGATTCGTTTTTCTTCGTCGTTACGAGGTTGCGCACGAACCATTGGAAATGGTTAGTATTCGATTTTGCACGGTTCAGTTTTGTCTCCTTTTCTTTTTCTCTCATATGAATTATTGTCGTCACCGCGGTAGTTTTAATTGCTCCCATCTTTGTGTTTTTCCCTAGTGAAAAGCTGATGTTTCAAAATAGCGAATACGATGCCAGTGTTGGTTCTGTTGCTAAAGCGTTTGTCCCCACTGGCATGCTCAACTCAGACAATGCTGATGTTGTTTTATATTCTCTACGTGAGAAGTACCGAGATACTGACAAGTTGCTTGTTCCGAGATGGGTCATGGTCAATTTTTTTGCTTTGTACATAGGATGATAAGTTATTTGGCTATTTTCTAATTGTTGTTGTTCTTTTTGTACAGCACACCAAGATCCGTGATGGAAATCTTGATGCCAATGTGCGGCAGTGGTTCACAAGATCAGGGGCTGATGGTTACGACCATGTACGTGACTCATGCTGATGTTTTATGCTTTTCCTGTGTATTGATGAAATATGCATGCTCTTATCTAAACTTATTGTACTGATGAACTAGAACTGTCATGTTTCTTTTGCAAGTAATAAAGGTGGGAATGAACTTTAGTAGCATGTTGTTTTTTCCTGTGCTTAGGAATGATGCGTGCTCTTATTTTAAGCTGAACTTTTTGTAGCAAGAAAGTCGAACTGGTGTGTTTCTTGTAAGTTTGGACAGTGTGTATAAACTTCAATGCCTCTTTTTTTGTACCGAGTTGTTTACTCAATTAGAACTTATGATTATCTGATCTCTCTGGACTTCTCAATTTCAATTTTGTCACTTTTATTTATTGTTTTGGAGGCTTACTATTATTGTGTCATTATAATTATAGTTCTTAAATTCATTTTTCCTCTGCGATTTTTTGTCAGCTTCTTTTCCCTACTTTTGATCCGCCATCATTTGCAGCTACCATGAAGCCTACTGAAGAATCTGGGCATTGGTGCTTGGTTGTTCTGAATTTGAGGTTTCGTCATTTTGAGTGTCTCGGTTCACTCTGCGATGAAACCTGGAGTGATGCAGCTAGATTCTTAAGGACTATGGCAGATAATATAAAGAAGCTTTGGAGGGAGTCCAACGTAGACAGGGCGAAACCGTTCTCATCGGTGCATATTGATGGTTTCTCTTGCGAGTTTGTGCGTGTGCCACAGCAGCAAAACACGTGAGTATCCGTTTTAATGATTTTTTATTAGTTGCTTTTGTTGCTGGAATGCATGGTTTTCCAATTTTCTGGCTGTATTCCTGTATTTCGAATTTGTAATGTACCCTTTTGTTTTTTCTTTTGTTAACATGCATGATTGTGGCTTCTTTATGCTACAAAACTGCAGGACGTATCACTTCCGTGAGGACGGTGTGATTGAAATGTTGAATTAAAGCCACGATGACATTCTTCACATTAGAAAGACTTTGATGTATACCTGTGCGACTGGCGATGTGTTCGATGTTGAATTCTGGGGTTTGTTTGGCATCGAACGCTGTACATATGCATGACCTTTTGTATTTGTTTCCAGCTTGTACTTCTTTACTAATATTGTCATGAATTCTATATTTGAGCTTACCCTTTTTGCGCTCCTTCTTTTTTATTTGTAGGTGAGTGGCTGGATCTTGGTGAGCATGACTACATGATCTTTGGCAGCCTGTTCTTGGAGCTCGAGCGTGTAGCTATTGATTTGAGCCAGGGGCGTTCTCCTGCAAAGACAAGATCTGGTGTTATGAAGGGGCGGTTGGGAGCTATGAAAGGTTCTACGGCTGCTTGTGCAGAGGGCCCCTCTACAGCCAAGAATCCCATTGTGCAATTGATAGACAGTGATGATGATGCGTTTCACAAGATTGCTGGCATGGGAGGAGTCACCAGGAGTGCTGCTGCCAAGGGTGTAGCTCCCCTTGCTGGAATAGTGGGCCATAGAGCTGGTATTGCTAGGAAGGATCCTGCTTTGAAGTCTTCCAATGTTACAAGCATGAAGCGTGCACCCAAAGCTCCTATAAAGTTTTGCTCCCCTATGCAGTAGCTTCACCCTCATAAATTCCTTCACCCGGACAAGGCTCGCAAGCTGTATAATCTGTTGCTTAGTGACGAAGGATGTGAGAAGTATGCCGAGTGAGTATATCTCATGATGTTTCCTCTTCTTTTCTTCTGTTGTTTCTAACTGCTAGATAAATATGACCTGAACTGCTCATTTTTATATAACTTGAACTGTTATGAATGCCTTATCTTGCTTCCCCTGCTTTTTGTTCTTGTGTGTGCTGCAGGACTGCGTTCTCAATGATACCTCAGCCCGATGATAACGTAACTACCTTCACTGGCAAACACATATGGGAAGTTTTTGCACCTGGAAAACTAATGGAGGGTGATGTAATGGACTTGCTCACTGATGATTGGAAGCGAGATCCCAAGAGAAATGTTGATTTCGCATCTGGAAAAAGGATCTTGCCAAGTCCATATTTCATCACGGTAATGAATCAGATCGTTTGTTTCTGTGAAACAAGACTGCTTATTGTTTTACGAGTTCTAAAAATACTTTCCTTGTCGATCCTTTTCCCCTGTCTATTTCTTTTTGGATTTTCGTTGGTTGTGCTTGACTGTTCGTTTTACGGTGATGAAGATAAAGAGTTTAATGTGGAGAGGGCAGCGAGAGATTTCAAGAGCTATGTTAAAGATGGGGAAGACTTGCTCAATGCCGACCTTGTGAGATCTACTAGCTGATTTTTGGTTTTATTTGTTTGCTGTGATGCTAGTTTTTATTTTGAATATTTAATATCTCTTTTTTGGTCATTTGTTTTTAGGTCATGATGCCTCTATTCAAACCTATGGTTTTATCAAAGGATTTGAAAGTGTCGCACTTTTCCTTATATGTCATGAATCGGTACCGAAGTACCGTTGACATCCTTGACCCTTTACCTTATGGGAAGAACCATCGTCCTTCAAATAACACCTATCATAAAGACTATGAGAAGATTGTGAGTGGCATTTATTATCTGTACTAGATTAATTTTTCCGCCTCTTGTTTCTGCTTTTCTGAGACCTAAAATGTGTGGTTTCTTTTATTTTTTTACAAATCTCTAGATTGGTGATGCGACCGTTGATAGAAAAACAATGGCGCAAATAATTATCCCAATCTTTCACGGTACGGTGTCTCCCGAAATGATGTGGTGCTCGCGATCTTGTAGATGCAATCACCATAGAAACAACACGCACACCCAACAAGAGGAAGTACGTGGACGATCTTTAGAAAGATCAGCAACAAATTAGAGCTAGAAGCCTCTAATATGCTAGCCTGAATTCACAAAGTAATCAACTTCTCAACTGATATTAACTCGTACAGTAAGATACCCCGACTAGTTCATGTCTGTGACTAACCGCAAAATAAAATCCACCCCTTGCACGAGGCACAAACTCCCTTTTATATGGTGCATGCAGGCACACGATACAAGGGCTTAGCTTGACTCTATCGTGAGTTGGTTTCCAAACCGACCTAAACAAAAGGACTTTCTCTCTCCTATCTTTATTAATTAGGAATTAACTAATTTAAAAAAAATCCGGCAAGCTGATCGCAAGAATCCAAAACTAACATGTATCATTGACTTGACTTCGAATAACCAACACACGCACCTGTTGTACTCATCACGTATCAACATGGTGTTCTGAACTTCTTCTCAACATCATCTGTTGGTGCAATTCGAATTGAAGTTGCCCCATTAAATTTATTTGTCACCATCTCGCTGCCATGATAAAACTTGCTCACCTGAACTGCCTGGTGGGTGCTATAAACAACAACATGCTCTCTCCTTTTCTATCGCCGTGCGGGAACGACATATCTCTCCTTTATTCCTTGATGATTTGTTGTATTAACAGTATCATTTTCGAAGGCAGATGGGGTCACATCATCCTCCCTCCCTTGAAGTGAAACCATCCTCGGTTTCGATCTATACTTTGCGGATCTTTTCTTGAACACTTCGCTGCTGCACTTTATATCCTTTGCATCCTTAGGAAGAATTGCATAAAACTCACCCTTATGCATAAAAGTGAACTTATTTGTTTGTCCATGATGAAGAGCGTTAACATCATGCTGCCACGGATGCCCCAAAATAAGGTGACAAACATGCAGTGGAATAATGTCGCATTCCACCTTATCAACATAGCCATCAATAGAAAAAGGAACCTTCACCCTGTGAGTTACCTTCACTTTGCCAACATCATTTATCCACTTCATATAGTATGGTCTTGGGTGCTCCCATGTTGGTAACAAAAGAGACTCCACCACATCTTTGCTAATCATGTTGCTAGCACTGCCACCATCAATTATCAGTTTCCAGACTTCTCCCTTGATGGTACATGCAGTTTGAAAAATACTCCGCCGTTGTCCTTGTTCAACAATGGTCTTGTCATCTTGCTGGACCTTATGTGCTAGCAAACTCTCCATATCAGGATCATCTTGAGGATAACATAGTATGGTATCACCATGACCTCTTTTTATTCCATCCTCTAACTTAGGAATCTCATCAGATTCTGAAATACATTCCGCATCAACAAGTAGAACCCTTCATTGATTGGAACATTCATGCTTCATGTGTCCACGTCCTCCACACGTGTTCCAAATAATATTACGGTGATGCGATGACCTCGCACTAGATGAAACATGAGAACCTCCTTTGGCTCAGCCGCCACTTTGCTCTGTTCAATGCTTCCCGACTTATAAGGAGTCGATTTAGCACTAAACCCACCATCAATAGGAGAAGAACCACGTCGCCCACTGTTGTAAGTTGGACGAGTCTCTGAAGCATGCTTCTCCAATACCCAATGTTTAGCACGCTCTGCTTGATGAAGAAACTCATGAATATCATTATACTGCATTAAATCAACACGGTCATGAATCTTTTCTTCTAACCCCTCAAAGAAACGTACCATGGTCGCTTCCGCAGACTCACGCACAGTTGTACGGATCATCAAAACTTGCATCTCTTTGTAGTACTCATCAACTGATTTTGTACCTTGCACTAGACAACACAATCTACTATGAAGCTGGCGAGTGTAATAAGCAGGCACAAAACATTCCCTCATGATTCGCTTCATGTCAGTCCATGTCGCTGGTCGCTCGTGAGTACGGTTCTTATTATCCCACCATACAAGAGCATACTCTGTAAATTCCATGGGTGCAACACGAACCTTCTTCTCTTCGGAGTAGTTATGACCATCAAAAATTTGATTTACACGCATCTCCCACTCCAAATATTTATCTAGGTCAGCACAACGTCCCGAGAATTCAGGTATGGTTATCTTGATTCGACCAAAACCATCATCCTCGTGGACATCATTGCCGCCATAGTCACGGCGCCGCCCAGCATGGCGGTGAGCCCCAGCATCATGCCGTGGTCAGTGAGGTAAGCCTCCACGAGCATAGGAATCCTCAAAAAAATAACCATCATCGTTGTTGTCACGGTCACGACATTGTCGTGGTGAGCGGGACTTCCGGGGTGCCACATCTCTCACTGAAGGCGCTAAACTGCTGCGGTGAGCCGATTAAGACTCTCAGTCACAACCTGTAGACTATCAGTGCGCTGTCGGCCACTGACAGTCAAACGCTCGTTCAACCTGTCCTCGACGCCTACAATATTTGCAGACAATTCCTCAACCCTTGTCCCAAGCTTCTTGTTGGCCCCCTTGATCGCCATTAGATGGATACGCAAATCATCACTTATCTCCAGACCATCCGGAAGCTCATCCACCTCCTCATGACCAGATTTGTCATGCCGCGAGTTCACCATCTTTCAAACAGTTGAGTCAAATAGCAAGAAAAAAATTGTACCATAATCAACCTTGCTTTGAATACCACTTGATGCGACTGTTGACAGAAAAACAATGGCGCGAATAATTATCCCAATCTTTCACGGTACGGTGTCTCCTGAAATGATGTGGTGCCCGCGATCTTGTAGATGCAATCACCATAGAAACAACACGCACACCCAACAAGAGGAAGTACGTGGACGATCTTTAGAAAGATCAACAACAAATTAGAGCTAGATGCCTCCAATCTGCTAGACTAAATTCACAAAGTAATCAACTTCGCAACTGATATTAACTCGTACGGGAAGATACCGCGACATGTTCATGTTTGTGACTAACCGCAAAATAAAATCCACCCCTTACACGAGGCACAACCTCCCTTTTATATGGTGCACACAGGCACACGATATAAGGGCTTAGCCCGACTCTATCATGAGTTGGTTTCCAAACCGACTTAAACAAAAGGACTTTCTCTCTTCTATCTCTACTAATTAGGAATTAACTAATTTAAAAAAATCCGGCAAGCTGATCGCAAGAATCCAAAACTAACATGTATCATTGACTTGACTTCGAATAACCAATGCATGCACCTGTTGTACTCATCACGTATCAGCACGATGTTCTAAACTTCGGCTCAACATCATCTGTTGGTGCAGTTCGGATTGAAGTTGCCCCATTAAATTTATTTGTCACCATCTGGCTGACATGATAAAACTTGCTCGCCTGAACTGCCTGGTGGGTGCTATAAACAACAACATGCTCTCTCCTTTTATGACGTTGTGTGGGCACGACATATCTCTCCTTTATTCCTTGATGATTTTTTGTATTAACAGTATCATTTGCGAAGGCACATGGGGTCTCATATTGGTCCAAGTAATGAGGGCTGTGTATGGTGATGCTCAGTATAATGCGAGCAAGCAGCCCAAATGGGAGGTTTTAGCAAAGAAACCAATGTTTGTCAAGGTTCCATTTCAAGGGCCAAATGAATGTGGCCATTATACTCTGAAGTATGCGGGAATGTATGATGGTGAAAAGATCATTGAGAACATTCAAAATAATGATGCGGGTTCTAGTTTAGTTTTCACTTTCTGTGTTTGGCTGATTGTCTATTCTTTTTTTATGTGTCATGATTTTTGATAATTTGTTTTATTGTTTGCCAGCCACATATTGTTGATTGGAATGCTGAGGATCTGTATACAGTTGTGTTCAACCGGAATAACCAGGTTATGGTGGTGGAGCTTCCCGAGGAGGTTCAGGCTTTGGCTCTTGGTGCATAGAAGAAATGGTTATCATTTGCGTAGTGAATGGGATACTTGTGTGATTTATGTCTTGAAAGCATTGTAGGCTTTGTATGTAGTGTTTGGATATCTTGTCAACTATGTAATAACCGGTATACTTTGTGATGTTTTTAAGTGTGGCACAACGTTTTACAAACTTTTTTCCATGATGAGAATGTGGTTGAACAACTATTTCACTTGTTTATGCTTTATCGCGAATTTGTTTTGGTTAAGTTCTATTTTTTCACTGAAGTCTTATACAATAGTTGAACTGAAACAATTTTTTTCAAGTGCATTATGAGTTGTTGCTGAAAAAGTGAGATTTATTTTATTTTCATCTGTCCCAACCTAAGTTCGACCTTTATAGTTGTTGTACCCTCTTTTCTTGTACTTATGGTATAGTTCTGTGAGTACCGAATTATAATTTCATACAACATAAGGCTTTTAAAATTTGGTGTCACAATAGTATTTGTGGATCTAGCGTGAGTGGAGTGACGCTTCCTTATTATGTAGAACTGATGTCATTTAATGTATTAGAACTGAAGTGTTTTTTGGGATTGAAATTATTTACGACGAAATTGCTACGTGATCTCTAGCCAGATTTTATTTAAATATAATAAATTTAGCAAAATTGGGAGCCAAATATTTGTTCGAACTTCTTGCATTTTAGTAGTTGAACTTCATAGTAAAAGTTAAAGCACTAGTTTAAATTAGCTACATTTAACAGATAGCCCTATTAAGTTCATAATTATTTTTGTAGCATATATAGTTGAACTTCAAAGTATCATTGTTTTTGTAGCATATTTTTAATCCTTTTATCTATGCTGAAGAGGTAAATTTATTTTATTTTTATATTTGAATTTAGAATTATTTTGCCTGCAAACATGTATTTGAATGTTTCTATATTCAGTTTTCAAACTTTTTTGTACTAGTTTATATTTTCTTTGCCACGCGCTCCGTTTTATTCAGCAGGCCTTATGGGGTGGGGTGAGAAGAGTTTGGAGAGGAGGGAGTAGCAATCGTATTGGGCCCTTTTTCAGCCCAAATGGCCCGTGCGCGGACTATGGACTGCTGGCTGTGCGTGCGCTCTGAGTTTAGTCCCACCTCGTTAGCTGAGGGGGCTCTCAACCGATTTATAAGCGTTGTCGTGCCTTGCCTGTCGAACTCCTATGTATACTGACCTGGGCGCTTATACACGACACTCGCTCTCTGTTCCATGACATGTGGGCCCTTGATGACTGGCCCACACAGTCTCGATTACTATGGATTTGCCAATGGTTCTGCCGTGGGCTCGAGTCCAAGTGTATCCTCCTGTGCGTGGCTGGCCTGTCCTTGGGCGGTCATCATTTTTTTGGTTGTTTGAAACTAGTACCTCACTGGTCAATGTGGACTGATGCTTATGTAGTTTGTTCTTGTGAATTTTTGTCCTTGGTTGAACTGTAATCTTTTTGATTGAGTCTTGGCCTTCTTTTTCAAGGCATTATTTGGTATCATCATAGTACTTACCGTATAAACTCAGTTGTACTGAGATTTCAATTGTACTAGCACTGTGATCATTTTATTTTGTGTTGTTTGAAACTAGTACCTTACTGGTCAATTTGGACTGGTGCTTCTGTCGTGGTTCTTGTGATTTTTCTCCTTGGTCGAACTGATATCTTTTTGATTTAGTTTTTGCCTTCTTCTTTCTAGGCTGTCGTTATTCTCAAGGCACTATTTGGTATCATCATAGCACTTGCCGTATAAACTAAGTTTTACTGAGATTTCAATTGTACTAGCACTATTATTCTTAGTGTGTCACTGTTTTAGGGAATGTGAACTGATGCTTCCCGTTCCTATTTATTTTTGTAGAATGGATGTACCGTGTGTTCAAGTGTACCAGTACTTTCACTCCTAGTATGCTAGTGACTATGTGATGTCTACTACGAAACATTATTCTTGTAGACACATGTTGGGCCTTCAAGCACAGAGTTTTGTAGGACAGTAGCAACTTTCCCTCAGGTGGATGACGTAAGGTTTATCAATCCGTGGGAGGTGTAGGATGAAGATGGTCTGTCTCAAACAACCCTGCAACCAAATAATAAAAAGTCTCTTGTGTCCCCAACACACCAAATACAATGGTAATTTTTATAGGTGCACTAGTTCGGCGAAGAGATGGTGATAAAAGTGTAATATTGATGGTAGAAGTATATTTTTATAATCTGAATAAATAAAAACTGCAAGGTAGCAAATAGTAAACGAGCACAAACACGGTATTGCAATGCTTGAAAATGAGGCCTATGGTTCGTACTTTCATGAGTGCAATCTCTCAACAGTGCTAATGTAATTGGATCATATAACCACCCCTCAAAGTGCGATGAAGAATCACTCCAAAGTTCCTATCTAGCGGAGAACATAAGAAGAAATCGTTTGTAGGGTACGAAACCACCTCAAAGCTATTATTTCCGATCGATCTATCCAAGAGTTCGTACTAAACTAACACCAAATAATTCCAGATTCATAATACTCAATCCAACACAAAGAACTTCAAAGAGTGCCCCAAGATTCCTACCGGAGAAAAAAAGACAAGAACGTGCATCAACCCCTATGCATAGATTACCCCAATGTCACCTCGGCAATCCACGAGTTGAGTGCCAAACCATATATCAAGTGAATCAAAATAATATCCCATTGTCACCATGAGTATTCATTTGCAAGACATATATCAAGTGCTCTCAAATTCATAAAAATTTTCAATCCGATAAAACGAAATCTCAAAGGGAAAACTCAATTCATCACAAGATAGAGAGGGGAAAACACCATATGGTCCGACTATATTAACAGAGCCTTCGCGATACATCAAGATCATGACATCTCAAGAGCACGAGAGAGAGAGAGATTAAACACATAGCTACTGGTACAAACACTCAGCCTCGAGGGTGGGCTACTCCCTCCTCATTGTGGTGGCCGCCAGGATGATGAGGATGGCCACCAGAGATGATATGGCCACCGAAGATGATTCCCCGCCTCTGGGCAGGCTGCCGGAATGGAGTCTAGATTAGTTTTCGGTGACTATAGAGGCCTGCAGTGGCGGAACTTCTGATCTAGGTTAACTCCGTGGGTTTCTGGAATTTTGGGGTATTTATAGGGTAAAGGGGAGGGGGGTGGGGGAGGCCACCGAGGTGGGCACAACCCACCTAGGCGCGCCTGGGCCCCCATGCATGCACTGGTGGTTTGTGCCCCCCTCGAGGCACCCCCAGGTGCTTCTCTGGCCCACCCTGGGTGTTCTGGTCCATAAAAAATCTCCAAAAAGTTTCACGGCGTTTGGACTCCATTTGATTTTGATTTCCTGCGATGTAAAAAACAAGAAAAAACAGCAACTGGCACTGGGCACTAGGTCAATAGTGCAGTCCCAAAAAATGATATAAAATTGCTATAAAATGATTGTAAAACATCCAAGAATGATAATATAACGACATGAATACTTCATAAATTATAGATACGTTAGAGACGTATCAGCATCCCCAAGCTTAATTCCTACTCGTCCTCGAGTATGTAAATGATAAAAGAAATAATTTATGAAGTGTCAATGCTAGCCAAGTGCACAAGTTTGATCAATGACAATTTCAATCACTTTTCCTAGCATCATAACAACAATTCTTTCTTATAGAACTTCTCATGTTATAGTAGCAACCCATTCACATGTTAAGGTTCAAACAATGAATTCTCTTGAAACTCAACAACCTATGTTCTCAGTCACCAAGCAATTGCAATTCAACTTATTCAACAGAGTTTAAGTAAGAGCTCCACATACTCAACCATCGTATAGTCTTCTAGTATTGCTAACACGCACCACATACACATGAGCAAAATGTTTCTACTAGACACATAGAAAGGTACAGGCTTATAGTTTTGCCTCCCAACGTATTCACCTCCAGGGTGATGTCAACAATAATAACTCATGCTACCCATATCCATCTGGATATATGTGCCTAGATCTTTCCTCACCACATGATGCTTGCCGAAAGAGAAAAATAAAAAGGAATAGAGAGAATAACTTTGACTCTTTGCATAAAAGTAAATACTAAAAAGTAAAACATAGGCCCTTCGCAGAGGGAAGCAGAGGTTGCCATGCGCTTATTTGTTTGTATGCTCAACCCCTTAGTGCAAAAGAATGTCACATTGTATTGCCCCTTATGATATCAAACTTCATTATGCAGTCTGTCGCTTTTATTCTTTGCCATCACAAGTTCGTACAACGCTCAATTTTCTCTTACACTAAATGATCTAACAATTTTAGAAGCAATTTTTATTGCCTTATTGCACCGATGACAACTTACTTGAAGGATCTTGCTCAATCCTTAGGTAGGTATGGTGGACTCTTGAAGATAAGATTTGGGTTTAAGGTTTTTTGGATGCACAAGTAGTATCTCTACTTGGTGTGGAATTTTTGGCTAGCAAAGATGGGGGGCAAGCACCACATGTTGAAGGATCTATGGCAATATAACTTCTGTGTGAATATGAACAAACATAAACCATTACATTGTCTTCCTTGTCCAACGTCAACAATTTTGGCATATAATATTTTGATGGGGGCTCACAATCACAAAAGATTTCCATGATAGTGTATTTATATGTGAAAGTTCTCTTCCTTATACTAATTATTCGTGAATGCTTGTATGACCAATATTGTGATTGTCAAGCCTCAAAAGATTTCACTTTGTAAACCCAATGTGAAGCTACCACTAGGCATGATATAATTTCATCTTCATGACATTCAATTTATTCAACAATTTACTCATAGGATATAAGTGAGGCACAAGAGTAAATGACAAGCTACTCCAAAAAGATATAAGTGAAGATCATGAGCATAATATTTATTTCTCTCAAATTAATTTAAGTGAAGCAAGAGAGAATTTCTTCAAAAATATTAAAGCACACCGTGCTCAAAAAGATATAAGTGAAGCACTAGAGCAATTCCATAGAAAAGAGCTTCGTTGACGGGATATGAATGTCGCTTACTTAGCCTCCCCGGCAACTATTTGAGGACTCTAATTTATTAAAAAAAACTTTCAGATCTAAGTATTTTATAAAACAGAAAGCAAAATGAAAATAAAATGACATTATAAGAATAGCACAACTCATGTGAAGAAGCAAAAACTTAGGCTCAACCGATACTAACCGATAATTGTTGAAGACGAAAGGTGGGATGCCTACCGGGGCATCCCCAAGCTTAGACGCTTGAGACTTCTTGAAATATTATCTTGGGATGACTTGGTCATCCCCAAGCTTGAGCTTTTGTGTCTCCTTAATTCTTCTCATATAACGGTTTTCCTAAATCTCAAAAGCTTCGTCCAAACAAAACTCAACAAGAACTCGTGAGATAAGTTAGTATAAACCAATGCAAAAATCTTATCATTCTATACTGTAGTAAATCACTAAAATTATTATTGAACATTGAATACTAAATGCCTCTGCATATTTAATACTCCTATCCTCAAATATAATCATTAAACAAGCAAACATATGCAAACAATGCAAACATAACAGCAATCTGTCAAAACAGTACAGTATGTAAAGAATGCAAGAGTATCAATACTTCACTAACTCCAAAAGTTATGCAAATTTACCACACTGTAGAAAATTTATCAGAGCTTATTTTGCAAAAAGTTTCAACATTTTATCATATTCTTACTTTCCTAGGGAATGTTTGCAACAATGGTAAACTTTCTGTTTTCAAAAAGCAACATGTATACTTGCAAAATAAGCATAGTAAGGGCTATCATTGCCACTTTTATTGAAATAAAAGATGCACAAAATTATTCTAAATAACAGAAAGAAAATCCTAACAAAATAAAATTATGCTCCAAGTAAAACTCATATCATGTGATGAATGAGAACATAGCTCCAAGTGAGGTTACCGATAATGTTGGAGACGAAAGAGGGGATGCCTTCCGGGGCATCCCCAAGCTTAGTTGCTTGGATCTTCCTCGAATATTACCTTGGGAAGCCTTGGGCATCCCCAATCTTAGGGTATTGTCACTCTTTATTCTCCTCATATCGACATCTCACCGAAAACTTGAAAACTT
Source organism: Triticum urartu (assembly GCF_003073215.2). Classification (NCBI taxonomy): domain Eukaryota; kingdom Viridiplantae; phylum Streptophyta; class Magnoliopsida; order Poales; family Poaceae; genus Triticum; species Triticum urartu. The sequence continues at coordinate 148,566,727 of NC_053022.1, forward strand.
CAATCACACAAAACTTAGCGGAACTTTCTGCGATGGTTAGTATGATAAAGAGCAAACCATTTCACTTTTGGTACTGCCAAAGAAAAGATTCATAATTGTTCTCACACAATGCCTACTTTCGAATATCATTTCCACAATTTATATTGAGCAATATAAGCCATGGAAACTAGAAAACAAGCAAACTATGCATTGAAAACAGAATCTATCAAAAACAGAACAGTCTGTAGTAATCTGTACTCCAACCGTATTGGTGGTACTACAAAAATTATGAAAAATTAGGACCACGTGACCAATTTGTATATAAATCTTACTAAAAATGAATTGGTATTTTATCACTCTTCTGTTAAAAATGAGAATTATTTTCGTGAGCGCGAAATTTTCTGTTTTCAGCAAGATCAAATCAACTATTACCCAACATGATCCCAAAGGCTTTACTTGGCACTTTATTAAAACAAAAACAATAAAAAATGATTACTAAAGTAGAATAATCATGTGAACACACAAAAACAGTAGGTAAAAGTTTTGGGTTGTCTCCCAACAAGCGCTTTTCTTTAATGCCTTTTAGTTAGGCAAGATGATTTCAATGATGCTCGCACAAAAGATAAGAATTGAAACATAACGGGGGCATCATGAAGCATATGACTAGCACAATTAAGTCTGAACCTCTTCCTATGCATATGGATTTTGTGAATAAATAACTTTTGGGAGCAAGAATCAACTAGCATAGGAAGGAAAAACAAGTGCAACTTCAAGATTTTCAACACATAGAGAGGAAACTTGATATTATTGCAATACCTACAAGCATATGTTCCTCTCTCATAATAATTTTCAGTAGCATCATGAATGAATTCAACAATATAAATATCACAAAACACATTATTTTCATGACCCATAAGCATAGAATTTTTATTACTCTCCACATAATCAAATTTATTCTCATGCATAGTAGTGGGAGCAAACTCGACAAAATAACTATCATGGGATTGAAAATTAAAATCCTGATGCCAAGTTTCATGGTTATTATTATTCTTTATAGCACACATGTCATCACCATAATCATCATAGATAAGAACTTTGTTACCATACTCAATTGAAACCTCTTCCAAAATAGTGGATTCATCACTAAATAAAGTCATGTCCTTTCCAAATCCACTTTCATCAATATAATGATCATAAATAGGAGGCATGCAATCATTATAACAAATATGCACATCAAATCTCGAGGGACTAAAAATAGCATCTTCATCAAACATAGCATCCCCAAGCTTGTAGCTTTGCATATCATTAGCATCATGGATATTCAAAGAATTCATACTAACAACATTGCAATCATGCTTATCATTTAAATATTTTGTGCCAAACATTTTATTGACTTCTTATTCTAACAGTTGAGCACAATTTTCCAAACCATCATTTTCAAGAAAGATATTATAAAGATGATCAACAATATGATGCAACCGCAATTCCATTTTTTTGTAGTTTTCTTTTATGAACCAAACTAGTGATAAAACAATAAACTAAAATATTCAATTGCAAGATCTAAAGATATACCTTCAAGCACTCACCTCTGTGGCAACGGTGCCAGAAAAGAGCTTTATGTCTACTACACAACTTTATTCTTATAGACACGTGTTGGGCCTCCAAGCGTAGAGTTTTGTAGGACAGTAGCAATTTTCCCTCAAGTGGATGACCTAAGGTTTATCAATCCGTGGGAGGTGTAGGATGAAGATGGTCTCTCTCAAACAACCCTGCAACCAAATAATAAAAAGTCTCTTGTGTTCCCAACACACCAAATACAATGGTAATTTGTATAGGTGCACTAGTTCAGCAAAGAGATGGTGATAAAAGTGTAATATTGATGGTATAATTATATTTTTATAATCTGAATAAATAAAAACAGCAAGGTAGCAAATAGTAAACGGGCACAAACACGGTATTGCATTGCTTGAAAATGAGGCCTAGGGTCCATACTTTCGCTAGTGCAATCTCTCAATAGTGTTAATATAATTGGATCATATAACCACCCCTCAAAGTGCGATGAAGAATCACTCCAAAGTTCCTATCTAGCGGAAAACATAAGAAGAAATCGTTTGTAGGGTACAAAACCACCTCGAAGCTATTCTTTCCAATCGATCTATCCAAGAGTTCGTACTAAACTAACACCAAATAATTTCAGATTCATAATACTCAATCCAACACAAAGAACTTCAAAGAGTGCCCCAAGATTTCTACCAGAGAAACAAAGACAAGAACGTGCATCAACCCTTATGCGTAGATTACCCCAATGTCACCTCGGGAATCCGCGAGTTGAGTGCCAAAACGTGTATCAAGTGAATCAAAATAATATCCCATTGTCACCATGAGTATTCATTTGCAAGACATATATCAAGTGCTCTCAAATCCATAAAAGTATTCAATCCGATAAAACGAAATCTCAAAGGGAAAACTCAATTCATCACAAGATAGAGAGGGGAAAACACCATATGGTCTGACTATATTAACAAAGCCTTTGATACATCAAGATCGTGGAATCCCAAGAACATGAGAGAGAGAGAGATTAAACACATAGCTACAAGTACAAACCCTCAGCCCCGAGGGTGGACTACTCCCTCCTCATCGTGGTGGCTGCTAGGATGATAAAAATGGCCACCGGAGATGATCCCCCCTCCGGGCAGGGTGCCGGAACGGGGTCTAGATTGGTTTTCGGTGGCTATAGAGGCCTGTGGCAGGGGAACTTATGATCTAGGTTAACCCCGAGGGTTTCTGGAATTTTTTGGAATTTATAAGGAAAATAGGGCGTGCGGGAGGCCACCGAGGTGGGCATAACCCACCTGGGTGTTCCTGGATCCCCAGGCGCACCCTGGTGGGTTGTGCCCCCCTCGGAGCAGCCCCAGGTGCTTCTCTGGCCCATCCTGCGTGTTCTGGTCCATAAAAAATCTCCAAAAAGTTTCGCGGTGTTTGGACTCCTTTTGATATTGATTTCATGCGATGTAAAAAACAAGGAAAAACAGCAACTGGCACTGGGCACTGGGTCAATAGGTTAGTCCCAAAAAATGATATAAAGTTGCTATAAAATGATTATAGAAGATCCATGAATGATAATATAACGACATGAATACTTCATAAATTATAGATATGTTGGGGACGTATCACTATGAAATACGCACTGATGGTTCTTGGCTTTTCCTGTTGCAGTACTTAGTAATTTTCTAATGACTATAAGCATGATGGTATTAATATTGAATGTTGTCCTCGACTGCAACTTAGTCTTTTTAGTGTTCTTCTAAAACTAAAAACTAATTTTTAGTGTGATAGTACTACCGTACAGGACTAAGCTGTACTGAGCGTCCAAGGTTACTATTTGCTGTTGTCCTTAGTCTGCCACTCTTTTTGTGAAAATGTCCATGTGTGATTTCTTGCTCCATGTCTAGTGCTGTGTAGCAGCCACAAAGTTTCATTCACAACCTACTTCAACTTCAAATGATGGATAAACAAAATAGGAAGCTAGAAAACTTGTTCAATGACATAAGCAAATGATGTACTTGATGACATAAGCAAACTTGTTCAACCCTGACACACATAACATAAGCAAGCTGGTTCAACCTAACAAAAGCAAAATACAAATTTGAAACAACAAGATAAAGGAAAAGCACAAGCGCAAGCAACACGAAGGCAGAGTTTGATGTCTCTTCATCTCGCGTAGTGGCAGTGTTAGTAGGGGTCAGCCTCCTACTCTTTTGAAATTTCCCAACCTGTTATGATGTTGTCGATTATGTTCCATGACTTGTACGTGGCTTAAGCATCTATTCCCATGTACTCGATGACCTTGTCTGGTAGCGGGCTGATCCCCCACAATTTGTGGTCTTCCTCCTTGTCGATCTTCTTCTTCATGCTTTTGTAGAATGGGTGGATGGCGCTGGCTGCAACATCATCCAAGGAACCATACTCTTTTCCGGTGCCTGGGACTCTCTAGTTGCGCTGAATGTCGGTGAAGTTCTTGGGGTTGATCTCCAAACCAGACATCTTCAGCTTCTCTTTGTCACCTGCAATGCTGAAACCTACAAATGTGTATAGTTTCTGCTCCTGTAGGAACTCTTTGAGGCGCTTGGGCCTGCAAGGGGGAGACACATATTGAAGATTATTGTTCTTTTGTTGAAGATTTAATTCTTCTGTTTTTTGGTTTACAAGTGATAATCCATGAGGTAGATGCTTATATAGTATAAGTCATGGATGAATGTAGTTCAGAAACTAGTACACAAACTTCTGAAATTAAATTCAAGTACACCATGTTAATTATCTTTTTTGGCATCTTCAGTGCTTCACCAAATGCTTCACAAAGTTCAGAACCTATAACTAGAGTAAATGATCTATGTGCTGCTTACTTCAAGTTTAGTTTTATTTTTGTTGAATAAAAGACCTATACCAGTTTTTGTTGAGAAACATGTACTAGTGCATCCACTTCACAAACTATAGTAGTTCATCTAGTTGGGAAAAAAGTTTAATGAAATTTTTAGGGAGTAGTATTAACAGAACAGATGAATGAAGAGTAGTATGGATCACCATTTTGTGGCCGCTGCGATGTGGTACACCAAGCAGAGTTCCTCCACGCATAACTGCAGGACTATTGACATGTGGGGAGGTTCATCTTTTCCAGTAAACTCCACATCAACTCCGATGAAGCTAGGATACAAGCCGCCGGCCTTCATCCTGAGCCTGCTCATCATTTCATTGGCCTTGTATGGTTCGCTAGTGTAGACGATCTCCAACATCTCCTTGCCGTGGAGCTCAACCCCTGTGAGGGTTTGGGTGTACTCACGCTTCTCGCCGGGGACGTGAACGTCGTCGAGGTTGCTGCTCTAGTCGGACGTCTCGCCGATGATTCTTGGCAGACGGTTCCTCGGCCATTGCCCTCCTCCGGCGACCATGGGTTTGGAAGAGAGATGTTTGTGGGTTGTTTCTAGTGGAGATGGAAGCGGCAATGTTGGTTTTTGGAGATGTGGCAGGGATGGAGTCGATTTGGGGCTTTTTGAGGGCGTGGTTTGGGACGTGGGGGAGGCGGTTCTTCCCGATCGTGGGGGGAGTGGTCGTGGGGTCGCCGTTGCAGTCCGCCGTGGCAACCACCCAGTGGGTGGCGTGGGTGGTGGCCTGGAAGAACCAACCGTCCAAGCCAAGGTTTTTTTACTATCACACTGATCCGTCTTGTCAAGATGTACTTATCAGCTGCTTATCCCACTTGCACGTCTCAGGGTCGGTGATGATGTCATTTTCTACTGTTTAAGTGATGCATATTTTGTGATGTTTTCAGTGTGGAGGTTAAGTCTTATTTTTGCACTGATGTCTTATACACTAGTTGATCTCAAAACGTTTTTCAGTGCATTGCGAGTTGTTTCTCAAAACTGGGACTTACTTTCTTTTCATCTGTCCCAACCTAAGTTAGGCCTTTATAGTTTTTGTACCCTCTTTTTAGTGTACTTATGGTTTAGTGTTGTGGGTACTGAATTGTAATTTCATAGAGCGTAAGGTTTTGAAAGTTGGTGTCACAATGGTGTGTGGATGTAGCATGAGTGGCCTGACCCTTCCTGGTTTTGTAGTACTTATGTCATATGTATGTTTGAACTGATTTTTTTGCGATTGAGATTATTTACGACGAAATCTTTAGTTGAGTTTTAGTCAGATTTTATATAAACTAGATAATACACCCGTGCATTGTTGCGGGAATTGTTAGTCTTATTCACATGATAATAGATAAAATGAATAACTTTACTTGCATACTAGATATATGATATTAAGGTGAAAATTTTGCAATGAACACAATACTGAGTATATTTTATAAAAAATGCAAAATGTGAATTATGCATTCTATTTTTTTGCTAATTATAGTCATGTGACATACCTAATCTCATGTCATTTACATATATTTGAATGATATAAACACATAAAGTGTAGGGATTCCAAAATGAAAATACTATGATCAGTTATGTACAAATTGCCATTTTGAGACATTTATCGTGCACTATGTGGGACTCTTGTTATAAATCAAACTTAATATCTACATACTCTTCATACTTAGATCTGCAGAAGGAATGAAAATCGAACTCGAATATTAGCCATTGTAGTAGCTACATTTGAGTGATGGGGCTCCAATATCAAAATAGGAACAAAACCAATTATGATCATTGGAGCAAAAGAATACCCATCCTTTTCTCTCCTTTGAGTGAGTTCCAAACATTTATCTAAACACGATAAGCTGAAAATAGCATGATGACTTATACATAGATAAGCACCAAGGTCCAAATTATCATGTTACAGATGGAATTCATTCACAACAAAAATAAATTATACATGACAATTTATAAGATACATTAAGGAAATTAAAATAAAGAATGACAATTTTGTGGTTTAAGATCTCAAACATGATGAATTCTTTCTTATAAATATTGGACTATAGGCATATCCTAAACACAAATAGCATGAAGTTGGTAAATTAGATACTGCATGGAAATTACATCATTTGATCTGTCACATTAACTTCCCATCTATCTTGATCAATGTCCTTATGATCCTCCATTTGGTATATATTCCACGGAAGTTTATCCCAACAATATACACTTGGAAAACAAAGTACTACCTGATTAGCAAATGAGTCGTACGTCTCTATCATTGTGTTGGAGCAAACATGTTTTCCTAAAAAAACATCATGTCTTTGGAAAGCTCATCAAATGCAGCTAGAGATAGTACCAACATTGAAGCAATGTGTCAATGTCATGTCCTAGTGGTGAACCTTCCAATATTCTTGTCTACTGCTGCATGTTTTCTTCGTATAAAACATACTTTCTCCATGGCAAAGGTCAAATAATACGGAGACCATAATGGAAGCTTTCCTATCCGCTGATACACTATGAAGAATGAGCTGAATATATTCTCTACTCTCCTAAATAAACTTCATGATATTATCCCTACAACACGAAAGTCAATAGAAAAGTTGTATACACATTTACTTATGACCCACGAGCAAAGCAGAGAAGTGCATATCCATCGTATTATGATGTATGAAACAATACAATCATTATCGACTTAGAATCAATATAAATGCAGATAGCTTACACCTAGCTAGATGAAATCAGTTAGTAGTTCAATGTACATAAATGCAGAACACTTGAGCACAAACACAATCAACATGGATTAATTTATTTGGATTGCAGACTAAGGCATAGCCTAGTGGTGGGAAGGGGTTGATGCCTTCCCACCCAACCCAGGTTCAAGGCATGGTACTTGCAATTTGGGTTTGTTGCACCAATTATACTGTAAGGGGTTCCCTTACAGTATTTCTGTCAAAAAACTAAATTTATTTGGATTCATAACCAACATACATAAGCAAAAGAACACATGTAGATATAAGACCCAGAAGGCTTAGTGAAAGGAGATGAGTGGCAACTACAAAAAAAATGCTTGGAACTTAAAGTGGGTACATACCATAGATAACACGTGTTGCTGATGATATGTTCTATATCTACCTTTCTCTAGAAGGGAGCACAATGACTTATCACATCCTCAGTTCCTCATGCATTTTTTTGTAATTTGATTTAAGACATGAAGAACCACTTCCAATATGTGTACATACTGTAGCAGCAACATAATAAAGGTCATATGCTAGGCAACATAAGTACGTGAAGTCCATCATAAGGATTTATATTCAACCTTCTTTGGTCCTCTAGAAATAATCTTGTCATCATGATTGTAGTCCCAATATTAGAATCCTACTGTACAAATTATCAACTTCCAATTCTAAGGCGAGATTTCATAATCATAAGGATGGGCAAAAAATGACACTACATGGTCAACGATGATGCATTTTCATATTTCACAAAGCAAAGAGACATTATGTGATAAATTAAATATAGAAGATCCACAACTCTCAAGAAAATCAGGGAAAATGACCATCTCGTATCGATATCAAACCTTGTCAAAAATAGAAATGTAGTCGTGTAGAGAAAAGATCCCTTTGATTACAGATGACCGGATCTTTGATCTAGGTCTCGGGATGCATACCTTGAATCTGTAACTTGTGACGGATAGAAGTAGCAGAGAAGTGTTGAAACACTTCATAGTCACCGGCAACGTCGTTAATCTTGGGTGGAACATCCATCCATCCAGATAAAATAGTCAATAGAGGACCAGCATCCTGATGACTAGTGTCCAATGGTGAGTCGGGGTGTGGCGATCAATTTGATGTTGGGCGACTACTACCAAACACAGAATAGACACAAATCGCCAGTCACCGATCGGGATTGGATGCAAGGGTTCACTTCCATAATTTTGAAACCACGCAGGCAAAGAAAAAACTCCAAATCTTGATTCCCAAGTTATAAATAGAGGGTCATCCCACCTCCCACATGAGCGATGACGGGCTGATGGCACCGCTGGTGACTTGTAACAGCCTGTTTTTTGGCCCTTTTCTTTTTCTTAATTTATTGGTTTTTGCTCTCTTTTTCTTTTTGGAGTGGTTCTGTGGCCTTGTCACCTCGGAATTCATCTTCATTTCCTCTCCCAAGTGAATCATGATCCTAAAAACTTTGCCAAGATCATGTCACTCCACTGCTTGACCAAACCCTAATTTATTTTTCTGGGGGAAATTCCTTTTTCTATTAAAGGAATAACCCTATCTGCCCTAGGTTATGAAGCAACCTATATTTCTGCCCATCCAAAAATCCCCAAATAATTCTTATAATTTTTTTGGGTTATATCTTCCTCAAATATGGTAAAATATTCATTGGCCATGTTTCTCATCATGCTCAATACATCCATTTCCTATTCCGTCGTAAATGGCACATTGTGAAGTAAGTGTTATTTATCTTTGCCCATTTGACCCCAAACTTTTTTGACATCTTTTACGGTCCAAATAATTGACTTGTAGCAAAATTCAACTTTATTTGCCTAGCCAAACTTCCTCAGTGATTTTTCAAAGTTCCTGTCTGAGGGAAGCCTTTGTGAAGGAAGTGCTAGATAGGGTTATCCAAATGAGTTGAAATTTTTAACACTACTTCATGTGCTCATATTATGACACTCCTCCAAATTTCAGCCCCATCCAATCACCTATGCGAGCACAGGACCAAATTTTTGGTTCTGGCAATATTTTCAGATTGTGAAGCAAGTACATTTTATATTTCTTCATTTTGCCTGAAAATTTTCCAGTGCATTCTTATGACCATAAAACCTCTCTACACCAAATTTGGGACCGATTCATCAAGCTAATAATCCTCAAGAATTTTTGCAAGTTTTTGTCCAAAGGAGATGTTTGTGAAGCAAGTACCACTTTGGCTTGTCCAATTGGTATGAAATTTTTACAGCACCTTACTATGACCAAATCATTAGGACCTACCAAATTTCAGATCAAGTTGAAGCTTCATGTGAGTGCATCATCCTAACATAGTTTCTGGACCATAATGTGAGTTACAAAGCAACTATATTAGTTTGTGCTCCATTATGCTCCAAAACCTCCAGGATTATAGTCCTTCCTAAGCTAATCACCCCAGACAAACCTTTTGGACCCAACCAAGTTACTAGGATCAACAGTACACGTTCAAGTTCACTGCAGTAAACTTCAGAGGTTAATTACCATTTAACCAAAGCAGTTTTCATCGATCTACCACCGCAATTGAAACCTCCCCTGAAAGGACTTACCACTAGACAACATGTTGAAGCCCATCTCCCCCGCTACATGCCAGTGCATGCGGTGACCGCGTTAATGGCATCACAGTGCACGCGCTCTGTGTGCAGTGGCCGCGTCCAGTGGCCGTTTGTGCTTCGGCACCTCCTCCTCTCGCCGCCTTCGCGCGCGTGACCATGACCAACGTCTTCACCTTATCGTCGCCACCCCTGGACAGCTCACCCCCTCCGTCCGCTTCCTCACCGACGCTTCCTCACAGTGCGCCGACCATCGTCTTCCTCCCCGTCTCTTCCTCCCTGCGCCCCTTTGGCCTCCTCCTCCCCGTGAGCTCTCCCCTGTGCCTCCCTCATCGCCTGCCTCCGAGCTCATGCGCATGCACACGCGTCCGTGAGACCGTTCACACGTCTGCGGCGACGCTAGCACGGCTCCCCCTCCCCTCGGCTATTTAAGTAGCCCCGAGGCCTCCTGACCGCGGCAAGCTCTTCGCCTCACTCCACTACTCCCCCAACCCATCCGTTCGATTCCAGAGCCTCTCATTGCCTCGGTTGGCCACCATGGCCGCCGCGGCCTCCCTCTTAAATTAGCTCGAGTCCGAGCCTCCCTCTCCCTCTTTCCACCCCCAGTAGATAGCCCGGAGCATCCAGAGCCTCCCCGCACCTACCCCTTCTCCTCAGATGGCCTGGAGCGCCAAGATCACCGGTGGCCGAAGCTCTCCTCCGCCACGGCCGTGTTATCCCCCGTTTAAGAGCTCCCCGGCGGAGACGACCCCCACCAGGCGCTGCAGCTCTATCCCCTGAGCGCTTTGGTAGGTCGGGCGCCGCCTACAGTGGCCGGAGTCGCCAGCGAGCCTCGTCAGGGCGGCCTTCTCCCTCGGCCAGGCGCGGGCAGGCACGCGAGGAAGAGGAAGGACCTGCCAGCGGGCCTCATGTCTCTCTCGACCCCACCCGCCAGCCACACGCGTTGACCCCTGCCGTCCAAGTCAGTTAAGTGGAAACGCGTTTCGTCGAAATACATTTTCATTTAGTGAAAGCGTACTTTGGTCTTAGTTCGGTTGGAAATATGCTTTCTATAAGAGAAGGCATATTCCGATTTAACTACGGCTAGAAATACGCTTTCCGTGCTGAGAAGGCCTATTCAACTAAATGCGCTTTCTGTTTTTCAGCTCAGGGGCCTACTTGTAGAGGGTCTTTTTACAAATTGGTCCCTGAACTTCGTCGGGCTATAACTTTTTGCTCACAACTCCGTTTGAGGTGAATCCAAACACCACGTCTTTGTTTCGTCGAGCCTGTTCTATTGGTTTCATTTTCACTATGGTTTGACATACTTGAAATGACCACTTTGCCCTTGCCCGTAAACAGCCCCTCTGAGAGTACTATTTCTGCTGATTCTTTCCGTGGCTTCACCGCACTTCTTCTCGGTGATTTCTTCATCCCCAGGCAAGCCACAACCACCATTTGCATGATAGACATGCAGTAGCATTGATTTTCAACTTGAATCTTTTAACTATATGTTTGTTTTGCTACTGCTGTCGTCATTTTGGTCATGCTTGTGGATCGGTGATTACTGTCATGCTATGTTTCTTGCACTCTGTTAGCATGAACTACTTGCTAGTATTACTTTCATATTGCCATGCTTGATAGTAGTACATGTTGGGTTGGTCATGTTCTTCGGTGCATGACTAACGTCGGTTACCGAGTACTGTTAATATGCATTGTTCCTTTGCTGCTAGTTGGTTAAGTGTTTACTCGGTAATGTTATTAATGTGTTCTTGCATGGTATTTATTGTTGATGCTAGTGGTCATGTTATGCTATGAGTAGTGTTGTACTTGTGATATTCATGCTCGTCATTATGCCATGCTTAGTTGGAGATGATTCATTGTTGATATGGTGGATAGTTATGTTGCACCCCGTGCTTATGTTGATATCATGTCATGCATTGTAATTGCATCATGTTATTTTATCATGGCTCAACATATTGCATTCAAGTTTAACCAGATTAAATTGAACTTGAACAACTGTTGGCTGAGTCATGGTGCCACCATATCGAACTGACCAGTGCAACCACGCTTGCCTTTATGGGAAGGTCCTAACTGGGTCTATTGTCATGCCTCTTGCCGGTGCGTCCAACAAGGGAAGGTTATGGGCGCGCGCTACCCTGATCAAGTAGGCGGACATAAGCCTTGTGTGCCCGTTGTTGTTGTATGGATCCTTGTCCCTGTTTGGGACCGTTTTGCCACAATGGTGGCCGTTTTGCCATGACTGTGGCAGTTGGTGCCTTTGGTAGGCACGGGGCCACCCATGTCCTAGCCCAGAGGGGAGTTGGTCAGAGTGACCGAGAGAGTGTCATGGTAGTAGATCGGTTTTGTCGGAATGCCATTGGTCCACCCGAATGGGAGCGCGAGGCCATCGGTTTCGTGTTGTGGGTACGGTGTGCTAACCTCTACAGAGTGTATATTAAATCTATGGATAGCCATGCCTGCGGATAAGGGCCTAGTTCGTGTCAGTCACACTATGGGTCAACAGTATTAATAATAACTTGATTAATAACAACCCCGGTTCGATGATGAGATAAGTTGGTTATGTGATCCGTGGATGATCACCGTTTGGTTACGAGGTAACCCGTTGAGCCCAGAGTGGTTCCGTTTGGGATCCGTGAATGATCACCGTTTGGTTACGAGGTAACCCGTTGAACCAAGAGTGGTTCCATTCGTGATCATGAGATGATCACCGTGGTATCGAGGATACCAAGTTGTTGCATATTCGTGATGTTATGCGAGAATCGTGGGTAAAGATCAAGCTCCTTTTGGTCATTTAATGATTACTATGGTATTGTTTATACCAAGATTGATTTGATCCTGAGATGATCGTGTGATGTCCGAGGTTGGTAAGTGATGCCTGTGATGGTTACGAGGTAACCCGAGCAGAATAAATGGTGCATATAGTGTCATCATGTTGCATGCTAGTATCGTCATATTGTTCCAGCTGTATCATGTTCATGTGGTTCATGCCATGTTATTCTGATGATCTCATGATAAATTCCTGCTTAATCTGTAATTGCCAGGCTGTTGTTTGTCTTGAATGCTTCTGGTTATTGTGAGCTTGCAAGTACATTCAATGTACTGACCTGGCGTGTCATGCCAGTTTGCAGGTCATGCCGTGAGTGCTTGATTGCTTGTCGTGGTTTCCATTCGTGCGAGCTAGGATAAACGTTCCAGCCAGAGTCCCTGCGGATTGGAGTTCACCAATGTTGTTGTTGTTCCGCTGCTAGAAGTTATTCCGCTGTATCGTGTTGTTTTGCTGCTTGCATGGAGCAACCGTGGCAGGCGTAGTGTCGCCGTGCCGATTTTATTCACTGTAATATCGGATACCTTGTAATCATATTCGTGTAATAATAGAAAGCTGCTTTGTTCTATGCTAAGAAGTGACGTATTCCAGAAGACTTCTCCTTGATCTTTGGGCTGGAATACGGGGCGTTCCGGTTTCTCTAAGCTGGGGTGCCACATGACTTCTATGCACAGTACCTGCAAAACAAAAGAGAGGCTAATCCCATATCCTTTTGCTTCTTGTGTGGTGCTGTAGTGCCTACTAATTAATCAATCAAGCAGCTACATGTAGTGGAGCCGTGGAGTTGCGCTTGGATGACTGGATTAGCTATGTACGTACCTAGCTGGATTGAAGCCGCTAACCTTCTCGAGCATGACATAGGACATGTCCTTGAGCCTCTTGACTTTCGGCGCATCCATAGCCTGGATCTGCAGCGGCATTGACGGTGACGAGACCTTGCCGTCGGTCTCGTCGTGCTGCTGTGTATGCAGCAGATTGGCGCGCTGTCGATGGGGACACTGCCGAAGTAGCGTGAGACAGGATCCCAGCCGCCGCGCCGGCCTATACAGAGGGGAAATGGGCATTGATGGGTTCGACTAAATTGAGGGGGTGGGAAGACGGGACATTCTGTAATCTTGGTCAGGCTCTGGTCGGTCTCTCTTCCCCTACCGGTAACGGGTCAATGACGTGGTTTTTCTGTAAGCTGATCCACCTGTTGTGGGTCCCACCTGTGAGTGAGTAATGGAATAATGATGTGGCAGTGTTGCTGATGTGGATAGGCTGCATGTCAAGAGAAATACTATAGTGGGAATGAACTATTTAGGTATTATAGATAAGAAATTTAGCAGAATTGACAAACAATATCTATTTGAACTTCTTCCATTTTAGTAGTTGAACTTGAAAGTAGTACTTAATTCGCTGTTTTAAATTATGTACATTTAAAAGATAGCCTATTAAGTTCTCTGCTTTTTAATTTTTCGTTGTTTTTATATCATATATTTTTTCTTTTTTTATCATCCGTGGTGCAAAGCTAAAATTATTTTTATTTTTGTATTAAAAATTATTTCCTGCGAACAAGTATTTGAACTTTTCTATTTTCAGTTTTGAACATTTTTTTGTAGTTTATATTTCTTTGCCCCCCGCTCTGCTTTATTCAACTAGCTTATGGCTGGAGTGTTTGGAGACGATGGAGGCTATTGTGCCCTTTTCTGGCAAAATGGCCCGCGCGGGCGATTTGAGGACTGCTGGATGTGCGTGTGCTCTGGGTTTAGTCCCACTCGGCTAACCGAGGGGGCTCTCGACCTATTTATAAGCGCTGCCGAGTCCTATTGGTCGAACTCCTCTGAATACTTACCTGAGCGCTTATACACGGCGCTCACTCTCTCTCATGACCTGTGGCCCTAGTCGGCTGGCCCTGCGTTGTGCCGATTACTAGGGATTTGCTAACGGTTCCGCCCTGGGCCCGAGTTCAACTATGTAGCTGCGTCAGGGCCTGCCTATCTTCGGGCGGTAATTTTTTTTTGGTTTGAATCTAGTACTTGACTCCACCAGTAATGTGGATTGGTACTTTTTGTTGTAGTTCTTGTGAGTTTTGTGGAAGTGTTATCTTTTAATTGAGTTTTGCCTTCCTTTTGTGTTTGTTTTTGTGATTATTCTCAAGGCTCTTCTGGTATCATTTTAGCACTATAGTACTTGCGTGTAAACTAAGTTGTACTGAGAGTTCATTCATAGTAGCACTTATGTTCTTAATCTGACATTTATTTCTTTGGGGGATTGCGAATTGATGCTTCTTTGTACTTTTTATTATAGTAAATATGTACTGTCCGTTCAAGTGTACTAGTACTGTCATTCTTAGTCTGCAAGTGACCAATATATGTGTGTGCTGATGCTTCTTAACTTTTTCTGTTGTAGTACTTGTTAATTTTCTAGCAGCTACATATGGATGAGAATAGTACATGAAGTACTAAGATTTTTTGCGTCAACTTTTGAAGCGTTGTTAAGCAACTCAAATTGCACTGATTGTTTTCAAATACTGATGTACTATAAGAGTTTAATTTTTTAAAACAAAATTTTGTTGAGTTACTAGTCAACAGTAGTGTTGACGTTACATAAATCCAGATCAATTTTTTCAAATAAATTTGTGACTACATTCAAAAGGTTTATCAAATGGTTTACATAATAATGTCACTGGTCCAGCGGGCACAAATCACAAATTATATCTTAACTATAGTGCTGATCGAGAAATCGATGATAAAGCTAAATAAGTTTTGGTAACAACAGTGTTTCTGATATGATTCCTTATTGTGTACCGAGCCAACCGAGAGTACAAGCTTATTTTTGACTTGATGCAGCGACATAACCACTATGGATTCTTCAGTCTTGAGCTCCTTCTAACTGGCCCCGAGTGTTGTCCCCTGTTGGCGTCCTTTCCTGCTTGAGCCTTGGCAGCTTCATCATCAGTTTCAGTATCCTCGTCCCCAATACTGTCATCTTCATTGTCTTTGTTTGATTGGTCGTCATTCTCGTCAAACTCTTCTTCTTCATCCTCTTCTTTTGATTTCTTGGAACTCTAGACCTTGCCCTATTTCAGTTCAGCGCCACTGACCTCCTTGCCCACTTTGCATGTGCAGGCATTATGTCCATCAGTCCCCCCACACTTTCTGCAAGTCTAGCTGTTACGTGTGTCGTCTCCATTGGTAGAAACCTGGGCGGCTCCAATCTGCTTCTGCAACTTTTGCTTGTTGAGAGTGGCATCTGTGTGCGGTGGGCACGTGTGGTAATTATGATTGGTCACCATGTTGCAGAATCCGCATGCCCTTATCACGAGAGGTTTACCGTCTGGGCTGAATTCCACACGTCTGATGGGGCGTGGCTGCTTTTTGGCTGCTGCTTTTGCTGCTTTCGCTGCTTGCGTCTTACTCTTCCTTCCCTTTGTGTTTGAGAATATGGGTGGTTTAATTACCCTTTCCTGTTGCTGCTGGTAGGATGTCCTATTGTCATGTCGTTTGCCTACAGCACCGCCAAGCTCATGATCTTGCATGTGAGCATGTTGCTGCTTTTGAGTGTGCACATGGGCAAGCTCTGGTTGCTGTTGCTCCTCTTCCTCATTGTCGTATGGGTCAATAGCTCCCAGATGGTTCATCTCGGATAAGATTGTAGCAATATGTTGCTCAATGGCTTCGTTGTCCGCAACATTGCCATTTTCAGCAGAATGCATGACGTCAAGTTCTTGGTCAAGTCTTTCCATGATGACCCATGACCTCACCATTTGCTCTTGGCTTCTCAAGCTTTTTCCGTGCACCCTCATGTTCAGCTGTAGCAGTGCGCTTTCAATGCAGTATTGAGAGGCCTTGTTTGACGCTACTGTCCTCAAGTCATTTCTGTCGAATGTTGGTTGGATGTTTGGGCGTTTGGTGTATCTCTTGAGGATGTATTTCTCTGGAACGCTGTCAGCCTTAATTGTCTGCATCATGCACAAGACATGCATGCAGAAAATACCTGTTTTTTGGAAGAGGTGCATGTTTTCTGTCATTTCATTCAAACAAAAACTTTGCAAAAATAAGTACTATAGTATGTAACATCTTTTTTTAGTCCTCACCTGTGTGGTCCCGCAACTTGCACTCACAGTCAAATATTTTTCCCACGGGGTCTGCAACCACCTGGAATGTGTGCTGAGACCACGCAAATAGTTTTTGTGGTTTGTTGTAGCGCACAAGCTACTTTGTGGGCTCTTCCGTCTTTGTCACCGTGAAGAGGGTGCTCAGTTTTAGCCTTTTTCTAATCTCGCTATATACAGCTCGTGAGTAAAGCTTTCCCATCTGAGTGTCAAACCCATAGAAGGTCAGCGTGTTTTGTTCCTTCTGTGCAAGCAAGAGTGATGAACAAATTATTAGTTTTCTCACGGCAAAAACTTGTCTAACTAAGAAAGATTCACTTTAGTAAGCATGTTATTTTGTCTTACGATAGGTGATAGAGCTATACCCGGTTACCCATTGTCTCCTAGTTCTTTGTCTGCCTCCTGGTTTTGACGCAGGAGTTTACCTGGCTGACAAACCGGTGCAGGTTTTGTCTCTCACTGATGAAGTTCTTCTTGAGCACATAGTTCATGCTCTCACTCCATCCTGTGGACGTCATTCTGGCACAAAAAATTTCTTTGAAGTAAGTTGATATCCATTTCTCGTGCTCGTTCCACATTGCCACCATCATGGCATCATCATGGAGGTTGTACTTATCCATGTGTGCTTTCTAGGAAGCCTCAAACTCAGTTTGCATGATGGGCCAATTAATGATTTCTATGAATTCATACTTAAAGTCTTCGTGGAGGTTGTACAGGTATGCGAGGTGTTCCCTGTACTTCTTCATAATGTGCCAGTGGCATAGCTTCTGTACTTTGTCCCCGAAAGCATCTGGGATCGCCAAAGCCATTGCTGGGCACTGGTCTGGTAATGAGAAAAGAGACGTGGAGTGGTCAATAGATGGTACCGCATATATACAAATAGAACTGACACAACAATTTTACTGTGTTATTTTTCTTTGGGGGGGGGGGGTTGGCGGTTGTACCTGTGAGGATGCATGTAGGAGCCTTCCCTCTCATGCACCTTAAAACTGTTTTGAACAATCATCTGAAAGAATCTGCATCCTCATATCTTATCAGGGCGAAAGCAAAGAATGTAGTTTGTAAGTGGTTGTTAGTACCCACATGAAGGAAATATGCCCTAGAGGCAATAATAAAGTTATTATTTATTTCCTTATTTCATGATAAATGTTTATTATTCATGCTAGAATTGTATTATCCGGAAACATAATACTTGTGTGAATACATAGACAAACCAAACGTCACTAGTATGCCTCTACTTGACTAGCTCGTTAATCAAAGATGGTTATGTTTCCTAACCATAGACATGTGATGTCATTTGATTAACGAGATCACATTATTAGGAGAATGATGTGATTGACATGACCCATTCCATTAGCTTAGCACCCGATCGTTTAGTATGTTGCTATTGCTTTCTTCATGACTTATACATGTTCCTATGACTATGAGATTATGCAACTCCCGTTTGCCTGAGGAACACTTTGTGTGCTACCAAACGTCACAACGTAACTGGGTGATTATAAAGGAGCTCTACAGGTGTCTCCAAAGGTAAATGTTGGGTTGGCGTATTTCGAGATTAGGTTTTGTCACTCCGATTGTTGGAGAGGTATCTCTGGGCCCTCTCGGTAATGCACATCACATAAGCCTTGCAAGCATTGCAACTAATGAGTTAGTTGCAAGATGATGTATTACGAAACGAGTAAAGTGACTTGCCGGTAACGAGATTGAACTAGGTATTGAGATACCGACGATCGAATCTCGGGCAAGTAACATACCAATGACAAAGGGAACAACGTATGTTGTTATGCGGTCTGATCGATAAAGATCTTCATAGAATATGTGGGAGCCAATATGAGCATCCTGGTTCCGCTATTGGTTATTGACCGGAGACGTGTCTCGGTCATGTCTACATTGTTCTCGAACCCATAGGGTCCGCACGCTTAAGGTTTCGATGATAGTTATATTATGAGTTTATGCATTTTGATGTACCGAAGTTAGTTTGGAGTTCCGGATGTGATCACGGACATGACGAGGAGTCTTGAAATGGTCGAGACATAAAGATTGATATATTGGAAGCCTAAATTTGGATATCGGAAGTGTTCCGGGTGAAATCGGGATTTTACCGGAGTACCGGGAGGTTACCGGAACCCCCCAGGAGGTATATGGGCCTTAGTGGGCTTTAGTGGAAGAGAGGAGAGGTGGCCAGGGCTGGGCCGCGCACCCCTCCCCCCTAGTCCGAATAGGACAAGTAGAGGGGGCGACGCCCCCCCTTCCTTCTCTCTCTCCTCTTTCCCACTCCTGAATCCTATTCCAACTAGGAAGGGGGGGGGGAATCCTACTCCCGGTGGGAGTAGGACTCCTCCTGGCGCACCCTCCTCCTGGCCGGCCGCACCCCCCTTTTGATCCTTTATATACGGGGGCAGGGGGCACCCCTAGAGACACAAGTTGATCCACGTGATCATATTCTTAGCCGTGTGCGGTGCCCCCTTCCACCATAATCCTCGATAATATTGTAGTGGTGCTTAGGCGAAGCCCTGTGACGGTAGAGCATCAAGATCGTCACCACGCCGTCGTGCTGACGGAACTCTTCCCCGACACTTTGCTGGATCGGAGTCCGGGGATCGTCATCGAGCTGAACGTGTGCTAGAACTCGGAGGTGCCGTAGTTTCGGTGCTTGATCGGTCGGGCCGTGAAGACGTACGACTACATCAACCGCGTTGTGCTAACGCTTCCACTGTCGGTCTACAAGGGTACGTAGATCACACTCTTCCCTCTAGTTGCGATGCATCACCATGATCTTGCGTGTGCGTAGGAATTTTTTTGAAATTACTACGTTCCCCAACAGTGGCATCCGAGCCTAGGTTTTATGTGTTGATGTTATATGCACGAGTAGAACACAAGTGAGTTGTGGGCGATATAAGTCATACTGCTTACCAGCATGTCATACTTTGGTTCGGCGGTATTGTTGGACGAAGCGGCCCGGACCAACATTACGCGTACGCTTACGCGAGACCGGTTCTCCCGACGTGCTTTGCACATAGGTGGCTTGCGGGTGACAGTTTCTCCAACTTCAGTTGAACCGAGTGTGGCTACGCCCGGTCCTTGCGAAGTTTAAAACAGCACCAACTTGACAAACTATCGTTGTGGTTTTGATGCGTAGGTAAGATTGGTTCTTGCTTAAGCCCGTAGCAGCCACGTAAAACTTGCAACAACAAAATAGAGGACGTCTAACTTGTTTTTGCAGGGCATGTTGTGATGTGATATGGTCAAGACATGATGCTAAATTTTATTGTATGAGATGATCATGTTTTGTAACCGAGTTATCGGCAACTGGCAGGAGCCATATGGTTGTCGCTTTATTGTATGCAATCCAATTGCGCTGTAATGCTTTACTTTATCACTAAGCGGTAGCGATAGTCGTGGGAGCATAAGATTGGCGAGACGACAACGATGCTACGATGGAGATCAAGGTGTCGTGCCGGTGACGATGGTGATCATGACGGTGCTTCGAAGATGGAGATCACAAGCACAAGATGATGATGGCCATATCATATCACTTATATTGATTGCATGTGATGTTTATCTTTTATGCATCTTATCTTGCTTTGATTGACGGTAGCATTATAAGATGATCTCTCACTAATTATCAAGAAGTGTTCTCCCTGAGTATGCACCATTGCGAAAGTTCTTCGTGCTGAGACACCACGTGATGATCGGGTGTGATAGGCTCTACGTTCAAATACAACGGGTGCAAAACAGTTGCACACGCAGAATACTAAGGTTATACTTGACAAGCCAAGCATATACAGATATGGCCTCGGAACACGGAGACCGAAAGGTTGAGCGTGAATCATATAGCAGATATGATCAACATAGTGATGTTCACCAATGAAACTACTCCATCTCACGTGATGATCGGACATGGTTTAGTTGACTTGGATCACGTAATCACTTAGAGGATTGGAGGGATGTTTATCTAAGTGGGAGTTCATAAGTAATATGATTAATTGAACCTAAATTTATCATGAACTTAGTACCTGATAGTATCTTGCTTGTTTATGTTTGATTGTAGATAGATGGCCTGTGCTATTGTTCTGTTGAATTTTAATGTGTTCCTTGAGAAAGCAAAGTTGAAAGATGATGGTAGCAATTACAGGACTGGGTCCGTAACTTGAGGATTATCCTCATTGTTGCACAGAAGAATTACGTCCTAGAAGCACCGCTGGGTTCCAGGCCTGCTGCTGGAGCAACACCAGATGTTATGAACGTCTGGCAGAGCAAAGCTGATGACTACTCGATAGTTCAGTGTGCCATGCTTTACGGCTTAGAATCGGGACTTCAACGACGTTTTGAACGTCATGGAGCATATGAGATGTTCCAGGAGTTGAAGTTAATATTTCAAGCAAATGCCCGGATTGAGAGATATGAAGTCTCCAATAAGTTCTATAGCTGCAAGATGGAGGAGAACAGTTCTATCAGTGAGCATATACTCAAAATTTCTGGGTATAATAATCACTTGATTCAATTGGGAGTTAATCTTTCAGATGATTGCGTCATTGACAGAATTCTCCAATCACTGCCACCAAGCTACAAGAGCTTCGTGATGAACTATAATATGCAAGGGATGAATAAGACTATTCCCGAGCTCTTCA
Organism: Triticum urartu; assembly: GCF_003073215.2. Lineage (NCBI taxonomy): Eukaryota > Viridiplantae > Streptophyta > Magnoliopsida > Poales > Poaceae > Triticum > Triticum urartu. Next base: position 148,587,965 of record NC_053022.1, read on the forward strand.
CAATGCTGAAAGCTGCGGAGGTAGAAATCAAGAAGGAGCATCAAGTGTTGATGGTCAACAAGACCACTAGTTTCAAGAAAAAGGGCAAAGGGAAGAAGAAGGGGAACTTCAAAAAGAATAGCAAGCAAGTTGCTACTCAAGAGAAGAAACCCAAACCTGGACCTAAGCCTGAAACTGAGTGCTTCTACTGCAAGCAGACTGGTCACTGGAAGCGGAACTGCCCCAAGTATTTGGCGGATAAGAAGGATGGCAAGGTGAACAAAGGTATATGTGATATACATGTTATTGATGTGTACCTTACTAATGCTCGCATTAGCACCTGGGTATTTGATACTGGTTCTGTTGCTAATATTTGCAACTCGAAACAGGGACTACGGATTAAGCGAAGATTGGCTAAGGACGAGGTGACGATGCGCGTAGGAACTGGTTCCAAAGTCGATGTGATCACAGTCGGCACGCTACCTCTACATCTACCTTCGGGATTGGTATTAGACCTAAATAATTGTTATTTGGTGCCAGCGTTAAGCATGAACATTATATCTGGATCTTGTTTGATGCGAGACGGTTATTCATTTAAATCAGAGAATAATGGTTGTTCTATTTATATGAGTAATATCTTTTATGGTCATGCACCCTTAAAGAGTGCTCTATTCTTATTAAATCTCGATAGTAGTGACACAAATATTCATAGTGTTGAAGCCAAAAGATGCAGTGTTGATAATGATAGTGCAACTTATTTGTGGCACTGCCGTTTGGGTCATATCGGTATAAAGCGCATGAAGAAACTCCATACTGATGGGCTTTTGGAACCACTTGATTATGAATCACTTGGTACTTGCGAACCGTGCCTTATGGGTAAGATGACAAAAACACCATTCTCCGGTACTATGGAGAGAGCAACAGATTTATTGGAAATCATACATACAGATGTATGTGGTCTGATGAATGTTGAGGCTCGTGGCGGATATCATTATTTTCTCACCTTCACAGATGACTTAAGCAGATATGGGTATATCTACTTAATGAAACATAAGTCTGAAACGTTTGAAAAGTTCAAAGAATTTCAGAGTGAAGTTGAAAATCATCGTAACAAGAAAATAAAATTCCTACGATCTGATCGTCGAGGAGAATATTTGAGTTACGAGTTTGGTGTACATTTGAAACAATGTGGAATAGTTTCGCAACTCACGCTACCCGGAACACCATAGCGTAATGGTGTGTCCGAACGTCGTAATCGTACTTTACTAGATATGGTGCGATCTATGATGTCTCTTACTGACTTACCGCTATCGTTTTGGGGATATGCTCTAGAGACGGCCGCATTCACGTTAAATAGGGCACCATCAAAATCCGTTGAGACGACGCCTTATGAACTGTGGTTTGCCAAGAAACCAAAGTTGTCGTTTCTGAAAGTTTGGGGCTGCGATGCTTATGTGAAAAAGCTTCAACCCGATAAGCTCGAACCCAAATCGGAGAAATGTGTCTTCATAGGTTATCCAAAGGAAACTATTGGATACACCTTCTATCACAGATCCGAAGGCAAGACTTTTGTTGCTAAATTCGGAAATTTTCTGGAGAAGGAGTTTCTCTCGAAAGAAGTGAGTGGGAGGAAAGTAGAACTTGACGAGGTAACAGTACCTGCTCCCTTATTGGAAAGTAGTACATCACAGAAACCTGTTTCTGTGACACCTACACCAATTAGTGAGGAAGCTAATGATAATGATCATGAAACTTCAGAACAAGATACTACTGAACCTCGTAGATCAACCAGAGTAAGATCCGCACCAGAGTGGTACGGTAATCCCGTTCTGGAAGTCATGCTACTAGATCATGATGAATCTACGAACTATGAAGAAGCGATGCCGAGCCCAAATTCCGCAAAATGGCTTGAAGCCATGAAATCTGAGATGGGATCCATATATGAGAACAAAGTATGGACTTTGGTTGACTTGCCCAATGATCGGCAAGCAATTGAGAATAAATGGATCTTCAAGAAGAAGACTGATGCTGACGGTAATATTACTGTCTACAAAGCTCGACTTATCGCAAAAGGTTTTCGGCAAGTTCAAGGGATTGACTACGATGAGACCTTCTCACCCGTAGCGATGCTTAAGTCTGTCCGAATCATGTTAGCAATTGCTGCATTTTATGATTATGAAATTTGGCAAATGGATGTCAAAACTGCATTCCTGAACGGATTTCTGCAAGAAGAGTTGTATATGATGCAGCCGGAAGGTTTTGTCGATCCAAAGTGGGCTAACAAAGTGTGCAAGCTCCAGCGATCCATTTATGGACTGGTCCAAGCCTCTCGGAGTTGGAATAAACGCTTTGATAGTGTGATCAAAGCATTTGGTTTTGTACAGACTTTTGGAGAAGCCTGTATTTACAAGAAAGTGAGTGGGAGCTCTGTAGCATTTCTGATATTATATGTAGATGACATATTGCTAATCGGAAATGATATAGAATTTCTGGATAGCATAAAAGGATACTTGAATAAGAGTTTTTCAATGAAAGACCTCGGTGAAGCTGCTTACATATTGGGCATTAAGATCTATAGAGATAGATCAAGATGCTTAATTGGACTTTCACAAAGCACATACCTTGACAAAGTTTTGAAGAAGTTCAAAATGGATCAAGCAAAAAAAGGATTCTTGCCTGTGTTACAAGGTGTGAAATTGAGTAAGACTCAATCCCCGACCAATGCAGAAGATAGAGAGAAATTGAAAGATGTTCCCTATGCTTCAGCCATAGGCTCTATCATGTATGCAATGCTGTGTACCAGACCTGATGTGTGTCTTGCTATAAGTCTAGCAGGGAGGTACCAAAGTAATCCAGGAGTGGATCACTGGACAGCGGTCAAGAACATCCTGAAATACCTGAAAAGGACTAAGGATATGTTTCTCATATATGGAGGTGACACAGAGCTCATCGTAAATGGTTACGTTGATGCAAGCTTTGACACTGATCCGGACGGTTCTAAATCGCAAACCGGATACGTGTTTACATTAAACGGTGGAGCTGTCAGTTGGTGCAGTTCTAAACAAAGCGTTGTGGCGGGATCTACATGTGAAGCGGAGTACATAGCTGCTTCGGAAGCAGCAAACAAAGGAGTTTGGATGAAGGAGTTCATATCCGATCTAGGTGTCATACCTAGTGCATCGGGTCCAATGAAAATCTTTTGTGACAATACTGGTGCAATTGCCTTGGCAAAGGAATCCAGATTTCACAAGAGAACCAAGCACATCAAGAGACGCTTCAATTCCATTCGGGATCTAGTCCAGGTGGGAGACATAGAGATTTGCAAGATACATACGGATCTGAATATAGCAGACCCGTTGACTAAGCCTCTTCCACGAGCAAAACATGATCAGCACCAAAGGTCCATGGGTGTTAAAATCATTACTGTGTAATCTAGATTATTAACTCTAGTGCAAGTGGGAGACTGAAGGAAATATTCCCTAGAGGCAATAATAAAGTTATCATTTATTTCCTTATTTCATGATAAATGTTTATTATTCATGCTAGAATTGTATTATCCGGAAACATAATACTTGTGTGAATACATAGACAAATCAAACGTCACTCGTATGCCTCTACTTGACTAGCTCGTTAATCAAAGATGGTTATGTTTCCTAACCATAGACATGTGATGTCATTTGATTAACGAGATCACATTATTAGGAGAATGATGTGATTGACATGACCCATTCCATTAGCTTAGCACCCGATCGTTTAGTATGTTGCTATTGCTTTCTTCATGACTTATACATGTTCCTATGACTATGAGATTATGCAACTCCCGTTTGCCGGAGGAACACTTTGTGTGCTACCAAACGTCACAACGTAACTGGGTGATTATAAAGGAGCTCTACAGGTGTCTCCAAAGGTAAATGTTGGGTTGGCGTATTTCGAGATTAGGATTTGTCACTCCGATTGTCGGAGAGGTATCTCTGGTCCCTCTCGGTAATGCACATCACATAAGCCTTGCAAGCATTGCAACTAATGAGTTAGTTGCGAGATGATGTATTACGAAACGAGTAAAGAGACTTGCCGGTAACGAGATTGAACTAGGTATTGAGATACCGACGATCGAATCTCGGGCAAGTAACATACCGATGACAAAGGGAACAACGTATGTTGTTATGCGGTCTGACCGATAAAGATCTTCGTAGAATATGTGGGAGCCAATATGAGCATCCTGGTTCCGCTATTGGTTATTGACCGGAGACGTGTCTCAGTCATGTCTACATTGTTCTCGAACCCGTAGGGTCCGCACGCTTAAGGTTTCGATGACAGTTATATTATGAGTTTATGCATTTTGATGTACTGAAGTTTGTTCGGAGTCCCTGATGTGATCATGGGCATGACGAGGAGTCTCGAAATGGTCGAGACATAAAGATTGATATATTGGAAGCCTAAATTTGGATATCGGAAGTGTTCCGGGTGAAATCGGGATTTTACCGGAGTACCGGGAGGTTACCGGAACCCCCCGGGAGGTATATGGGCCTTAGTGGGCTTTAGTGGAAGAGAGGAGAGGTGGCCAGGGCTGGGCCGCGCGCCCCTCCCCCCTAGTCCGAATAGGACAAGGAGAGGGGGGTGGCGCCCCCCCCTTCCTTCTCTCTCTCCTCTTTCCCACTCCCGAATCCTATTCCAACTAGGAAAGAGGGGGGAATCCTACTCCCGGTGGGAGTAGGACTACTCCTGGCACGCCCTCCTCCTGGACGGCCGCACCCCCCCTTTGATCCTTTATATACAGGGGCAGGGGGCACCCCTAGAGACACAAGTTGATCCACGTGATCATATTCTTAGCCATGTGCGGTGCCCCCTTCCACCATAATCCTCAATAATATTGTAGCGGTGCTTAGGCGAAGCCCTGCGACGTTAGAGCATCAAGATCATCACCACGCCGTCGTGCTGACGGAACTCTTCCCCGACACTTTGCTGGATCGGAGTCCGGGGATCGTCATCGAGCTGAATGTGTGCTAGAACTCGGAGGTGCCGTAGTTTCGGTGCTTGATCGGTCGGGCCGTGAAGACGTACGACTACATCAACCGCGTTGTGCTAACGCTTCCACTGTCGGTCTACAAGGATACGTAGATCACACTCTTCCCTCTCGTTGCGATACATCACCATGATCTTGCGTGTGCGCAGGAATTTTTTTGAAATTACTACGTTCCCCAACACCACAAACACCCCAAGTGGCATATGGTACTTGTTGGTCTTATATGTGGTGTCAAACGTTACACAGTCACCAAAGTCTTGATATGCCCCTCTGTCGGGGAAAATATAAATGGGTATGCATTTTCCCCTGACTAGTGCACGGACAAGCCAAGACCAGACCAGAGTGCAAGAAACCAAGATTTTCGAAGAACCAACATGTAGCTCAGAGAGACTAAGGCCAAGCCAAAAAAGCAAGATATCGCCAAGAGAAGGGCCCCCATTGCCGGACAGGAGAGCCCGGTAAGGGACAAGGCCAACCCTAGAAGAAGACGACCAAGACACCCCGGCAGGGCCCTGCCGGGGCTCGCGGAGGCAAAACCACCTCACCAACCACTCCAACATGTCCCACGTCGTCCATCGGTGCAGTGTCAAGCCGCAAGATGATTAAGCGGCAGCCATTCGCCACATGGCAGCCATTTCCTACAGAAGAACCCGCAGGTGACACCCGTCCTGCGACGTGTCAAGAGAACAGGCATGGAGCTGGCGGCTTGCCGAGCAACCAGTTATGTGACACTAAGTGGTGAATTTAATGCACCCTATCAGCCCGAAGAGTTGGGTATGATAACACTGTTTGCTATCATATCAATGCATAATGACTACTTTGCCATTGTGGTGACCCCTTAATCTATAAAAGGAGGCCCGTGGAAACCGTAGAAAGGGTCGGAAAGTTGATGAACCCTCACCCCCATACGCGCGTAGTTGCAACTATCCATAGGAAACCCCTACCGGGCAAGTGTACTACGCCTCACTACCTCCATTCCACCATCAATCCACCAAAGCAGGAGTAGGGTTTTACTTCTCACAGCGGCCTGAACCTAGGTAAATTGCTCGTGTGCTCTCTGCCGTGCTGCCATGTGCAGGTCTGCTCTTTGTGCAACATGACATCCCCCTGCCGAACCAGCAAGGGGCCTCCTGGTCCCATAGGTGGCCCGGGATATCCCGCGACATCTCTGGCGCGCCAGGTAGGGGGCTCTCTTGCGCGAACCTGAAGGCGTGCGCTGCGCGTCAACTTCCTCACTGTCGGTGTCAAAACCGGCGGATCTCGGGTAGGGGGTCCCGAACTATGCGTCTAGGCTGGATGGTAATAGGAGGCAAGGGACACGATGTTTTACCCAGGTCCGGGCCCTCTTGATGGAGGTAAAACCCTACGTCCTGCTTGATTAATATTGAAGATATGTGTAGTACAAGAGTAGATCTACCACGAGATCAGAGAGGCTAAACCCTAGAAGCTAGCCTATGGTATGATTGTATGTTGTGATTGTTGTCCTACGACTAAAACTCTTCGGTTTATATAGACACCGGACATGGTTAGGGTTACACAAGGTCAGTTACAACGGAGGAGATATCCATATACGTATTGCCTAGCTTGCCTTCCACGCCAAGTAGAGTCCCATCCGGACACGAGACGAAGTCTTCAATCTTGTATCTTCATAGTCTAATAGTCCAGCCAATGGAGATAGTCCGGCTGTCCGAAGACCTCCTAATCCAGGACTCCCACAGTAGCCCCTGAACTAGGCTTCAATGACGACGAGTCCGGTGCGCAGTATTGTCTTCGGCATTGCAAGGCGGGTTCCTTCTCCGAATACATGACAGAAGAAGTTGAATACGAGGATAGTGTCCGACCCTGCAAAATAAGTTCCAGATTCCACCGTAGAGAGAATAATGTTTTCGCAGATCTAATTCGCTAGCTTGTTTTGGCAACATGACGTTACGTCATGGACCGGTGATTATTCGAACCGTTTCTTTTAACCAGCCCCGCACATAACGCGAGGCAGTTTTTCGACACATCTTGTCAAAGTAGAGATCGTGTCCCCTTATTACGGGATTCTCATCAATACGGGCGTGGGTAACCCAACCGCGCCATCAATTACGGCGCTTGGGGCATAAGCGAGTTTTACCAGGCAAGTGGGGACGCTTAGTTTTGTCCGCCCATATAAAGAGATAAGGATTCACCTTTCTATCCACGCCTTCTTCCTCCTCTGCTCATCCACTCCCGCACACTCGAGCTCTAGCGCCCAAGTCCTCACTTCCATCTCAACCTTCTCCAACCATGTCCGGAGCGGGAGGCAAGTGGATGGTCTCCTCCGTTACGGAGGGAGACGTCAAGAAACTGAGGAGAGCCGGATACCTGCCCGACGACATCGCGCACCGGCTCCCAGATGAGGGGCAACTCATCCCCACCCCCAGGCCCCATGAGAGGGTTATATTCCTCACCCATTTCTTCCGCGGACTGGGATTCCCTCTCCGTCCCTTCGTCCGGGGGTTCATGTTCTATTACATCCTGGATTTCCATGATCTGGCCCCGAACTTCATCCTCAACATCTCGGGTTTATCGTCGTGTGCGAGGCCTTTCTCCGCATCAAGCCCCACTTCGGCCTATGGCTGAAGACCTTCAACATCAAGCCGAAGGTGGTGGGCGGCTGCCAGGTGGAGTGCGGAGGTGCCATGGTGGGCAAGATGCCCAACATAACTTGGCTCGAGGGCTCCTTTGTGGAAACCATAAAGGGGTGGCAATCGGGGTAGTTCTATATCACCGAGCCGCGCAACCCCGCATGGGTAGCGGCCCCCGAGTTTCGATCTAGCACTCCCATGCGGCTCACCTACTGGAAGGAGAAGGGCTTGTCCTGGGGTAATTCAAAAGAGCTGACCGGACTCCAGACATGTATTCAACCATGGTGGACAAGAAGCTCAAGCTCGTCAACATAGTCCAGGTTATGCTCATCCACCGGATACTCCCGTGCCAACAACGGGAGTTCACCTTGTGGGAGTTCAATCCGGCGCAGCACCGAACTCTGAACAGGCTCTTCGACACGACTCATGAAGATGCCTGGAGGGTGCTGTTCAAGAGCGCCGAGGTCCCTCCCCCCATTACTGAGGATCGCGGATTCAGCGCGAAGCGCCAAGCCAGCGCGGTAAGTTGTTTTACCTTTCACAAGATACTTATTTTTATATAGATTGACTCTATGCAGGATCTAAACTCCCGTGCCGTTAAGAGGACTGGCAGAAGATGGTCGGACAAATTGACTATCCGGCTCCCTTGCCCGAAGGCCCTGCAGACGCCCTTCTGGCGAAGATGTTGACTCCGGCCCCTTATAAGGTGCCAGAGAAGACCAAGAAGGCCAAGGGAGCTCGAAAGAGTTCCCGACGCCAGGCGTCGTCGGACTCACCGTCTGATGACTCTGCGGCGCACTCCTCCCCCGAAGACGAGGAAGAGGAAGAAGAGGCTCCCCCACCGACTGGGGGAGACAAGAAAAGGAAGGCCGCCCCAACTAGGGAGGCCGGAGGGTCCAAGAAGGGAATGACTCTCCTTCCGGACAGCACCACCTCCGCTGACGAAAGTGAGGACGAGTGGTTGCCCAGGGCCAAACCCCAGGGGAGATCGTAAGTATTAGGATACCAAAGTAACCCATAGGATTACTTTGTCGCATTGCTTTCCCTAATTGCTGAACATAATTACGCAGGCCGCCACGAGCCAATATCGAGGTATCATCGGATGGCTCCCTGGGTTCGTCGGACATGGATAGCGATCCAGTCCCGACTGCCACCTCCCCTCATCCTGCTGACGACGCCGAGGTGTTGTCTCAAGAGGCACCGAATCAAGGGGAGACAGTCCCGGAGGCGCCTCAAGGCGACCTTCCGGACTCTGGGAGCAGAGGGGACGGGGCCCCTGAGAGCTCCGAGTTCGGCCCTCAGCCGAACACCGCGCCGGAACCTCCAGCGGTTCCGGGCTCGGGCAGGCTGTCTCCTTCTAAGAGGGGTGAGACGCCTGTGCCGGTGACCTCTGTCCATCCAGAGGCGCCGGACAATCTGTTGGAAGCGCTTCGCAGCGCTTCCATCGAGGAGGAGCACCGCACTATCATGAGTGCGGTGATCCAGAAGGTTCAGTCCGCCAAGAGCGGTTGACTGAAGCCTGTACTAGCCTTC